>NC_090445.1:1372768414-1373071776 GCF_031143425.1 Pleurodeles waltl | reverse complement strand
CATAATGCAGGCACCCATGCGTTATGACCACAAGGTGCCTGTGCTGGCGCTAGGCAGCCAAAAGTGTACCAGTGCAAGGAAGGAGCAAAGCTGCACCATTTATATGAAGATATGGCACAATCTGCTCTATCCCACTCACGCAACACAGCCATGCAAGTTCACATGCTGCCCTGTTTTGTATGAAGTCTTTGTAAAGCCGCTCGAAAATTGCTATAGTTTGGCTATTTTCTCAGTTCCCTCCTTGAGAATCCTGGGTACCTTTACAAGTTTCAAAATGTAGGGAAAAAAGGATGCACAGTTTGGCATTGATACCTTTTGTCATAAAAAGTTATGAAGGCCTAAGCGTGAAGTGCACCACACATCAAAAACAGGCCTAACATTAGGGATGGAACAACTTCAGCAGCTAAGACGTTAATAAGGATGTTTTGTTCAAAAAGTACAATGGAAAATACACAATGTTGCGTTACTGTATCTGGCTGCGCTCTGATTAGCATTGTATGTTGTGGGCAATACTATTAATGGAAGTTTCAGTCCCATTCAGTGGTGGACAGCTCTAAAATTATATTGCTGGTAACTTAAACTTGATTCGGATGGATTATTTTGTTTCCCTAATTTTCCATTGTTTGGGATAATCATATGCATACTAATTTTAGGTCGTCATTGCTTTGATGTTTTTATTATGGGTATACAACTGATATGTGTACTGTGTACTCTTTATCATAGTGATAAAAAAACTGCAATATGTTTTCGGAACAGTTAACGTATGAATTGGGTTTAGGGACTTTTTTTGTATGAAAAGAACCATAAACCATGATTATAACGTTGACTGAAAACTCAAAAATGAATGATGCTGTGCATCTTATTATGCAGACAGTTATCCTATCATTCACTGATTATTTTCACTGCTTCACCACCTGCAGACAAGAGTGTATTCTCATGGAGGCACTAACCATAATGGAGATACATACAAGCATGCTCTAAACTAAGGCCTTAATAAAATACACAATTCGTCCTGTCAGCAAATACACAAGCACTTGCTTTAGTGGGAGATATGACTTCTGAGATTCTGAAAAAGAAAGTTGAGAGAGTGATAATGAGACATACAAATTAAAGTTGACCCATACATGTCTCCTAATTATTGAAAATATACATGGCGAATTTTCCAATTATGGGCCAGATTGACAAGGCCCTAATGCCTCTTTATGCCACATTAGCGTCTTTTTTTTTCCACTAATGTGACACAACGTGGCAAAAATCGTTGCACCATTTTACAAAGTGCAACCCCTATGGAACTCCTTGCACTTTGCTCCACTAATGTCAACATTTTTGACGCTAGTGGCACAAACCACCACACTAGTGTAAAAAATGTTGACACTATTGGCCTAACACGCGTCGTGGTGCATGTATTGTAACTACGACGCACCCATGGTGTCATTAGGGGGCGGAGGAAGGGGCAACAAAGCTGGCACATCAGTACTGATGCACCAAATTCTTGTAAATCTGGGCCTAAAAATGTTCAATTTTTCTCACTTGTATTTTTTATCCGCATTTTCCTTAAATTCCTTGTCCTCCCTCCCTGAAGTACCTCCAACCACTGAAACAGGAAATTACATCTGAAGATGACAGTAAGTGACAGCAGTGAAAGCACAATAAAAAAATTTTTTTCTTGTGTGTGTGAAATCAATGAAATTGCAATCCATTCATTTGTTTGTGTGCCACTCTCCTATAGATGCAGACCGCTGTTCCTGACATGCAGTGCTCTCTTGTATCTCCTGTTTTAAAAGTTAACAGGAGTTCACAAAATGAAAAACAGTCTGCGAACGAAAACGCTCAGAAAATGTAATAGATATGTAGAACGTGCTTTTGATTCTCAAACATGACAAAAGTTTAAACATTAGTAGTCCTGCACTGAGATTTTTTTGTTTACTTTTGTATAGTGCGAACTCCACGCAGAGATATTGGAGTGCTTTACATTAGCGCCTGTTACATTACACAAGTACATTTCTTTTTCAACACTGGGAGATTTTTTTGATTTGCCCAGAATCACAGGATGGTGAGCTGATGCTGAGACTCGAACTTGGGGCCATATGTACAGAATTGAGGGATTGTGATTTCCTAATTACGCCTCTTTGGGACTCACAATTAGAAAATCACAATTCCTAATGGACGAAATTGTACAAGATGGAAACTGTGATTCCTAATCGGGTTGCAATAGACCTGCCTACTTAATATTAATGAGGTAGGTCGCAATTTGCAGCTCGTTATGCATTGCAGCCATCACAGGGATGGTGTCTTGCTGGGATCAGCAGACCACCATGTCTCTGATTGCTTTTTAATAAAGCAAAGTTTTTTTTTTTTTTTAATGTGCCCATTTTCCTTGAAGGAAAATGGGATGTGTTTCAAAAAAATAAAATGAAACTTTTACATTTAATTTTTCAAGGGTGGGCAGTGAGCCTCTCTCAAAAAGTATTTACTTCAACATTCAGAATGGGAAACAGGGCCAGCGGCACTGTTTCACATTTGCAAATGATTACCACCACCCTTGATGTGTCGGTAAAATAAAGAATGTTTTGCGCCTGTAATTTGGTCGCAAAAGATTCATACATAGCACTGCAATTCAATATTTGGAGGGGACACCCGAAACACACCCCTTCCCCATACCGAGGGGCTAAACACAAATAGTGATTTAGCGACATGTTACCCAATTGCAGTTTGTGCTCTGTAAATATGGAAAGCTTTTTTGTGGTCATTTGTGGCCTGATTCTGAAAATTGGGATGTTTCCTATGGCAAAAATGCTTTTGTACATTCCCCATTTCCAAAGTCGGTGGCTCTGGCCGTTATGCCACATCCTTTGAAAGTTAGTTATTTTTAAAGGTGCCTCTTACATAAAGCCTCGTATCACAGACATTGCTTTTCTGAGCCAGAATTGTGGGCCAAATAATGTACAGCAAGATTTGTAAAGGTAAATTTTTTTTGTTACAACCGATGAGCATTTGTGTACTGAGCACTGCATGTTATTGCTAAATGCATCTTTTGAAGATTATTTTTGTTTGAAAAATATTGTGATATGTTAAAGCCTGTGAGGAGATTTCTCTTGTTTTTAGCTGGAGTAGCTGCTCCAAGTCCTTAAAGAAAAATTCCCCTTGAACTGCCCCGCGTCCTGGAGTAGCTCCCCCACGTCCTTAAAGAAAAATAACACCATAGGTCAATCATTGCTGTATCTGCATTTAATATGTGCACAACCACTTATAATTTTACAGAAAGGGATCAAGGGAACACACACCAATATTTAGTTATGCACAGGGGACAATGCACAACTTTATATTTTTAGAAGGGGCTCCTGTGACCATACCTAACCACAACCATCTCCACAATATACCCTAGTAGGAAACGCAGAGTAAGAGCTTGGAAGCAAAGGACCGAAGAGCAACCTTGTCTGCAGAGCAGTGCCAACCCACAACCCTCAGCAATCAAAAGTAAGTCAGTTCAAACTCAGAATGAGCCAGTCAGTCTGCCTACTTGAAACATGATTATGTTATACAAGTGTCACTGTTGGACATAAATGACACAATTCTAATACATGAGAATATGTAAAAGAAAGCTAAAAGATGGTGGATAAAAGGATTACCTACATCAGTGGAAGTCAGAGAACAGGCAGAAAGAACATCTGAAATGGCCCTGACCTTATGCCACACTCTGACTTAGGTTACATAATCTCTTCCCCATTTTCTAAGCTTGTCAACTGAGGGTTGTTTGCAACAAAGGAAGGGACTTAATGATGGTCTTCAGCACTTAATGGCGGTCTTCAGCCCTTGCTGTGCTGATTACTTCTATGTTGAATACATGACACAACTGCCTTATTAACTGCTCTATCCTTGTCTCGCTTTCGTACTAAGAGTTGGCACAGCAGCGGCAGCTGCTCCATATGGTCAAGGGAACCACTGTGTTGCAGTAATGGCATTCTTCTACTTGCATCAAGAGCTCCCCTGCTGGGATGTTGAACTTGGCCGGCGCATGTCTTTACATAATGTCCGATGCAATGTGGAGGTTAATGACATAGGGTCTTGTGCAAGAGTTATACATGAAAGTGCAAGCTTTAGATGTTTCCATCGAAAAGAAGGACATAGCTTGGGCTTGGTTTACAAAGGTAGCTTACACTTTTGAGCAAGTTTACACTTATGAGGAAGGTTACTACATTTGTTTATTCATAAACTGCACTTTTGTAGTACTGTAACATCCTCTCTGGGAAAATAACCGAAAAGTGGACTTAAAATAAAATCTCGTATGAAGCAATGTTTACTTGAGTTAAATCATTTAAAATAGTTACAAATACAAAAAATTTAAATATTGTTAAAAATATATGTTATGTTAATTGGCATAGCTCATTAATCACCCATCAGGGTACCCAAGCACTTTATCAGGTATGGGGGGAGTGCTCCAGTGGTGTTATTAGAAGAGCCAGGTCTTCAGACTCTTGCAGAACTCAAGAAGTGAAGAGGAGGCTTTGATGTGTTGAGGGAGGTTATTTGAGATCTTGGGTGTGATTTAGGAGAATGAGCAACCTTCTGGTCTGGTTTTGTGTTTGCAAGGAATGTGTGCAAGTGAGAATGAGGCAGAGCACAGGTGTCTGGTGGGATGGTGAATGTGAATGCAGCTGTTTAAGAATGCGGGTCCAGTGATGTGTAAGGCTTTGTATGTGTACACAAGGATTTTGAATTGGCTGCACTTGTGAATGGGGAGCCTGCAGACCTCCTTGAGGTGTGATGTGGGTGCTGCCTTGAATGTTGGGTGTGAGTTTTGTTTTGTGGTAGTGTTCTGAATGGTCTGAAGTCTGTGTAGGAATTGTGTAGAGATTCCTTTGTAGAGAGTGTTGCTGTAGTCAAGCGTCCTAGTGAAAAATGCCTGTGTGACAGTCCTTCTGGTGTGCTGTGGCAGCTAGTTGAAGATCTTATCTTTTGTAGCATGAGAAGAATGGGGAAGCAGGAGGAGCTCACTGCATTGACTTATGCCATTATTTTGAACGTGTTGCCTAAGATGATCCCCAGGTTTCTTGCATGGTCAGTTGGAGTTAGTCCTAGCTCCAACGGCCACCAGGTGGAGCCCCATGGGGATGTCCTGTTTGTGAAGACCAGCACTTCCGTCTTGTCTGAATTGAGCTTCAAGCAGTTGATCCTCATCCAGTCTGCTACCATGGTCATGCTGTTATTGAAGTTGATTCAAGTGGGGGCTTTCTTGTCCATCAGAGAGAAGATGAGTTGGGTGACGTCAGCGTAGGAGATGATGGGGATGACTTGGGAGTGAAAGATGTTGTTGAGCAGTGCCATGTAGATGCTGAACAGGGTGGGGCGATCCGTGGGGGGCTCTGCAGATCAGGTTCTTGGTCTCTGATGTAAAGGTTGTCAGTCTGAGCCTTAAGGTTCTTCCCATGAGGAGAGAGCAGATCCCGTTGAGCATGGATCCTTCTATTCCAATCTTGTAGAGTCTCCTGATGAGAGTTTTGTGGGAAATAGTGTTGAAATCTGTGGCGAGTCAGTGAAGAAGGATGGCAGCTATTTCTCCTTGGCCCAGGATGGCATGGATGTAATTGGTGGTCGTAATGAGTGCTGTTTCGGTGATGTGGATCTTTCTGAAAGCTTGAGGTGGGTTGAGCGTTGTGTGTTCATGGCCTTTTCAATGACTTTGGCTAAGTAGGGGAGCTGGGATATGGGCCAGAAGTTGCTGAGTTAGTTCTGGTCTGCTGATGGTTTATTGAGGAGGGAGTTGACTTGTGCATGTTTCCAGCCATCCAGAAGTATGGTGAAGGTGATGGAAGTGATGATGATGTGGGTAAGGGTGGCACTGATTTGTAGTGATCTCAGGTTATATATGTGGTGTGAGCATAGATCTGTTGGGGCCCCTGAGTGGATGGTCCAGATGATTGTCACTGTGTCACCTCCGGTGAGGGTTGTTCATTCAGTTAGGTGGCCGTCTTGGTTGGCAGTGGGTGAATCGGCGATGAGCTTATTAAAGTCAGGTTGGTGTCTGAGGTTGCTGTAGATGTTTGTGATTTTGCTGTGGAAGACATTTGACAGATC
Source organism: Pleurodeles waltl (assembly GCF_031143425.1). Classification (NCBI taxonomy): domain Eukaryota; kingdom Metazoa; phylum Chordata; class Amphibia; order Caudata; family Salamandridae; genus Pleurodeles; species Pleurodeles waltl. Next base: position 1,373,065,701 of record NC_090445.1, on the reverse strand, counting down.
ATGGCAGAGTTCTTGGGAGGGAGTGATGGGGATGGCAGCTGCTGATGAGGTGAACTGCTTGACAATCAAGAAGATCTCCTTGCAGCTGTTGGAGCTTCTCGTAATGTGTTCAGCTAGTGCTTTATTCTTGATGTCTCTCAGTTGCCGGTGATAGGGTCAGAGTATACTCTGTTGATGTTTCTGTCAATGGGTTCATACATGGCTCTCCATTTCCTTTCTCTTTGCAGTATTGTTTTATGTCTTGGAGGTCCTGTGTGTGCCAGCTAGCCTGTTTGTCTGATCTTGTTTGCTTGATATGTTTAATGGGTGTGAGGATGCCCGTGCAATTCTTAATCCAGTTGTTCAAGTTGGTGATGTCCTTGTGAAGGTTGTCTGTGGGGCTACGCTGACTAGTGCTAAGGGCACGCAGCAAGTCTGCCTCTGATATTTCGACTCAGCTGCAGCTTGGTAGGCTGGTACTGGTGTGAGTGTTGACTTGTGGCATGTTGATTTGGAAGTGTATGATGGAGGGTCTGTCCATACGAACAGCGAGGTGGAGTTGTGTTTGATTCTATCGCTGGTGGTGAAGCTGGGCTGCTGAGTGTGTCCTGTGATGTGTGTTGGTCCTGACATGATCTGGGTGAGTCTGGCATTCCCCAGTCTCTTAAGGAGAGCTATGGAGCAAGGGTCAGTGCTGTCTTCCAGGTGGAAGTTGAGGTCACCAAGGAGAATGTAGGCTATGAGGTTGGTGAAGGAGGTTTGTAGTGCTATTGATCAGGAGGCAAGGGTTACATTGTGGGTGAAGTTTGCTGAGATTTGCAGCTTGAAGTACAGCTGTTCCATGAATGTGGTAGTGTTTTTCGTGGATGTTTAGCATTTGATGGATTCCTTGTAGGTGATTGCCAGTCCACCTCCTGGCTTCTGGAGGTGGTCCTGTTGAGCAATCTTGTAGCCAACTGGGATCACCATGGTGATGTCAGGAGCTGATTTGGGGTTGAGCCAGGTTTCTGTGACAAAGAGGAGGTCCAGTGTGTCTCTGTTCATACTTCGGTAGCCTGTTTGATGAACGTTTGTGTGTTCAATAGCAATTTTGCTGCAGCATGTGGCGTCTGCTGAAGGTTTTGTTGGAATTGCTATTGCTCGAATGGTGTGAGTAGGTGGGTGGCTGCAGAAGAACCGGCAGTGGGTGGAGGTGAAGGCGCCTACCATGGTGTGCGGTGTGGCGTGGCAGCAGTTGAGTGATCCCTGACCCGCGTTGAGAGATCTAAAGAGCAGTGCAAAGTACCACTGGGGGTGATTAGACCAGGGTTCCTGGTGCTTGGTGTGGTCCACGTGTGGACAGATGCAGATGTGCCTACCTTTGGCACGTCTGCTGTGTGCAAGTACTGCATGCACCTGCTGTGCATGCCCACAGTGCAGAAGTGCAGCAGCCATCATAATGTAACCCCTGTGAGGGGGGAGGAATGCAGAGGGGCAGTTGACAGGGCTGCTAAGTGCAGGAAAAAAAGAGGTGAAAGGTGACACTAGAGGAGTAGGTAATGAGCGGGGTAGGCAGGAGGCAAGAAACTGCATGGGAGAAGGGGAGCTGCAAGGAGCTCAACAAGAAGGCCTGAGCTGGAGAGAGAGAGAGGCCCAAGCAGAAATAAAACACAAAGCTAAGAGATGGACAGAACACACACAAAAAGTGGTGAGAGAGAAGAGGCCCTGAAAGGTAAAAAAGCAGAGAAAGGCAAGAGTGAAAAGACGATTGGCAGGGCAGAGAAAAACAGGAGCAAAGAGCAGATGAGGGGAGGAGTGAAATAATATAGAGAGGCTCAGAAGGGGCAGAGACAAATGGGAGCAAAGAGTGGATGAAGACAAGAGTGAAAGAATGCGGAGAGGCTCATAAGGGTCAGATTAAACTGGGAGCAAGGAGCGGATGAAGGAAGAGTGAAAGAACGGAAAGAGTTGTAGTGGATCCTATTTAGTTTTAATGGGAATCAGGAGTTAAGCTTAGCCTTCTGGCTTGCAGGCCTGTGCCCCTCTCACCAAGTGACCTTCAACCTACTTTTAGCTCATTTATTTAATCATTTCTTCCAAGATGGCTGCTATGTTTATGGTTGGGAAGATGTTTTTGATTTCATATTATCAGTGCCACTCTGTGAAGGCGTCATTATCAGCTTCAAAGTCAAGTGATTGACGTGGGTATTCACATCATGTCCCTTTCCCACTTACGGGTGACAGTAGCACAATGTACTTTTGGAGGGAATTGGTTATGTAATTGCCGCCCCAAGCACGCCTTCTTATATATTGTTTGAGAACATTCCTTCATCAGGTGTCCTACAAGATCTGTATAGATACATCTCATGCAGACAAGATTATCAGAGGGATTCCTACCAGATACCATCTACGCTATCTATGCTACACGCCACCTTGATGCAGACCCACCCTTCATGTCCCTACAGAGTCTGAACAAGAGACCTCATCCCAAGGTAATGAGGGTTGGGGGGCTCTTCTAATAGTCATGGTACTGACAGATTAGGTTTAACACACTTAGCTCTCTTTAGGGTAGAGATTAGGTTCATCATGCTAGGGTATTAGGGCCTATTTCACATCTCATGTTGTTGCAAGATGGTGGGTGTCTTTATTTTAATGACTCTCGTTTTTACAATTCTACTTCTTGCATTGTTCATTATCCTTATCATTGCAGCTCATGCATTTTACAGTAGATTGCAGTCTTGTTAATAAAATCTATTGAAAATGTTACTGTATCTCCTTCATTGCCTGTGTGTAAATGAGACTTGTTGCTCATGTGAGAAAAGAGTAATCTCCTTTGACCCACGACTCCCCTGAGATGTTGCACTCTTGAGTCCATGTGTAAAGGCTACCACAAATCACTTTTTACTATTTGGGTTTTTGGTGATGTACTGCTTGTGAGCCGGGAGGGTTGGGCCAACAGTTGCAACTTGTTGTAGGATTGTCCAAGTCGCCTACAAACAAAAGTGCTGTCATCCCTAAACTAGCAGTCTTGCCTAGAGGAAGAGTCCAACTATGACATGGCGCCACTAACGTTGGTGTTTTGGCATTAATTTATGGATGCCCTGGGTATCTCTGTCTCACACACAACAGGTATCCTCGGTAGGGGCAAAAGCAAGAGTGGATGAGTGAAAAGAGGTGAGAGATAATAAGTAGTTACACAAGGTCACATGGAAGAGAAGGAGCAGACGGCAGGAAAAAGAGCTTGGCAGAGGCTAGGAATGGGAGAGAGAGAGAGGAGAAAAGGGAGCTGAAGAAAAGGGCAAGGCTGGAGCCCTAGGCAAATGGAGTGGGGTCCAGAAGGGCCTTGACTGGTCAGAGGACTGGTCACAGGTAAATGGGTTGAGTGCTGAGCCTAGGCATATAAAAATATTAAATATGGATTATTTAATTATGAAATATGAATATAAAACTAATACATATTTATTATTTAATTTAACATTTTAATATGTTATAACTAAATAAGATATATGTACTATTTTTATATATTTTGTAACACTAAATTATATTTATTTATATTTTTAACTAATGGGGTTTTAATTTTAGTCCCTGCCTGCATGATTTTCTTTGGGAGAGTGTTGCAGTACCAGTTGTTGGCCATTTGTAGTGCTGAACGTAATACAAATGCGTGTTACTACAAAAGTGTAAGTGAACGACAGGCGTAAGTATTTCATGTGGAGGGTGGTACCAGTACATGGGCATTGTCAACCCCCTGCTTTAGCAGCCACCACAGGGGTGGGGCTGTTGATAGACCTCTTGTGGCTGCAGCTTGACCAACAAAAAGCCGTGAAAGGATGAGAGGGTGAGTGAGTGAAAGGGTGGATGGATAGATGCATGAATGAATGAGTGAAAGGATGAATGTAAGGATGGATGGATGAGTGAAAGGTTGAATGGATGGATGAAAGGATGGATGGATGGGTGAGTGAAAGGATGGGTAAGTAAAAGTGTAGTGGATGGATGCATTGGTGGATGGATGGAATGAATGCATGGACTGAAAGGCTGGGTGGATGAATGGAGTGAAGGTGTGAGTGGAGGGATGAGCAAAAGGATAGATGATGTAAGGCTGGATGAGTGAAAGGGAGGGTAGATGAATGGTTTCGATGAAAGAGTGAGCGGATCGATGAGTAAAAGGGTGATGAGGATGATGGATGAGTGATTAAAAATGAATTCATGAAAGTTTAAATGAATGGATGAATGAGTGGATGGATGGGCCAAAATGTGGGTGAATGAGTGAAACACAGGATGGCTGAATGGAGTGAAAGGATACATAGATAGAGTGAAAGGGTGGAGGGGTGAGCAAAAGGATGGATGGAGAGATGAATGAAAGGATGCATGGGTGGACGAATAGGTGGATGATGGAGCGGGACAAGTGAGAGTATTGATCACTGAGTGAAACGGTGGATGGATGGATAGGACTGATGGATAGGTTTGAAGACTGATTGATAAGTTTAGTTATGATGGGTGGACGGACGGAATGGTGACAGACTGAATGATGGATGAAAAATTGAATAGATGCCACAATGTAAAAGTGAAATGGTGAATATCAGCTGGTAGATGAAAATATTAAAAGATAAATGGATAGATGCTTGGATGGAAGAGACAAGCAAACTCTTCTGGGAGGGTCAGAATGATTATTTCACTTGTTTGGTGGCAAAAGAGCTTTAGTTCAAAGTGGGGGTATTTTAGTTTTCTGGCTACTCCCTTGTACTGATAAATGTGTGGCAGATGTCTATGACATTTGGTGCTATGCAGGATGAACTTATATGAGATCAGTTCGGATGCAATCGAATGACAAATGATTTAAAGAAAAAATATGGGTGTTATTGAATGTTCAGTACAAGAAGTCATTGCTATGGTTCCCAGATGAGAATTTTAGCAAGGTACGTTAAAGCGTTGAAGGGAGGAATAGATAATGATTCTATTGCCAAGAGAATATATCAAAAGAGTAACAAGAAAATAGAAGGAGCAACAAGAAGTATGGAGAAGTTGGAGGACATGTTATTCAGTTAATGGTGTACAAGTGTCGGTCATGTGGTGAATGTTCAAAGACATTCTGCGAGCAGGGGCGGCTCCTCCATCTGGGTGGAGTAGCATTGCCCCCGCCATCAGCAGTAGCTGCAAACCTTTTACTGAAAAACAATGATAAACCACGTTTATTATTGTTTTTCATTAAAAGGGGCGGGGCCACGGGGGTGACGAATAGTGAGGAGGAGTGCACAGCACTCCCCCTCACTGTGAATGTAGGGTTGGCCGGCTGTCTTGGGCTGGCCAAACATACATGTGCACTGGGCTTTCTCCAGCCCAGCAACACAGTTGCTGGGCTGGAGAGTGCCTGCACAGGCTCCCAGTCTGCCTGGGAGTACCCTGGCTGGGGGCTCTCAGCCAATCCTGATGCTGCTCTGAGCAGCGTCAGGTTTGGCACAGGGAATGCTGGGAGCCCGTGCCTGTTTGCAACCAGCGATGAAGCAGAGAAGCGGAGTGGCGCGCAGCGGCAAAGGTACGTTTATTTTCCTTTTTCTATTAATTATTTTTTTTTTCCCCCACCCCGCGCCCCGACCCTTCTGCGCTTAGTGAGCCGCCACTGTCTGCGAGCAAGATACCATGTCATATGTGTAAAAAGTCAGCACATATTGCACAGCACTGCGAGGAGGAGAAGTGTATGAAAAGTGTAGCATGGAAAAAATGATAGATGGATATTTACCTGAGGACAGTGATGGTGGGAATTTGTCATTAAATGTAGGGGTGAAAAATGTGTCAGGTTCTGATGTGAATTTCAATGGGGTGAAGATTGTGATGGTTTCAGATTAAGGATCCCCATCTACTGTTGATTCAAAAGGTTATGGGAAGGTGTGTTCAAGGAAAGTAAAGGGGGAAGATTGATTCCTAACAATATTCATCTCAATGGACATACTGGACTGTCTATTGCCATGTTGGGTCATCGGGAGTTGAATTTAGAGAGGTGAACGCATTTAATTCAGAGAGTTGAATTCATTGACATAAGAAACTCCCTGGTGCTAAGCATTAAATCAAGATAATTTAGGAGTAAGATTGGAACCTAATAGTGAGGAACAGACTTTCTGACTGCAAAGCGTTAGTAATGGGAGTCCGGAAATATTTCCAGATGCATTCAGTGGTACTTATGGTAAATTAAAGCGATTTAGCCATCACATTCATTTAAAATATAATAATATAGTACCAAAAACATATAAAGGTCCTACAATCCTCATCGGGGCCAGGGTCGGCGGGAGCACCGCCGACAGACCGGCGGTGCCCCGCAGGGCATTCTGACCGCGGCGGTTGGGCCGCGGTCAGATGCGGGAAACCGGCGGTCTCCCGCCGGTTTCCCGCTGCCCTGCAGAATCCTCCATGGCGGCGGAGCGCTCTCCGCTGCAATGGGGATTCTGACACCCCCTACCGTCATCCTGTTCCTGGCGGGTCTCCCGCCAGGAACAGGATGGCGGTAGGGGGTGCCGCGGGGCCCCTGGGGGCCCCTTCAGTGCCCATGCCAATGGCATGGGCACTGCAGGGGCCCCCGTAAGAGGGCCCCACAAAGTATTTCAGTGTCTGCTATGCAGACACTGAAATACGCGACGGGTGCCACTGCACCCGTCGCACCTTCCCACTACGCCGGCTCAATTCTGAGCCGGCGTCCTCGTGGGAAGGTTGATTTGCCCTGGGCTGGCGGGCGGCCTTTTGGCGGCCGCCCGCCAGCCCAGGGCAAATCCCAAAATACCCTCAGCGATCTTTCGACCGCGGAGCGGTATTTTGGTGGGGGAACTTTGGGGGGCGGCCTCCGCCGCCCGCCGAAGGTAGAATCACCCCCAATCTCTGGTTTGGGTAATGCTCCAGTCATTAACAAGTGCCCAGTATTCCCACGCCTGGGAGTACCGTGTGCTGGAAACCAGAACCCAGTTTTGCCAGGTGCTGATCCTCATCTAATAGAAATTGCAGAAGAAGAGGATCAAGGTCAGAGGTGTGATGCTAGCATCTGCAGCCCTTGAGGCATAAGAGGGCCTCCAACCCTTCAGGGTGCGCCCATCCTTTGTTGGGGGTATTTAGCCAGAGAACAATGATGGGGTCATTATGACCCTGTCGGTTGGTGGAAATATGACGGTAAGTACCGCCAACAGGCTGGTGGTACGTACTGCCATATTATGACATTGGCGGGTTGGCTGAAGCCAACCCACCAATGTACCACTCCGACCGCCTTGGCAGTGACAGCCGCCAGGCTGGAGATATCTATCTCCAGCCCGGCAGCCATCACTGTTCCACCCGTGGTATTATGACCCCGCCTACCGCCCTGGTTTTCGTGGCGGTAAGGAAGCCACGAAAACCATGGCTTTAGGCACCATCAGTGACAGGGAACTCCTTCCCTTTCACTGATAGGGGTCTCCCCCACTCCCTCTCCAGTTACCCCCATGCCCCCTGCCTCTCCAATGTCTCCCCCACACCCTACACTCACACCCCCTTCACACACAAACACACATACACACACACACACATTCCCACAAATATCCATGCATGCATACTTCCACTCACACACACCCGCACACACTTTCAAACATGCACGCACACAGGCATTCACAAAACATAACATACACACACTCACACCTTCATACATGCACACTCGCATCCAACATGCAACACACACCCGAATAAACACACATACAAGCATACACACACACCCCCACACACACACAGACACCACCCCTCACTCCCCTCCCCTGTTGGTGGACCTGCTTACCTGTGTACAGGGGTTCCTCTGGCAGGAGACAGGACGGGGGGAAATTGTACTCCTTGGGAAAATTTGCAGAAGTTGGTGCAAAACTACGAATCATACAGAAAGATTTTAAATACGTAAGCTTAGCCAAATACTACACATTTACTTTTATTTAGCTTTCATTTATTTCTATCTTCTTTCTTCCCTTTTATAATTCTTTCCTTGCTTCTTTACATCATCCTTTCTTTGTTTTTATGTGTATTTCATTCTTTCTTTCTATCTTTCTTTCCTTCTATTTTTCTCTCATTCCATGTCAGCTTTTTCTAGCTTGCCTTCATCATATTTCGTTATTCTGATTATGCTCATGTTATTCCGTCACAACTTCTTTGCATCTTTTTTTGAATTAATTCCATTAATTAATTATTCTTTCTCTTCTTTCTGTCAGTAGGCCATCATTTTGTCTCAAATTTCTTTTTTATAACAATATATTTGACTGTTTTCCTTCTTTCTCTCCTTTCATTCTTTCTGAGTTATTTCGTTGCTTCTTCCTTTTATTCTTTCCACCCCTCATTTTAGATGTCTGCCTCGTTGCTTCCTTTTTCTTTTTTTACTTTTTTTTTCCTTATTTTTTGTGTCCATTTGTACCCTCTTTCCTTCATGTTTCTTTTCGCTTCCTTTGTTCACTGTTTGCATTTTACTTTCTTTCCTTTTCACTGACTCAATTCACTTGCCTCTATGTTATTTTTTTGGCTATTATGATATGGTTTTTTTCTCTTTATCACCATTTTTCCTTCTGAGTTGTGTTGACCTGCAAGCCTAAGATATAATTTAAGAAGGGCCATAAAAAAATGTAATCTGCTCCTGTAGCAACCCCGCTTAAGCTGGTATAGTGGGTGGTCAACTACACCTGTGTATGGGAGTCTCAGTAGCCCCTCATCACATTCTGAAGAGGACCCCATTATTTTATGTTACACCACTGGTCAGGGACGTTGGCCAAAGGTGCAGAACTACTATGCCCACCCCCTCCAGTACCACAGGAAGAGCAGATGAGGCTCCCTTCAGAGAGACTAGTGTTTGCTCCCACCGCCCAACAAATGGCCCTCCCAATACACCCCCCATTCCACCGGACATTTATCTCTTATTCCCAGATGACATTAAATTCCAGTTAATTTGTCTCCTGGATTGGGGAAACATGTTGAAAATGCCAAGTAATGTAAGTCTAAATGGTTATTCCCCATTGATTTAGATTTGTGGATACTGACCAGAATCAGAGATAAGGACCCTGATATCAGTGCAACTATTTGTGACCTATTCATAATGAAGGCCAAGGTTAGGATTATTTCTCAGGTGATGACTTAAGAAGTTGTGCAGAATTTAGGTGATTTGAGGCTACATGCAGAATGGATTGCATACAGTCTGCATTATGTGTTTGCCCCCTGGTGGTTACTTGACAGGTGAACAGAACAATCCATCTGTGTGACAATTTCTGGACTTATGAAGGAACAAACTGATTGATAAGATGCATCACCCAGATCCGGGGAAATAGTTGTCCATTTATGGGGCCTGGTGTCTTCGGCGTTATGTAGATAAATACGCCATGCCATCAAATATTGGTGCACCAAGACTTCAAGCCCCTTAACAGTTTTTTTTTTTTCTTGTTGCTGCTTCTGCCTTAACAGATGTCCTTGGTACATCCACCGGTGCAGCAGTATTCTAAAGAGTAACTCAGAGGTGAATCATAAAGTAGCTCCACAATGACATCCAGCTAACTGGGGCAAACCAGAAAGACCACGACAGACAATTAAGAAACATTTTAAGCTTACTGACTGAAAAGAGGTTATCGCTGACAAAAAAAAATGGAAACTTGTGATGGATTCAGAGACATACTTGCAGCTCAAGAGTTGGGTATTCAGAACATCGATCCAAAAAGACGATTGGCGCGTGGATCACTAATGGCACTATTACCGACTAGCAAAGATGAGTGGAGTTCTTTCCATGATCTTGCAAAACATTAAGCAAGAGATATAAAATGTTTTGTGAGACTAAAGTGTCCACTGAGGCATTAAGTAAAATTTGAAGCACCATTCAAGAAGGCGAGAAATGTAATGAATGAATCCTCTGAAGTTACTTTACATTTAATTTGTAGTGGGGGGGCATTTTGTATGGTACAATTGGGAAGTAAAATGCTCGATGTCCTCTGAAGCAAATTATATGAGAAGAGGCACGGGATTTTTTCAAAAGGATAGTCACCAGGAGGATAAGGCAGCTTTTAAATCCAATTCCCTTAAAGAGGAAGAAAATAGTTATTATATTGTAGAAAACAAATCTCTGGGATGGGTTGAGGAGGGCCGGGCTCAACTATTTTAAACTATTTCTATTGGGAACCAAATTTGTTGTAAGGAGTAAGTTAAAACCTTCGGCTAAGTTGTTAACCACAGAAGAAATGTTGCGAGCATCTGGGTTCATGGGGCTAGTTTATCTGTGCAACTACAGGGATATTGCTGCATAATGGCATACCTACTAAGAACAATGTATGTTACAGCTAATATTTTGTTATGCAAGTCATGGGAGAAGGGCAAGAACAAGAATGACTTAGAAGCACTATGGTTATTATTGAGAAGGGTGTTGAAGTGTCATTAAAAAGGAGAATGACTGGTTGGGTATGAAGAAGTTGATACACTAAATCGTGGAAGGTTAATCTACTAATAAGTTACTGGAAGAGATGTTAAGGCTTGTTCTGGAAGATGTGAAACAAATTGCCATTGGAGTAAACATGTGCAATGGATCAAAAGTTGACCCCATTTTTTTTCTTCTTTGAGAAATACGGTTAGTTTGTGAGCGATAATAAGGATGTTAAGGCCTTAGAGGCGCATTAAGCATGGTTTTTAGTTGCCCGATGTAGACAAGTGTGTAGAAAGGGAAGGTATAGCATGTCTGAAATTGGATATCTTTTATTGAATCCATTGTTGATTCCTGTAGAATATCAAGCAATGAAACAGGAAAGGTATCCTTTGATCCATTGTATCCTATTCAGCTTGGTATAATCAATGATATGTATTTCTTAGTGTTCATTAGATACTTTAGTAAACGTTCAGAGGTGTACCAGTTGAATAGAATTAACACTGAAGGACTTATTTATGAGGTTTTGGTTCAGGGCAGCGCCGCAGTGAATCGTGCTGCACTGCCCTTCATCAAAAGGAAATCGCAGGTATGCACCGTATCTATGAGATACAACACATTTCTGTCTTTTCCCCGTGTGCTGGCGCACAATGACTGCCATGCGCCAACGCATGCACCCTTGCACCATGGTGCAAGAGAGTCTGTGTTGTAAGGATGATTGTTTTTGTGCAGAAAGGGACATCTACATGCACAAAAACAATCAATGGAGGCTTTTTCCTTCTTCTATATGTGCTGTAGAATGCAGCACACATAGAAAGAGGAAAAAACGAGGAGAAATAAAGTTATTTCTCCTCGTTACGCCACCCCTGAGGAGGTGTAAGCCTTTGATGCATTCCCGGGTTAAAAAAATCTTGTAAATCTGGGAAAGTGTCAAATACAATGGTAGTTAAGTGGGAGCACCCACTGTAACGCCCATGGCACGCATCCCTATCATAGTGTGAGGAAATGCAGCGACATGCTCTGCGTTGTCTCACTCATTATCTACAAGCCCATGGAAAGCCATGCAGGGTGGCTTTATGTGGCCTTGTAGAGATAGATCTAGAGTGTGCGCTGGTGGACAGTCATAAAAGTGATGTTCCGGCAGCACAGAGGAGCTTGTAAATAATCCCCTGAATGTTTTACAGAGGTATTGAGGCCACTTTGTATAAGTGAGCAAGGAAAATATGGCTTTTCTGCATGATCACCCTAGACTTTTAATCTTTTTCTGTACACTAGTTTTGCTGCTTTTGGAGCTATGTGCACATTAACCTCACTAACCAAGTGCCTTTGCTTCCTCTTTAAACATGGTTTTGTTGGCTTAGTTATGATTCGCACACTTAGGTGGTCATTACAACCCTGGCGGTCGGTGTTAAACCGGCGGTAAGATCGCCAACAGGCCGGCGGACAAAAAAAAGGGAATTATGACCTTGGCGGAAACCGCCAACAAAGACAGCCACTTTAACACACCGCCCGCCATGGCGGTACAGACAAGCAGCGCGGCGGTCACCACCAACAGACAGGCGGAAGACAATGTACCGCCCATAGTATCACAACAGGCCAATCCGCCACCTTTTCCGGGGCGGATTCACCGTGGAAAAAAACACGCCGGAAACAGTATCTGCAATGGGAAAACGCTCACCTGAACACATCCCACGATCCATGGAGCCCGAATTACACATTCTACTGGCCCTTGTATTCCTACTCATCTACGAAGAACAACAGCGGCGCGGCCGAAGACAACGGTGAGTACTGCACCTACGACATGGGGTAGGCAAAAGTTAGGGGAACACCCACGAAACACCCCCACCCTCGCATATTACAACATACACACCAATGCATCCAAAAAAATCACAGTAACAACCCACAATACCCCCGGAAGAATGCAAAGACAAAGTGAAATCAGTTCAAACATTGTAATGTAGCAATATACATGTCTTGCAAAAATATACAGCTATATACGAAAATCAGGCAGAAATATATACATTACGAGAAGTGGTGCAGATATGCACATATCAATGTCCGTGCACCACTAGTCCAAAAATGCATGGGCGAGGCGCACAAAAGATACCTGACCACAATCGGAGAGAACACTGCCGGGGCATCAGATAGAAATACTACAGGAACCTCAGGGGGAAGGGAAGGTGGGGCACCTCAGCCGGATGACTGCAAAGCCAGATCCACGACGGGGCTCCATGCCCACTGTGCCATCCTGGGGAGTGCAAAGCCACAGTCTCTCAAGTCTCTACAGTGGGTGGGTTGCCCACTGTGCCATCCTGGGGAGTGCAAAGCCACAGTCTCACAAGTCTCTACAGTGGGTGGGTTGCCCACTGTGCCATCCTGGGGAGTGCAAAGCCACAGTCTCTCAAGTCTCTACAGTGGGTGACTTGCCCACTGGACCATCCTGGGGAGTGCAAAGCCACAGTCTCTCAAGTCTCTACAGTGGGTGGCTTGCCCACTGGAGCATCCTGGGGAGTGCAAAGCCACAATTTCGCAAGTAGATAACATCCGCTAGTGGCTCTGGAGTGGGACTGGTGCCCAGACTGGATTAGTCTCCCCGTGAAAGTTCCTGTCCCGTCACTGTCCCAGCTGCACATGGGATAAGGATGTTTGATGTGGCGGTCTTTTCATTCTTACCAGGTGCATGCCCTGTTCAGCAGTGCTTTGCCATGCCGGTCTCTGGCATTTTCAGCGGTGCTTTGCCATGCCGGTCTCTGGACTTTTCAGTGGTGCTTTGCCATGCCGGTCTCTGGTCTGTTCAGCGGTGCTTTGTCATGCCGGTCTCTGGACTCTTCAGCGGTGCTTTGCCATGCCGGTCTCTGGACTGTTCAGCGGTGCTTTGCCATGCCGGTCTCTGGACTGTTCAGCGGTGCTTTGCCATGGCGGTTCTGGACTGTTCAGCGGTGCTTTGCCATGGCGGTTCTGGACTGTTCAGCGGTGCTTTGCCATGGCGGTTCTGGACTGTTCAGCGGTGCTTTGCCATGGCGGTTCTGGACTGTTCAGCGGTGCTTTGCCATGCCGGTCTCTGGCCTGTTCAGCGGTGCTTTGCCATGCCGGTCTCTGGCCTGTTCAGCGGTGCTTTTCCATGGCAGTTCTGGAACGGACATTGGTGTGTGGCATGACGTTCCCTAGACTGGGCATTGGTGTGTGGCATGACGTTCCCTAGACTGGGCATTGGTGTGTGGCATGACGTTCCCTCATAGCCCATGTGGGCTGTGGCAGCCGGGGCTCTCCTGGGCACTGACTCCGGCGGTGGCGGTGGTCCCCTGACCAGTGACGATACTTGGGCCCTCCTGAGCTATGACTCCGGCAGTGGCGGTGGTCTCCTGACCAGTGACGATACTTGGGCCCTCCTGGGCTATGACTCCGGCGGTGGTCTCCTGACCAGTGACGACGGTGCTGGCGGTGGCGTCTCGACCGCCGGGAATGATGCCGCCCTTCTCCGCCGTGATACTCACAACAGGCTGGGCAGTCTTCCTCTGGCACTTCCCCACCTTTGGTGGAGTCACAGCTGACTCTCCAATCCCCTTGGAAACCCTGTGAGTTGTTTTCCCACCAGGAGTCTTCACACGGTCCCGTCGTCCACTCTCCAATTTCAGAGCCTTTACAAGGGGTGGGCTGCCAGTGCCTTGGCTCCGGGTCATACTGCCTGCCCTGGTGGCCGGTGCACTCCACATACCTTGAACAGGCACCACTGGTATTGGAGGCTTTTTGGCTGAGGCGCTACGACGGGACTGATGAATTGGAGGGGGGGGGCAAAAAGGTCAACTTTACAGAGGTACAGTTTCTGACGAACACTGGGATGAGTAGTTGGAGGGGGTCTGGGAGTGGAGGATGAGGAGGTGGTTGTAGGAGGTGTCACTTTAGGTGATTTGGGTGCAGGTGCAGGTACTGGAGGCTGTCGTGAGGTGGATGGATGTTGGGTGTGTGATTGCCAGCGTTTGTGTACTTTGGGAGGGGGCGTCACAGACACACTGGGAGAGGACACAGGGGACGTGTAAATGGGAGTGGAGGTGGTGAGTGCAGGTGAGCGGCTTGTGGTGCTGGGTGTCCTGGTGCGATTCATGGTGCCTGTAGATGTGGTGCATGCAGGTGTGTGTGTAAACGAGACTGGGAGGGAGAAGAGGAGGAGGGGGACACAGTGGAGGCAGTGGATGTTGCAGTCTTTGCATGTGGGTGATGCTTGTGTGAGTGCCTGTGGGTTGTGTGGTGCTTATGTTTGCCTGAGCTACTTTTGTGTGTTGAGGTGTGTGCATGCTGGTCTGATGGTGTGCTTGGGATAGGCTGGGGTACAGGGGACTGGGTCTGGGTGGAGGAAGTTGGAGGGGGGAGGCTAGACACAGGGACATTGGTTGCCATCAGTGCTGATGCCAGAGATTGCAGGGTTCGCTGAAGGACAGCCTGACCAGAATGAATGCCCTCCAGGAATGCATTACTGTGTTGCAACTCTCGTTCTACACCCTGGATGGCATTCACAATGGTAGACTGCTCAACAGTGAGTGACCTGAGGAGGTCACTGGCCTCCTCACTGAGGGCAGCAGGGGTGACTGGGGCAGGGCCTGAGGTGCCTGGGGCGAAGGTGATGCCCACTCTCCTGGGTGAGCGGGCACGGGGTGAACGCTGAGGGGCTGCTTGGAGGGCGGTGCTGGTAGGGGAGGTTGCGGCTGTACATGTAGAAGTGGGGCGCACAGATGGTGCCGCCTCCACAAGGGAGCCCCCATCGGCGGACGAGTCTGTGTCGCTGGTTGGTGATCCGGTGGCCCACGTGAAGCTCCCCTCGCCCTCCGTCCCACTGGTGCATTCAGAGTCCGTGGTGTGGCCCTCCATGGCCATGTGGGATGCAGCTCCCTCGTGCTCCGGTGCCACTGTACCTCCGCCTGATGATGCTGATGTACAAAAGAACAGGGAGAGCAAAAAACAGGGGGGGGAAGACAGAAGAAGAACAGGTTGAGTGCATGGCATACCGCTACCGTTGGCGGACAAGACAGACACAGCAGCCCCCTGCATTACGCCGTGCTCCTGGCCTCTGCATATGCAATTCCTGGGATATGGCCTACATGGCTATGGTGGACATCTGCACACATGGATGCCACAGGGGCAACTATACCTGTACTTGGCACTCTACTGAGGTGGGGTAGAGTGCCACATGGGCTGCATTACAGAGGGGCCTAGTCTTCGTGTTTCTGGCTGGCCTAGGTACACCCAAAGGCCTCCTTCCCCACTCAGACCCCTCTACTGCGCGCAAAGTCCGCAGAATGAGGTTGTACTCACCCCCTTGTGTCTGCTGTGATGCCCTCAAGCACCCACTCAACTCCGGGTAGGCCACCGCCAGGATCCGGAACATCAGGGGGGTCATGGTGCGATGGGCACCCCTCCCACATTGGGAGGCCATCCCCAGCTGAGCCTCCGCCGTCTTCTTGCTGCAGCGGTGACTGTCCTCCCATGTTTTCCGGCAGTGGGTGCCCCGTCTCTGGGGGCCCCCAGGGTCCGGACCTCCTTGGCGATGGCACGCCAAATGTCCCTCTTCCGGTAGGCGCTGACCTTCATGAAATGCACAAGGGAAGAGGAACAGTCATTACCAACTGCACCGTCTATGTGAGCGGCCCCCTCCCTACTCTAGCCATGTGGCCCATTCATTCACATGCATTAATGTTCCATGAACTCTGCCCCCTTCCCTCTTACAACCAGCCCTCTCCACCCAGGCCTAGCCCATACAACGTGCTCCCTGTGTACTAACCTGTTGGTCTGGAGGACCGTAGAGTAGCGTGTACTGGGGGAAGACCCCGTCTACCAGTTTCTCCAACTCCTGAGCAGTGACGGCAGGGGCCCTTTCCCCAGAAGCAGAAGCCATTGTCGCTTCCAGACCTAGGTCACAGCCGCACTTGCAGTGCAGGTCCTCTCCTGTCGAAGGTCAGGTATCTAGTGATTGAACAGATAGAAAATGGCGGTGACGTCCGCGGCGGTGACGTCCGCGGCGGTGTGTATCATCACCGCCGGCGCACCTGTTCATTGGCTCCTGGGACCCATAGGGTCCAATTTTAACTAATGCAGCATTGCGCCGCGGGCTACGACCGCCTACTGCGACGGTGTGCAACGCCAGCGCTGTTACCCCACAATCCCATTGTCCCAGTTTAGAGGTCAGGCAGCCGCCATTTCAGGAGCCCACATGGCTTCATTTAACTCTGCGTCACACATAGCTAGGCTACACTCAACACACATACAGGAAGAGTTTTGTGTTTGGTGTAGTCTTCTGTGTAACTGTGGGTACATACCTGGAGGAAAATTGACTTTGTCGTCGCTGTTGTCCTTCGTAGGCGCCGTCAGCTGGGACATGTGAGAAGATAGCGGAATCCTCCGGTGTACCGACCGCTGGTGGACCTGTTGACAATGGAAGAGTGACATGAAATCGTCACCTACAGGTTTGACCGTGCCACAATCCAGGAACTATGTACCCAGTTGGAGCCAGACCTGATGTCACCAATCCGCCATCCCACTGGAATCTCCCCTGACGTGCAGGTGCTGTCAGTGCTCCATTTCCTTGCAAGTGGGTCATTTCAGACAACAGTGGCCATGGCATTAGGGATGTCCCAGCCTATGTTTTCCAATGTCTTATCCAGAGTGTTGTATGCCCTGCTGAAACACGAAAGGAGATACATCATTTTCCATGAGATGGAAGATTTGCCTACAGTTAAAGGTGACTTATATGCCCTTGGACATATCCCCAACGTCATAGGTGCCATTGATGGCACCCATGTAGCTCTGGTCCCCCCCCCACAGGAGTGAGCAGGTGTACAGAAACAGGAAGAGTTATCATTCCATGAATGTACAGATGGTCTGTTTGGCAGACCAGTACATCTCCCAGGTTAATGCTATGTTCCCTGGCTCAGTGCATGACGCCTACATCCTGCAGAATAGCAGCATCCCTGATATGATTGGTCAACTCCAGAGGCACCGTGTACGGCTATTGGGGGACTCTGGTTACCCCAACCTGTCATGACTATTGACCCCAGTGAGGAATCCCAGGACCAGGGCAGAGGAACGGTACAATGAGGCCCATGGGCGGACTAGGAGCGTGATCGAACGCACCTTCGGCCTCCTTAAGGCCAGATTCAGGTGCCTCCATATGACAGGTGGTTCCCTATTCTACTCACCGAAGAAGGTGTGCGAGATCATCATCGCCTGCTCGATGCTTCATAATTTGGCTTTGCAACGCCAGGTGCCTTTTCTGCAGGAAGATGGTCCAGATGACGGTGTTGTGGCAGCTGTGGAACCTGTGGACAGTGATGAGGAGGAAGCTGAGGAAGAAGACAACGACAACAGGGAGTCAGTCATACAGCAATATTTCCAGTGACACACAGGTGAGAACATTTTCGGTTTGAACATTACATTCACTGTCACACGTCTTCCTCTATCCTGTGTGTAAAATATAGGGATTAATTGGTAATTGAGTTGTTTATTTCCATTACGGTTTCACAGGTGTGGTTACCTACGTGTGTCATCTACTTGCATCCTTCAAGGACTTTTGATGTGTGACATTGGTATGTTGCCTTTACATCTCACAACGCATTTTGACACTGTCATAGATATTACATTTTAACAAATCATAGACTGACTCCAGTATGTTTTGTTTCAAGGGTGTTTTATTGAAGTGCTCAGAAATGGGAGGGGGTTGTAAAATGAGGATGGGTGATGGCGGAGGAATGTCCATGGCAGAGTCCAGTCTATTAGTCTCACAGGTGCACCGCCCATATAGGCATAGGAAGAGGAGCTGGGGCAGTTCAAGTATGGACAGGGTAACAAAGTGGGTCAGTGGGGGGACAATCAGGGTGGTCTCATATCCTGGCAGGGGTCTTGCCATCTTGCTCTGTCCTGTTCCTGGCTCTCAGGGACCGCTTGCGTGGTGGTTGTCCGTCTGCAGGGGGTGGGGTGCTGGTGTGGTGGTCCTGTGACGGGGCGTCCTGTCCACTAGCGCTAGCGGATGTGGTGGGCAGTTCATCGTCCTGGCTAGTGTCAGGTGCCCCTTGGAGTGCCACGGTGTCCGTCATGGTCTTTTGTATGTCCTTCAGCACCCCTAAGATGGTGCCCAGGGCGGAGCTGATGGTCCTGAGCTCCTCCCTGAACCCCAAATACTGGTCCTCCTGCAGGCACTGGGTCTCCTGAAACTTTACCAGGACCGTCGCCATCGTCTCCTGGGAGTGGTGGTATGCTCCCATGATGGAGGTGAGGGCCTCGTGGAGAGTGGGTTCCCTTGGCCTGTCCGCCCCCTGTCGCACAGCAGCCCTCCCAGTTCCCCTGTGTTCCTGTGCCTCCGTCCCCTGGACTGTGTGCCCACTACCACTGCCCCCAGGTCCCTGTTGTTGTTGGGGTGGTGGGTTACCCTGGGTTCCCTGTAGTGGTGGACACACCGCTGATTGACCTGTCCTGGGTGCGGAGGTTTGGGCCCGCTGGGTGGGTGCTGTGCTGGTGTTACCAGAGGGTGGAAGGTCAGTGTTGGGCTGTGCCTGTGCAAGGGGAACCGACTGTCCCGAGGCCCACGATGGCCCGGGCTGGTCATCAGGATCAAGTAGGGCAGAGCTGCCATCGTCACTGTGGGCCTCTTCTGGGGTGGAGAGGTGTTGTCTGGACCCTCTGGTATGGTGACGGTCCTTCGGGTTCCTGCAGGGGCATAAGAGCATGATTAATGCATTTGTGTGTGTGATGGTGTGCAATGGGTGGGTGTCTGTGTACCCCAGTGCAGGCATTCCTGTGTGGGGGCTTGTGTGATGATGGTTAGGGGGTTGTTCTGGATATGTGCAGTGGGCATGCTTTAGTGAGGGGTGTCCATGTTTAGTTGTGTCATGCACGGCTTGGTGTTGGGATGGGTGGTTTGTGTTATTAGTACAGTAGTGAGGATTTGGGGTGATAGGGGAGGGGGTGAGGATGGGGGTGTGTGATAGCATGCAGGTAGGGTGGGGGATATGATAGTTAAGATTTGACTTACCAGTGTCCCATCCTCCACCGATTCCTCCGAGGCCCTCTGGATGCATGATGGTCAAGACTTGCTCCTCCCACGTTGTTAGTTGTGGGGAGGAGGTGGGGGTCCGCCGCCAGTCCGCTGAACCGTGATGTTGTGCCTGGAGACCGTTGAACGCACCTTCCCCCGTAGGTCGCTCCACCTCTTCCTGATGTCCCCCCTATTTCTTGGGTGCTGTCCCACAGCGTTGACCCTGTCCACGATTCTGCGCCATAGCTCCAGCTTCCTGGCTATGGAGGTGTGCTGTACCTGTGAGCCAAATTTCCTCCACCATGACCCTGAGCTCCTCCTCGGAGAAGCGGGGGAGTCTTTGGCGTGACATGGGGTGGTGTGTGTGATGTGTGGGACGGTGTGAGTGTTGATGTGTGTGGTGATGTGTAATGGTGTGTGGTGTTTTGTGCGTGGATGTTGTGTGGGTGATGGTGTTGTGTGCCTCTGTATGGTGTTGTTGTCTTGGCTGTGCTGTCTCTCTGGCCTTCATCCATGAATTGTGGTCGTAGGTGTTTGTGGGTGATGTGGGTGTGTGTTTTATATTGTGTTGGGTGTGTGGGAGTGGTGTTTGTATGTGTATCAGGTGTGTGTATTTGGAATTGTCCAATGTGGCGGTGTTTTGGAGATGTGTGTGTATTTTGAGCGCGGCGGTGTGTACCGCCAATGGAATACCGCGGTTGAAAGACCGGCGCGTGGATTCATGGGTCGTAATAGCATGGGCGTGTTTCTGTTGGCGTGGAGGTGGAGGTTTTGTTTTCGCCAGTTTAACACTGACCTTTGGTGTGGCGGAGTTGTGTGGGTGTCTGAATTTCGGCAGATTCCGAGATGTATGTCATAATAGCTGTGGCGGCCTACCGCCACCGCAGCAGTGTATTGGCGCTCTTCTGCACGGCGGTAAGCGCCTATTACCGCCAATGTTGTAATGACCCCCTTAATGTTCTTGTACGTCCCTGGTATAGGGTGCAAAAAGTGCATTCAGAGCCTGGAAGCTAGATGCCGTTTGTGAACTGTAGCATCTATTGTGCCACCCACTACAGTGGCAGTGTAAATATGGCTACAGGCCTACCCTGTGTAGTGCAGTGTAAAGCCTGCAGTCAAACCTGTCAAAATAAACCTTTATTAAAGGTAAAGACCTCAGTTTTAAATAATTAGTAAACTACTCCTATGTAGCCAGGGGTGCATGGTATTTAAAAGTGGGACAACTAGAACAATAATATTAACTAGAACTGGGCAGAGTTCACAAAGTTCGACTCCACAGATTTCCGCAGAGTTGAAAAAAAACTCTGTGGAATTCCGTAGAGGCAGAATTCCATGACCTGCGGAGTCCTGGATGCGTCTGATCTCGGAAGCGCTAAGCAGGGTCGGGCCTGGTCAACCAGGTCCGACCCTGCTTAGCACTTCCGAGATCAGGCGCATTCAGGAGAAGGCCTTGGCAGTGAAATCTTCTGTTTCAGGCCTCTGGTGCACCGGCCTGACCAATGCACCAGAGGCCTGAAATGGCAGCTTTCACTGCCAAGGCCCTGCCCTGAATTCAGGCTAGGGCCGTAGGCAGAAAAAGCTGCAGTTTCAGTCTTTGTTAGTGCACCAGTGTGCACAAACAACAATAAAAAGAGACAAGGACATACCTGGGTCTTCCCAGGGGTCCTCCTCTCCTCCTCGTCCGAAGGCGACAAGTCTCCCTGCAGCCGCTGCCTCCCTCTGTGCTCCGGTGCGTGCTGCAGCCCAATTATGGGCTGCACAGTACAAGCGCAGACTGTCTGTGCTTGTGCTGTGCAGCCCATACTGGGCTGCAGTGCACACCAGGTGAGCTCTTCTCTGCTGGTGGGGCTAGTGGAGTTTTCCAAAAACTCCATTAGCTTCGCGAGCGGAGCAGAGCTCCCCCACGGGCTTAATATTAACATGTCTTTACAGTGACAAGGCCCATAAAGGTATTTTCACTGACAGGCCTAGCTGTCCTACATAGAAAACCAGAGTTTAGATTAAAATACTAATGCTATTAATACTAATTAGGTATTAAAATGTAATTCAATGGTGAGGTCTGATTTGTAATAAATATAAAGGAAGGGTAACATTTAGAAAGTTACCATTTCCCTGTTTGAACTTTCAGAAAGCTAATTAGGATTAGCCTCCCAGAACAACCATCCTGTGCTCAGCCCGGAATGAGGTGTGAATGAGGTGTGAAATTCCTGCAGGAGCTGCTCAGTTGGTTGACCTTAATGGGCAGGGATGACTCCTCGAGCTCTGCAGAGTCTTAAAGACGGGGGCTGTGGGACACTATATTTGACCAACCAAATTTCTGTTTCCTAGTTTATTGCAGTTACAGGGCCTGCTTCAAACTGGCTTTTAGTGTTAGCTGTAGGAGGACAGTAGTGATTACTGTAGTGTACTTTCCTACACACCCAAAATACTCAGAGGGCAGGTTTAGTGTGACTGAAGACTTCCTCATCTCGAAAATCAAATGATTCATGGCATTTTGGGCTTGTTTGCTGTAAGACAAACAAGAACTACAAGAAAAGTGAGTAAGGTTCCCCCCCGGCAAGTTTTACCCCATTGGTTAGGGAGTGTCTAAAAGTCACCCTTACGCACTAGCTAGTGCCTGGCATGAATGTGACACCCCAAAGCACTCTATCTAACACTTTCTGGACCTGTGGCAGACCAAATAAGAACTGGACTTTCTGACTGTAACCTGAGAGACACCCTGAATGATTAAATCTGCTCTCTCTAGTACCCAGGACAAATAAATGGAGACTCCAAGGCCCAGCAGGGCCTTTCCCGCTGGGCCGGCGGGCGCTCCCTTGGCGGGCGCCCGCCGGCCCAGCGGGAAAGCCAGAATGGCCTCCGCGGTCTTTTGACTGCGGAGCGGCCAAGTGGCGGTTCCCGCTTGGCAGGCGGCGACCGCCGCCCGCCAATGTAGGAATGACCCCCATAGACTTTTCTGCATATGTTGATCAAATGGTGGAATCAACCCTGTACAACAAGTACATTATGCAGACTATTTCACATGCATATTAGCGTAGTTTCAGCAGGCATGCACTAATTTAGTTTCTGCAGGCCTGAAAAAGTAAAATAGAATAACATGTGTAAACCGCTCCACTTGTATCGCCTGTGCAACATGTACCCTGTGTGACTATCTCTTTGCTTATTATTATAATTTCTCAGAGCAAGGAAAAGCGTGGTGCACTACAATATAATTAGGATATTAAGGGGGTCATTATGACCCTGGTGGAAGGCGGAGAAGCGGCGGTAAGACCGCCAACAGGCTGGCGATCTTTTTTTTGGTTTTATGACCATGGCGGTTACCGCCATGGTCATTCGCCGGTTCTCCGTTCCGCCCGCCAGGGCGGAGACGACCGCCGGGCTGGAGACCTGGGTCTCCAGCCCAGGGCCGTCACTATACTGCCGGCGGTATTTTGACCCGGCTGACCGCCATGGATTTCATGCAGTTTGAAACCGCCATGATATCCATGGCGGTAAGCACTATCAGTGCCAGGGAATTCCTACCCTGGCACTGATAGGGGTCTCCCAAACCCCCCACTCCCACCCGACTCCCTCCCCTACACCCTTCACCACCGCTGCCACCCCCCAAAGGTGGCAGGGCACCCCTCCCCACCCCGACCCCCAACATCACATAACTCACACACACACGACACGCACGCAGGCACCACGGACACACACACACCGACATACATGCCAACATCCACACACACAGTCAGACATGCACACCCACATTCAAACATACACACACACATCCATACAGACATACCCACAGACATACACGCACTCATTCCCAAAACACGCAACACCCCCGCAAGCATACACGCACTCACACACCCCCTCTACATATACAGACGCACACCCCCATGCACCCACACAACACACAACACCCCCCTCCCCCCCTCCCCTAATGGACGATCGACTTACCTGGTCCGTCGATCCTCCGGGAGGGGACGGGAGCCATGGGGGCTGCTCCGCCAACACCACACCGCCAACAGAACACCGCCACGCCTAATCACAGGATTCGTATAAGGTTGCTTCTAAATGGGCAGCCCTATTTGTCAAAATGGGTAAATCTAAGGGGCAGACTAATGTGAACTCATAGTGATCGAGCAAATGGACCAACTCCAGTACAAGAACTTAGCAACAGCACATACTATTGCCTCCTTTGTCTCTGCACGCAGCAATCTTTTGGGCAGTTTCACATTGCCTCACACCTAGTTGACAGCAGATGGGTGCAATCCCTCTCTTCCCAGGTTGGGTATAAGTGGACATAAAAAAGAAATGAAGGAGTGTCTCATCTGCCCCCAAACATGCTGGACACATGTAGTCCAGGCTAAATTGTCCCTCCCACTTTCTAGAGAATGATAATATGGGTAGGGTGCCAATTGGAATCTGAAAATATAGTTTCCTAGGTTTTGGTGCACATATATAATCCAAAAATGCTTCAAACCTGCTGCATAGTTTTAGATCCATATAAGCAGAGGTGAGTGAGCCTAATCTCTCTTCTCATACCCCCATGCCCCACACATGTGCCCAGTAAAGATCTTTAAGTTGGATTTTTGACAGTTTCGTTGTGGTGGGCTTCATATCCTTTAAATCCTCTAAGCCCAGTTCTACTAAGTGTAGCCTTATCAAGGTCAGCCATTTGGTCTTATTCCTGTGTCCAATAACTGTCAAGGGCTGGTGTAGATTTCAGTCTGCACCAGTATTCGATTGGACTATGCTTAGCCTTATTAGCAATTGCCTTTATCTCTCTATTCCAATGCAGGGGAAGAGTGAGGGTGCTCTTGGTAAGGTTTGGAATAGATCTTATGAAAATGTTTTCTCCTGTGGCCCAAGATGTGAGTCTCATGTGTTCCTGTAGTTCAGACCCATACGTAGCATTACCCACTGCCTTCGATTCATAGATGCTAAGGCCTGGAGAAACCTGCCTAGTTTTGGAGGAGTAATACAATCTAAGTATGCCAGAGGCACACTGTGACAGGCTAAGGGTGCTCTTCTATATTTGGGGAAGACAAGGCATTTTTGAGGATAGTTTGATGCCTAAATAATCAAATTCCATTAACCTCTGAAGACTCTAATCTTCTAGGAAGATGTGCCCCCTGAAACACTTCTGTGTGTTGATAGCCATAAACTTCATTTTTTCCCTATTGAGGACCAGTCTCCTCTCCTCACAAAACTCTGACAACCGGCCCTTCAAGGTTTGAAGGCCCATTGAGGACCTGCAGACCAACAGGGTATTGTCTGTGAAGAGGAGTGTCAATGTTTTTACATCAGCAATCTTCAGAGCACCCCTCCCCCCATGAATTGTGCGATTACAGTCACCACATCATTCAGGTACAAAGAAAAAAGGTTTGGGGCCAACACACAGCCCTGTCCTACCTCACGTTTAACTTTGACCTGGTCAGTTAATTCCCCATGTGGTCCCACGGAATATGTGCATATAAGCCCTTATATAGGTGTAGTAGAATGTCTAATAGTGGGGAGGGGTGCCCATATCTCTAAGCATCACTTTCCTTTGGGACAAGGTCAAATGCAGTTTTTAAATCCATGTAAACAACATAATGGGGGTCATTCTGACCCCGGCGGTCTAAGACCGCCGGGGCCAGGGTCGGCGGGAGCACCGCCGACAGGCCGGCGGTGCCCCGCAGGGCATTCTGACCGCAGCGGTTTGGCCACGGTCAGAAGAGGCAAACCGGCGGTCTCCCGACGGTTTACCGCTGCCCTTAAAATCCCCCATGGCGGCGCAGCTTGCTGCGCCGCCATGGGGGATTCTGACACCCCCTACCGCCATCCTGTTCCTGGCGGTTCGCCCGCCAGGAACAGGATGGCAGTAGGGGGTGCCGCGGGGCCCCTGGGGACCCCTGCCGTGCCCATGCCACTGGCATGGGCACGGCAGGGGCCCCCGTAAGAGGGCCCCACAAAGTATTTCAGTGTCTGCCTAGCAGACACTGAAATACGCGACGGGTGCAACTGCACCCGTCGCACCTTCCCACTCCGCCGGCTCAATTCTGAGCCGGCATCCTAGTGGGAAGGTTGATTTGCCCTGGGCTGGCGGGCGGCCTTTTGGCGGCCGCCCGCCAGCCCAGGGCAAATCTCAGAATCACCGCTGCGGTCTTTCGACCGCGGTGCGGTGTTCTGACGGCGGAACCTTGGCGGACGGCCTCCGCCGTCCGCCAAGGTTAGAATCAGCCCCAAAATGTTGTTTCTGAATGGCCATCACCTTCCAATAGATAGTTAAAAATCTGAAGACTTGGTAAAGGCTGCTGACTGTTTTGTAAATCACTCCTGAAGAGAGGATAAAACATCAGCTTCATCTATTCAAGCCTACAAAGAGAACTAAAGCTGGTTAGAGAATACTTTTTGTGAGGCGCCTATCAAATTTATGGCCTGTAATTTAAGGGGATATGTATCGGGACTATTTTGGCCTCTCTCCATGATGCCGGTACCTCCTCTCCCTATACAACAGCCTTAGTAAGTTTATTAAAGTAACTTGTCCATTTGTCAATCTGTGCAATGTAGAGGTCCCCTAGGATGCCATCAGGTACTGCAGCTTTTCCTGGGGTAAGATTCCTAATTGCTTTTCTTGTTGTCTCTAGGGCTATAATTAGGGGTGGGGCCTTACTGGGATTCATTAATTTAACTGGTTCGTGGCTTACATAGTTTACTTCATCTGCCTTATATCGTGCTGTGAAATGTTCCCATCCTGTCTGGGGTTGCACAAAATTATTTATTGGGCCATTTTCATTCTGTTTCCCATTGGCCATTAACTTCCAAAACTTTTTGGAGTCATTGGCCTTGGCTGCCTCAGACATGAGATCCCACATCTGTGAATTCCAAGCCCTTCACGCCTTTTGTTGTGCTTCTCTACTTCTCAGTACTTAGAGCTAAAATCCCTCTTTGCACCTTTACAATCCTTGTTAAACCCCGTATTATTGGTTCTATTAAGAGAATGCGGTCTTCCAAAATTGATTTGGAGGATACCCCCGTAGGTATTAAATAGTGTCTCGTTAATGCTCATGATCTCTGCATTTCTCCCTTCTGAGTTGCCAGGTTATCTAAATGGCCTAAGGATTTAGAGAGGGCCTTATTAAATCTCTCCATTGTTTTAGAGTAGATGGCAACTCTGGCCTATTTCAGGGTACATCTACTATTTGCTGCCTCAATATTCTATCTACAAGACACAGGAGGATTAGAATATGATGTAATTTCAGCCATCGTGCAACGGATAGCATTATGGTCACTATCGGACCTTGTAACCACGCTCATATCCACTACTAAGCTCCACATGGTAAGAGAGACAACAACATAATCTATCCTGCTAGTATGACCGGGCCTATTTTAAGTATAATAAGCTAAAAGGTCATATTTATTGCGACCACAGGCCCGCAGACCATAGAGCATTGTAAGTGAAAACAATTGCAGAGCTACGCTGACGCACCTCTGAATAGGTGGTATATTCAGTAGTGGGATCCTCCATTCCTCATCCTCAGCGTCACCTATAGATTCACTCAAATTTGTTCAAAGGAGGTGCTAAAGTCCCTTCCTACTAACAGGGAATCATTGGGGTCAGCGTTTTCCCTTGGTGCCATGAAGTGCTTGAGTGCCGGGGACTGTCTTACTACTTTGTTGTAAATATTATATATGTACAATGGGCGTGTGCCCCTACTAGTCATACAAATACCCTGAATTTCAGAGGAGTGTATCTCAAGGAATCTCATGTCTAGGAAAGACTAACCCGTATTACTAAACCACCACAGGGAATGCCGCTACCCATGTGATGAACTGGAACATGAAAATTTGAATAGCCCTTCCTAAAGACTGGTTGTACACACCATGGCGGTCATTCTGACCCTGGCGGTCAAAGACCGCCAGGGCGGAGGACCGCGGGAGCACCGCCGACAGGCCGGCGGTGCTCCAATGGGGATTCCGACCGCGGCGGTAAAGCCGCGGTCGGACCGGCACCACTGGCGGGCTCCCGCCAGTGTACCGCCGCCCCATTGAATCCTCCACGGCGGCGCAGCTTGCTGCGCCGCCGAGGGGATTCCGACCCCCCCTACCGCCATCCAGATCCCGGCGGTCCGACCGCCGGGATCCGGATGGCGGTAGGGGGGGTCGCGGGGCCCCTGGGGGCCCCTGCAGTGCCCATGCCACTGGCATGGGCATTGCAGGGGCCCCCGTAAGAGGGCCCCTAAATGTATTTCACTGTCTGCTGCGCAGACAGTGAAATACGCGACGGGTGCAACTGCACCCGTCGCACAGCTTCCACTCCGCCGGCTCGATTCCGAGCCGGCTTCATCGTGGAAGCCTCTTTCCCGCTGGGCTGGCGGGCGGCCTGAAGGCGACCGCCCGCCAGCCCAGCAGGAAAGTCAGAATTACCGCCGCGGTCTTTCGACCGCGGAATGGTAAGCTGACGGCGGGACTTTGGCGGGCGGCCTCCGCCGCCCGCCAAGGTCAGAATGAGGGCCATAGTCTCCTGTAGTGAACGATAAAATTACTCAATTCCGGATCACCTAGTTTATTTTTTAGGCCAGCAATGTTCCAACACAAGATATTACACTGCTTAGGTCCACTAAAATTGTCTGGAATCAATATAGAAAGAGGGCTGTCTTCTATGTGGGACTCTATCTGAGAATTTCTGAAGGTCGAGTCCCTTGTCGAGGTAAAGGCCCCCTGATAGCGTGTTAGGTGGTTCGCACAAAGTCAATCAATATCAGATGTCCCCAGGTCAACCCTATCAATTGTGGCCACTAAAATAGTGTGTTGGACTTTTGATTGAAGGTGAGGGGAGCTTTGACTATCCAACCTTCAGTTCCACAGGGGCAGCTACAATTTCAGCCTTGTTCCATTAAGAAAAGAGTTTATTCTTCAAGAAATTACAAAGTCCAATTTTGAATTCCAACTTTAAAAAACGTTTCACATCTTTTGAGTTCCAGACTTTCAGAGGGACCCATCTACTTGGTGTATCATGCCAGAGCTCCATCACAGTTGGCCTCAAGTCTCAGCTAAGTCTGGTCTTCATTGACCATTGTCCACCATTTGCTCTTTGCACTTTTTGGTGCTATTCTCATTTAAATCTTTAAAAATTAATATACCTGGTTCCCTTTATAGGACATTTGTCATTTTTGTATCATTTTGTTCTTTAAACGTTTTCTCTATTTCTCTAATTCGGTTTGGGATTTTTATTGCTTGGTGTTTTGGCTTTCTTACTGTTTTGGTACTGTAAGTGCCTTAGCTACTGTGGGTTGAGATCAGGTTAATTTAGTAACTTTAATGGTTTACCCTAACAAGAAAAAATCCAAAAATCAATTTTCTTACAATGACGTATTTGCAAACTGTCTGGTAGGTGACAATGATGTTCAACTCACTGCAGACAAAATGAAGGCAATTATACAGAGTAGTGGAATGGAACATACATTTAAATTGTGATACCATGCATGGTCCTGTGGATGTACCTGACAGAATTATAAAGGGAAATATTCATTGACCTAGAAAGGGAGGAAAAGATGGAAGGTTGGATTCGAGGAAACAGGAAGAGCACATTGCAAAAATAGAATAACTGTTATTTTTCCATTTGATTTCATAAAACAAATAGCAGTTAATACAGTTAATTTACAATGTTCCCCAGTTATGTAACACCTCTGAAAAGGTGTATTGGACAAGCGAGTAGGACAAAAAAGAGATTTTTTTTTTTTAAAGCTCACAGAGCCAAATACTTCAAACAGGGCCAATGGCCAGTCCGTACGGCTACAAGTCCCATGGGCCACAACGGACCCAACCTGACTCCCAAAAGTGCATGGTACTCCACCTAATGGGGCAACAAAAGGGCATCCAGGCACCTCACGGACGGGGGCAGCGGGTGGTGGGGTGGGGATTTGCGACGGGGTGGGCCTTCGACTTTCGTTTAGAAGGTAGAGGGGGTGTGGGCTTGTCCTTTGAAGGTGGGGGTTTGTTTTGAGCGGGTGGAGCGAGATGGACTAGGCTCTGCCCAGGCCTTTTTTTTCTCTGGGGAAGGGTACAGGAATGTGAAGGGCAGACAGGGGTGGGCTGTGAAGTGGAAGGAGTGGAAAAGGCAAGGAGGAGAGCACGCTTAGGGACAAGACGGGGTGGGCCAATGGGTTGGAAGAGGTCAGCACGGGAGAGGGAAAGTTTTTTCTGAGCAATTGGGGTGGTTCTGGATGAGGGTGTGGGAGTGGAGGCAGAGGCAGTGGATGTATGTGGTGTAGGGGTGCGTGTAGTGGGTGCTGGTGACTGGACAGTATGCTGTGGTGTGGTGGATGTGTGATGGGTAGGTGTCTTGGTGCGTTTGTGTGTTTTTGGAGGAGGGGGTGGACACAGTGGGAGAAGACAGACAGCTAGTGTGGATGTATGTTGTGTGGGTGTCTGCAAGTCTGTTGAGTGTGCTGCATGTGTCAACTACAGTAGTTGTGATGAGTGCAGGTGTGGTGTATGGGGTGCATGTATGGATGTCTGCTATTTTGGTGAGTGCAGTAAGAGGAGCAGCAACAGTGACTGAAGGTGCAGTGCATGAGGGTGTGGATGTAGAGGGGACAGACAGGGAGGCGGAAGAGATGGGCACACTGGGGGAAGTGGATGTTGTTGTGTGTGCATGTGTCTGTTGGCTGTGTGAATGCTTGTGGTGGGAGGTGTGGTGCTTGTGTTTAGATGTGTGCTTCTTGTGTGTTGATGTGCTTGACTGCATGTCTGAATGTGTGCTTTGGACGGGTGAAGGGAGTGGGGTGTTGGAAGGGGTATAGGAGGTTGGAGGGGGGATGGAATGGCCAGGGAAACTGTCTGCCGTCCAAGAGGAGGCCAGAGCCTGAAAAGATCTCTGTAGGGCAGGCACCGCACCATGAATGCCATCCAGATATGCATTTGTCTGCTGCACCTCTGATGATTGCCCCTGTATGGCATTGACAATGGTTGTCTGCCCTACAGAGATGGTTCTCAGGAGGTCAATAGCCTCCTTTGTGAGGGCAGCAGGGCTGACTGGGGGAGGGGAGGAGGTGCCTGCGGCGAAGGAGACGCCCACCTTTCTAGGTGAGCGGGCACGGACAACTCGGTGCGGAGTAGAAGGGAGGGCAGTGATGGAATGGGGGGAGGCAGAATATGTCACTGTAGTGGTATGGCCACTAGGGTCTGCCACTGCCGCGGAGCCCCAATCGTAGGAGGTCTCGGAGTCACTACCTCCAGTGGTAGTTGCCTCCCCCGTGGAACTCCACTCGCCCTCCCACCCACTGGTCCCCTGGGCGTCGGATGTCTCTGCCTCCGAGGATCTGTGGGCCGCTGCTTCCCCACTTGTCGGTGATTCAGCTCCCTCGCCAGATGTTGCTGCTGTACCAAACCAACACAAGAGAACAGGGATGGGGAGACAAAAAAGGAGAGACAGTTGTAAATAGCTGAATGGAGGTACATAATGGCCAGACATACAACCACCCAGAAGATACACCCAACAGGCAGCACTGTTCACTATGCCCATGGCCATGCCCCAGACTACTGACCAGAATACTGCTCTACACCCACCCCTTGGACTATCTAAGGAGGCGACGTGTGGGAGACCTGACAAAGACACCCCTGCACCCTTTGGGGACCATAATGTACATGGACACCAGTCAGAGTCCCAGCCTCTAAGCAGCATGAACCCTAATGCACACACAGACATCCTTCCAGACTGCAGTCTGTGACATGAGTACTCATCCCCTTGTGACTGTTGTGCAGCCTTCAAGTGCCCATCCAGGTCTGGGTACGCTACGGCCAGGATACGTCGCATGAGGGGGGTCAGTGCCCGACAGGCACCCCTTCCATGTTGAGAGGACTTCCCCAGCTGGGCTTCACAGATCTTACTCGCCCAGCGCTGCAGGTCCTCCCACCTCCTTCTTCAGTGGGTGCTCTGCCGGTTGTAGACCCCCAGGGTCTACACCTCCTTGGCGATGGCATGCCAAAGTGCCCTCTTCTGGCGGGCACTGACCTAAAAGGGTGACACAGAGGTCAGGCACTTGCAAGATAGGTACAGCTGGCTAATTGTCCAATATGGGACGGACAGTACTCTCAGACTTACAGGCCATATGCATGCAGCATGCCATGCACCACGGCCCATGCAGGCTCAGAAGTGCACATATATGTCCATTCAACACCATCCATTACACCCAAACAGTGCCCCCCAAACCCAGACTCACCTGTACCTCTGGCCGTCCGTACAGTTTTGCGTACAGGGGCAGAACCCCGTCCACTAGCCTCTCCAGTTCCTCCTGGGTGAAGGCCGGGGCCCTTTCCCCTGCAACAAGAGCCACATCCATTGCCAGAGGCAGGCCACAGCAGTACACACAGTGGAGTACCTGTCCGCACGAGATCAGGGAGTCAAGTGAATAATAGATGACTAAATTGCATACGTACCGCGGTGATGTGCGCCATCACCGCTGGCAGCGATCATGATACGCCAGGATTCCCCATTGGCATCCTTGTTAACAAATGACGGTGCGAACGGCGGTAAACACCGCCTTACACTGTGACGTCAACCGCTAGCAGTATGAGGTCACTGCCACAACGAAAGGCCTGGATTACAGTGGGCAGACATTTTGGCAGTAACTACGCATCTATAAATATAAATGTGCACAATGCAGGCCTTACTAGCCACATGAAGCACCTATGCATGTGACCATTCCGTAATATACCACACATAAAAAACACTGCTCCATCATTGAGGTGTAGATGTAGATCTATCAAGAAGCAGTTAATGTTGAGTCACTACACTGAAATATGCAGTGCACAATGGATGACAATGTGTGCCTATGTATGTGTGTTCATCACACCTTTTTGATACCCCTCTTAGGTACCGACCCTTGTGGCAAGGAAGGGCACCATGTGTGTACAGACCACTTGTGGATATGAGGACCATGGTGGAGCGTCAGATCATAATCAATTACAGACTCACACGTGCAACAATTCAGGAACGTTGTGCTTTCCTGGATCCTGCACTAACCCTGGGAAATCGTAATCAGCATGCCATCCCTACTGAAGTGTAGGTGCTCTCCGCACTCCATTTCCTGGCCACGGGCTCATTTCAAGTGACAGCGGGCATGGGTGCTGGATTTTCACAGCCAATGTTCAGCATGGTACTGACAAGATTTCTAAATGCATTTGTACGACACCTGCAGTCCTATGTGAGGTTTCCCCAAAGTACCCACCTCCCTGCCATCAAGTCTGAATTCTATGCCTTTGCCAACATACCCCATGTGATAGGTGCCATCAATGGTACCCACATACCGATCATCCCCCAAGAGTCAGTGAACAGGTGCACAGAAACAGAAATAACTTTCACTCCATGAACATCCAATTGGTTTGTACTACAGACCAGTACATCTCATATGTGAATGCCATGTTCCCATGTTCAGTCCCTGATTCCTTTGTGTTGAGGAACATTAGTGTGCCACAGAGGATGGAACAACTCCAAAAGGACAGAGGGTGGATCATAAGTGTGTCTGTCGCTAACTTACACATAGCAGACAGCCAGGCTGTCTGATTAAGGGTCTTAACAATGACTACTCTGTATTGCACTTTTTCTCAGTGATTCTGGCTATCCAAACTTGTGTTGGCTCCTGACACCAGTGAGGAATCCTAGGACGGATGCAGAGATAAATTACAATGAGGCCCATGGACGTACAAGGACGTACAAGGAGGGTGATAGAGCGCACAATAGGTCTCTTGAAGGCTAGATTTCGTCATCTACATATCTCTGGGGGTTTCCTGGCCTATGGGCCTGAAAAGGTGTATAGAATAGTGGTGGCCTGCTGTATGCTGCACAACGTGGCAGTGAGACATTCTATCCCCCTCTTGGAGGTGGAGGGTGCTGTATGTCCTGACCAGCTACCTCAGAGAGGGGAGGAGAGTGATGGTGATGATGAGGAAGGGGAAGATGTCAATTCCAGGACCCAACTGATACAACTCTACTTCCAGTAACTGTGTGGGACTTTGGGCTGACATTGGGATTTGTGACACATACTGTCAATGTTCTCAGTCATATAGGGGGGATTGATAATGATAGGTGAAACATGGTCCAGTTCTGCATGGTACAGATTGATATTTTCTGCATTTACTTAGGGCCCACATTTAGGCACACAGGACTCCCTTCATGCAAAGATTTGACAATAAAGTAGTTATCAGCCAGTTGCATCTATACTTCACTTTGTTCACATTTTAACACAGGGAACAGTGTTACTAGTGTGATATGTGTTTTATTGGTTGCAGGGAGTGAATAGTGCTATTTACAGTGATGGCAAGTCATAAGGAGTGGGTGTCCTCAAAGCCACCATGGTGGCAGCCTTGTTGATAGTGTTGATGGGTCCTTCTTTTCTTACATTAGTTCATATTGCCTCTTAGCAATGTGGGGTGGCTGATTGAGTGGGATTGTTGCTGGGCAGATTGTTGCTGAGTTACTTCTTGAAGGGGGCCCTTGTTCTTTGCTGGGGTTCCAGTGCCATATCTTGGCCTGCTGTTGATCTTGAGGGGATGACACAGTAGGTTCTTGGGTTTCCTGTGAGGGAAGTTCCTCGGATGTTTCTGCTGATGGTTTAATCTCATGGTGGGTGTCCGGTGCTGTAGTGGGGGGGCCCCTGTCCTGTGTGCGCCTCAGACTGGGTTTGTACCAGCTGCAGCAGTGCTCCTGCTATGGTGGCCATTGTGGCGTTGTGCTGTTTCCACTGCTCCATGGCCTTTTGGTGGTGTTCCTGCTGCATCCTCTGACTGTGCTCCAGGGTGGACACTATCTGTGCCAACCGGTCATGGGTATGCTGGTAGGCCCCCAATACCTCCGATATAACATCCTGGGCTGCTGCATACATCCTGTGGCCTACCCCCCAGCCCACTGACACCCTTGTACTTGCCCTAGCCCCCTGTGCCTGTGTTCCCTGTACAGGTCTGGCAGTACCACTTGGACTGGGGCCCTCGCCTTCTTGCATGTTGGGAGTGGGAGACTGTGGCCTCTGTACCTGTGTTCCACCAGTCTGTGGCCTGGATACACTGGTGTGGAGACGCTTGCCCTGGGCTGCTGATCTTGACTGGGTGGTAGGGGTGACAATGGGTTCCTGGGTGGGGCTGCTGCATGGTGACAGTCCAGGACTGTGTGAGGGACCTGCCTCATCAGTGTCCAGGGATCCTTCACCAGTGTCCTGTGAGGTGCCTCTGTCTCCCTGGGGGGCACTGGCACTCCTTGTCCCGTCCGTTAGGTTGGCATGGATGGTGGTGCCTGTTGGGGGACATAGACATGTCTGTTACAGCTGCATGAACGTTTGGGGTGAACAGGACTGGGCTTTTTTGTGCTGGGGTTACTTTCAGTGGCCTTACATGGTGCCTTTGTGAGGTTGACACTGCATTTAGTTTCGAAAGTGGGGTTGCATTGTGGTGGGGGGTGTCGTTCCATTGTGGGTACTTGCAGGGGTAGGTGGCTGTGCACAGGGGAGGGATGTGGGCCTGTTAGTGGGTTTGTGGTCATTCGGGGGGGTGGATTTAGTGGCTGTTGCCTGGGTGGGGTGTTGGTCCTGGTGGGTGTGGGTGGGGTGGGGTGGGGTGGTGCACGCATTACAGGTATGGTGTATATGTTGATGACTTACCCGAGTCCATTCCTCCAGTGAGTACAGTGAGTCCCTCAGGGTGCAGGATGGCCAGTACCTTTTCCTCCCAGTCTATGTATTCTGGTGGTGTTGGTGGCGGTCCTCCCCCAGTCTTCTGGACTGCAATGTGGTGCCTCAATGCCATGCCCCTGACCTTCCCCCGCAGGTCGTTCCATCTCTTCCGGATGTCATCCCTACTGCGTGGATGGTGTCCCACTGCATTGACCCTGTTCACAATGGTCTGTCATAGCTCCATCTTCCTTGCGATGGGTGTGTGCTGCACCTCGGCCCCGAATATTTGTGGCTCCACCTTCAGGATCTCGTCCACCATGGTCCTTAACTCCCTTTCTGTGAAGCGGGGATGTTTGGGGGGGTGACATGGTGTGTGTGGTGAATGGTGTCGGGGCTGGGAACACGGTGAGGGTGCTCTTCTGTGGGTCGGTGTGCATCTCGTGTATGGTGGCATTCGTGTCTGCCTCTGGTGCTCTGCGTCTTCTTGGCCTGGTTTCATTGCAAAGGATTGTGGGGTATGTCTCGGGGTGTTTTATGGGGTTGTGGATGTGTGTCAGGTATGTGGGTTGCACGCTCATCCAATGTGTGCACCACTTGCCGCCCGTGGTGGTCGGAACCGCCAATGGTCGTTTGGCCTCCACGGTCCGCCAAGGTGATTTGTGCATCATTATTTGGAAGGCGGGATGTGGGTGTGCTCGGCGGTGGCAAGGTAGGGAGGTCCGGGATTCAAACCGACATGGTCATGGCGGGGAGTGGTGGTCTGGTGATTTTTTAGGGTAAAACATGGTGTGGTTAAGAGAAAGTGCAAGTAGTATGATTGGAAAAGAATAGCAGGGGTAAGGAGTTGGCGGTTAGTGATAATGCTAAGATTAAAGAAAGTGGCATAGTGCATTAGATGAGAAGCAAAACATAAACATTCCGAAAAGTGACCTATGCAGGATGCAGCTGTGTGAAGATGGAGGGTGGCAATGTTTATAATCTTAATGGAGTCTCTCTGCATGATACAATGGACTACCTCTTCTCTATCCAAATCTCTCTATTTCCTGATTTATTTAAGTGCATTGTATAACACTGCTACGTTGAGGTAACCAACGTCCTTTCACAAACCTGGCCTTCAGGAAAAGAAATGAAAAGGAACACGTGGAACCAATAGCAGTTAGCATTTGAATAATATTGTGTTGCAGAAGGACATTTTCAATGCTTTTAATCTTTTTGATTGACACCTTTAATGTGCATATTCTACCAACTAGTGTTCTTCATATTATACTGTGAGACATTCCATTATGTAGTGCTGACACCGGGGGGGCTTGGCCAACTGCCGAAGATAGCGGACGTCTGATCGCGGAGCTCCTGATCCGGGCCTGCCAACTGTAAATTATCCGTGCAAATATAGGGTCATCTACCACTGAGAGGGGCGCCCTGTGAGCGGGACTGGGGTGGCGGCAGACGAGGTGAAAACTGGACTCAGCTACACCCAATGCCAGTGGTAATGAGAGGAGTGGCGAGCCGGGCCTAGGAGTGAGCCGGGCTCGTCTGGAGATGGCAGCTCCAGTCGCCTGGGGGTGGACCGAGGCACTGTGGTGAGTTGGCGCTGACCGGGGGAGGCCCAGTGCCGGTGCTGTCTGAATCTGCAACGACTGGGAGAGGTCTGGGCCAAGAGACCATCCCACCCCTGGGGCGAGGAGCGGTACAGCACGGTGGCCTGGGCACAGGGACAAGCTGGCGGGCTGGGTGGCGAGGATCGCTGACGTCTGTGACTGGCTGAGGTTCCGCAGCGGAGCGACTCCAGTATGCCAGCAAGGCGGTGGAGGAGGGTGGCAGCTGGAAGCAGGTGGAAACATTGGAGAACTTACCGGGGGGTCCTGTGCACCAGACGGCCTATTCTTTTGGATCCTTTCACCAGGACGTGGGGATCAGGCCGCACAGCGGAAGAAACTGGTGAGCAAGCAGACATGTTCCCCTATCACCCACCACATAATAATCCCCAGGTGGCCCTGCTGACTGGTGCTGGCCTCCGACTCAGCAGGAGAGTCACCAGGAGTTTTCCCCCGACCTGAAAAGATAGCAGGCAGTTGGGCGTCCCTCCCCCCAGCTCAACTAATTATTGGGCCCTAAATGACACCTGGACTGGCCTGCCGAGGAGTAGTTACTGTGGGAGGCTGAGTGGGGGAAGGTGCAGCCCCCCCCTTGCCTGGGTCCCATAGCCTATATAAAGATGGGCTCACCTGTGACTAAGCAAGCACACAAGAATGGATTGCACGAAAGGGAAAAACCTGGAAAGCATGGGAGCATCGGTGTCCAAGCACTATGTACTGGCCACGGCGGCGGACCCCCCAATAGGTAAATTGGATGTTATCCTGAAAGAAATTTGAGAATCCCAGCTGGCAATAGAGCAAAGATTGGTGTCCATCACCCCTGAACTTGGCATTCTTAAGGACGATCACAGGAAATGGGTATACAGAGTAAAACAGACGGAAGCAGACGTCACCACCCTCATGCCTGGACAAAAAGACAGTGAAACTGCGATCCAGCATCTACAAAAGCAGGTGGAGACCCTACAGGTGAGAAGTGAAGATGCAGAATGAAGATCACACCACAATAATGTCTGAATAATTGGCCTCCCAGAGGGAACAGAAGGGACCACCAGACTAATGGCTTATTTCGCGATAGAGAGAGCGCACTGAGTTCCAAACAGGAGACCTCCACCGGGGGCGCTGCCCCGATCCATGGTGTCTCATGTATTGAACTACAGGGATCGTGATGCCCTTCTGCATGCAGCACAGAAGGCGGACCCTATCATCCTGAACAATGCCTGGGTGTCCCTATATCCAGATTACACACTGGCGGTCCAGAGGTGAAGGGCCTCCTTCCAGGCCGTAACGCAATGACTCCGAGCTGAGAGACTATCCTACGTGCTGCTGTTCCACAGCCCAGCTACGTATCACGCACAACCAAAAATTAACACTTTTTTGATACTCCTGAACTAGTACGTGACTGGTAGGACAAGACCTTCCTGCACTCCGCACTCAAGGAACATTTTGACACCCTGCCACCAAAACAGCCTCGACTCCCACACAGGGAAAGACAAACTCTGCAGCGTCCAACACGAGGGAATACTGGACCAACACTCTAGTAAGTCTTGGAGAGTGAGAGAGCAGCAATACAAACAGCCTACTCAATACAGAGAGATGGGTCTACTCCTCTCAGCATTGCTTCTTCCATGGACAGCACTGTGGTTTCCAACTCGGAGGGAAGTATAGCCTTATTCCCTTTGATCACTTCCCAGATGGCACGTGAGTTATAATAAGACTGATGCATTCGCATGGGTGTCCCGACTGGGTGCTACAAAGGGGCAAATAGAGAGTTGCGCTGGCCTTCGAATATCACCTGCCCAGACCAGACAGTGATGTAGAACAAAAGGGACAGGACATGAAACACTGCTACTTTTGGGGCAAATATGCAAAAAACAAAAAGAGGTAGAACCAGCAGAGAAAATGATGTGTCACTGTGAGCAGTATATTGTGGACCGCTCTTCTGGAAAATGGAGCCCTACCTCCCATGGAGGCTGTATTTTCTTTATTGAGTGGTGGGCCTGGACGAAGACTGTGATCAGTACACTGCGCTGGATAAGTTGTTAATCACAAGAGAGACGCATACAGCTTCCATCTCTCATAACCCCCATTGCAAATGCTTGTTTTGTATAATGGTTCCAAAACGTTTTCTTTATTGCTATTTAATGGTTTGGCTGAGTAAGTCCTACTCAGCCTAGAATTGAAAACAGTTTGGAGAAATGGTTACTGTATTACTATTAAGACATCTACTACTTTATTGCAAACAACACACATGTGCGTGGAATGGGCTCTATCCATAAAAGGCACAGAATATTAGCCCAAATGAACCAAAGCAAAGGACATATAGTGTTCCTACAGGAAACACACCTGACCACTCATGAGGCAGCTAAACTACACAAAAAATGAAGAGGACAGTTATTCCACTCCTCATACTCTGCATTTGCCACCAGAGCGGCTATATGGATACGCTCTGGCATCCCTTTCGAATTAATAGACACAAGTGTGGATAAAGATGGCAGGTACTCTTTGCTTAGGGGTAGTTTGTATGGAGAGCCTGTGGTGCTGGGAAGCATTTATGCCCCAAACACCGACCAAGATGCTTTTTTGACACACCTTTCGAGCATCCTGTCACACTGTGCACACATACCCTGTCTACTAGGGGGCAATTATAATGCAGTACTGGACACTTCCCTAGACCACTCCATCCCCCATTGTCGGGCACAAATGCACAGAGACAGGCAGAAGCACTACGGAGATGGATACAGGGCTGGGCATTCACTCACATATGGCAGGCAAGACACAAGGGGCTACCGGAATGTTCCTTTTACTCTTATCCACATAAAGTACATGGAAGACTTGATCGTATACTATGCACTACTACGCTATATGCCCAAATAGCCCACGACACCTATCTAGGGAAAACATTGTCCGACCATAGCACGCTAGAACTGGCAATGACATGGGAAAAGTCACCCTCACCAATCCCTACGTAGCGACTACAACCACTACTTCTTGAAGATGCGGTACTGAAGGATGAGATAGTTAAAGCAATCTCAAACTTTTTCACTGACAATGCGGGGAACCGCCTCCTCCTTGATGGTAAAAGGAGAAGCATTTAAGGTGGTGATCAGAGGGACAATAATGGGAGCAGCTGTAGGTGCCCAAACTGCAATAGGGAAGGAGTTGAAACGTGTAGAGGACAGATTAGGTCCACTGGAGGCGGAAGCTGTGCTTCATTCTCCCCAAACCCAGATGTTGCAGGAAGTCTGGGCTGAGCATGTGGAACTCCTTGAGCGAATGCGGTTAATGGATTATAAAAAATACAAGGAGCGAGCACATAGTGAAGGAGATAAGGCAGGCACACTTCTACCAAGTCTTATAAAGGACCAGCCATCTCCCACTCCTATCTTACACATCCTCACTCCACAATTAACTGACATTAACACTCAGGCAGAGATCAACACTGCATTCCGAGACTACTACTCAAACCTGTATTGCTCCCACCCACCACGAGATTGGACGCAGTTTAACTGCTTTCTGTATAATATTACCTTGCCAGAACTCGGTGACGCTGCCAGGCAAGCCATGGGAGTGCAGATCAGGCAAATGGAAATGCGAGAGGCCATTAAGAACATGGCTCGTAATAAATTGCCGGGGTCAGATGGCCTCCCGGCTGAGTTTTACTCCATGTACAGCACAAAATTGATTCCTCAATTAGAAAAACTATACCAGGCTTTGCTGGCCGCTGGTTGCCTCCCCAATATGACAAAACAAGCAATAGTAACCTTGCTACTTAGACCTGGTAAACCCGCAACAGATATGTCTTCCTATAGGCCACTTTGAATATTAAATACAGAATATAAAATACTGGCCAACGTGGTAGCACAGAGACTCCTTGCATTAATAAGTAAATTGATACAAACAGATCAAAGTGGATTCGTACCAACCCGTAATACGTCTGTAAATATACCATATTATGAACTTTCCCTGGATCTTCGCCAGGCATTTGATACATTAACCCTTTAAATGCGGGCATCGGCCACTGGCCGACGTCCACACTACCTCCCTGGTGCGGGTCACGACCAGTGGCCAACACCAGGGAGGTGGTTAATAAATCCTCGGGTGCGTCGCACCCGAGGATTTTTTATTTATTTTTTTAATCCCCGGGAGACACAGAAGCTTTTCCGTGTCTCCCCGTAACCCCCACGCACCCCTTTGTGACATCAGCGTGCCACGAGGAAATTGCGAGGCGCAAATTGCGATTAGCAAAATCCAAGTCGCAAAGAGATGCATCAAAAAATCGCAAATTGTGATTTTTCGCAGAATGGCATTTTGAACATGCAAAATACCATGAACTGAAACCAGGTGGTAACCAGGTGCAACCTAAATAAAGAGGCCCAGAATGCCTCAGACTCTTTTCCACAATGGCTGCACTCTACGTCATGGTGAGGAGGATGAGGATCTTGGCAGGTTTGAGGAGAGGGAGGAGGAGACAGAAGCGCATTTTCAGAGTGCGCATTACACTTTTTAACCTGACAGAGGAGGAAATATATGAGAGGTATAGGTTGAACTCAGCCATGATACTTGATCTGATAGCTGAGCTACAACCCATACTGCAGCGTAGAACACTAAGGACTCACAGCATACCCACCCATGTGCAGGTATTATGCTCCCTACACCTACTCGCCTCAGGGAGCTATCAAGGGTCATAGCAGCAGCTGGAGGGGTCTCACAGAGTACCCTCTCCAGGTTTTTTGTACTGTACCTGTAGTGAAAGAAATTTATCACCTTACTACAGGTAATGTACGAGTGAGTAATAAATGAAAGAGGTGATGTGACAAACG
This sequence comes from Pleurodeles waltl, assembly GCF_031143425.1. NCBI lineage: Eukaryota > Metazoa > Chordata > Amphibia > Caudata > Salamandridae > Pleurodeles > Pleurodeles waltl. Next base: position 1,373,024,299 of record NC_090445.1, on the reverse strand, counting down.
CAAAACAACAAATAACCAGAGTTATGCACTAGTTCTTCATAGTGGCAACAGCAGTATAATGGCAGCAAGAGTCATTTTTTTCTACCACGCACACCACTTGGGTGCCCAGTTACGTCACTGGCACCTCTATTGTCACCTTCAGTGGCAGTGCTGTGCCTGCCACTGCGCCGTCCGGTGTCTGCTGCTGGTACGGCAACACTGCTGAGGCTGGAACTATCCTCAGTGTCCCCCAGTGCTAGCTCACTTGGAGTGGCTGATCGTGGTCCCATGATGTGTTCGATCACATTTGTGATCTGAACAAGTCCATGGACAACGTCCCTGCTGCTCTGTGCAGCCTCCACTTGCGCAGCCACTGCGTGACGGGCAATCAATGCAGTCAAATTTGCCATCCTTTTAGAGGACCGGCAGTAGCTGCCAAACATTGTTCGGAATCTACGCTCCTGTCTGCGCTGGCTCACCCTCTTATGGCGCAGCTCCTGGCACAGTTAACGGACAGCACTTGTAAGGTCCCTGGTGTCCTGTGAAGCCTGCACCTGTCACTCACGCAGCTGTACAATGTTGCTATTGAGTGAGTCAAGTTGGCGATGCAAGCCCATCATGTTGCGGTTGTGTTTGCGCAGGTTTCGTTCTAATGCAAGGATCCGCTTGTTTTGCAGATGCTGCTGCTGCAACATAGCAGCTTCAATGCCCCCGAATAAGGAGGGACCCTCAACTGCCTCATGCTGTTGTGCCCGGGACTCTGTTGCAATCCTGCGTGGTGCTGTGGTTGGCTGACACCTGCCCTCCGAAATCTGGCTGCGCCTTTCTGGTGCTGATGGTGTTCTTAGCCCTTCTTGCTGCTCATCAGAGTTGTTGCTGAGCTCTGGCAGTGGCAGTGCCCTGGGCCTGCGTCGGACAGTCGACATGTGGATGGACCCACTGGTGTTGGAATCTGAGGGCAGGTGGGTGTCTGTCTCTCCTACACATGCAGATGGTGTGGCTGCTGGGCCTGGCCCACCTGCAACAACAATATGCAGCAGGTCAGTTCTGTATGTTACATTATCTGTCAGACAATGGCAATAAAGGTACAGGTACTGCTCTACACGGGGTTGTGTGTGTTGTGTTACTTTGGGTGTCACTATACTTAATTACATTGTTGTGCGACTTTCAGTTCTAGGTTGTGGACTGCCACTCCCATAATGCATTGTAGTGCTGCTTCTAAGATGTGGACTGGACTACTTCACACACTGTTTCACATTACATGCTGATTCCTAAGGGGCTTTTGTGCATGTACATATACAATATTGCACCTACCTTGGCTGGTACTCGGTGTACCAGAGGTGTCGATGTCTGTGACCCCAGTCACAGCTTCAGGGAGGAGTGTGGACTCCACTAGGTCCTCCAATGGTGTTGATGGTGCCTCTGTTGGTGGACCGCCACCTCTACCCCCGGCCTCCGCAAGTCTCCTTGCCACCCTTTCCTTTGCACGGGACCGCAGGTCGTACCACCTTTTTTTTATCTCTTCGATGGAGCGCTGTGCCACTCCAATGGTGCCGATTTTGGACTGTATGTCCAGCCATAGTCTCCTCTTTTCACTCTCAGGCACCTGGAGTGAGCTTTTTCCAAACAGGTGGTCATGGCTCCTCACCATCTACTCAGTTAGTACCTCAAGCTCCTGTTCGCTGAATTTCAGCTTGCACTTTCTTTCAGCCTTCTCCTGTGCTTGGCCTGGGGTGTCCATCCTGGCTCAGGTGTTCTTGCTCCTTCTGAGTGCTGCTCTGTGTGGCTGGGCTGCTCTCTCTCAGGATGCTGGTTTGGGTGTGGCACCTGAAACTGCCTGGGATGACTCATTTTTTGCTGGTGATGTCATCAGGCTCCTCCAGGTGTGCATTCTCGAACTTTCTTGCATTTTGCGATTTTTTACTGAATCGCAAAAAAATTGCAATTTGTGATAATGCAAATTGTGATTCGGTAAATGGGCCTCGCAAACCACAAATAGTGATTTTTAAGAAATCGCTATTTCCGAATTGCAATTTTGTTACATGGCCAATTGCGACTCGGAAGTAGCGATTTCTTAAAAATCGCTATTTGCGATTCGCAAGCTCCATTTTTCATACATATGGCCCAAGGTGTTTTTTTAGTGTCTTGAAAGAACGTGCTGATTGAGGGAAGAAGCACAGGTAAGGTGGCCTCTACTGTTGCACGTATCTCACACACACCATCGATTTTGTGACTGTCTACGTAGGCTAGTGTTTTAGAGCAACAGTTTAGCCAATAGCAGAGATGGCATCTTGATGGATGACTGCTGCCGTCACTCGGGTTATAGAGGACAGCTCTGACATAGGATCAGAGACTGGGACATCAGATACTGAGACAGCATCTGAGGGATAGGACAATGGTGCAGACTCTGGGAGTGATTTTTCAGTCGGAGCAGTCCCATTCGATAACTCCTCTTCCAGTAAATTATGTGGGAGGTGATGAGGACAGTCCTGCTGTCCCTTCGCAAGCACAGTCTGTGCAACGGTGTGATAGTGGGTTAGCCCAACCCGGAGAGCAGGTGAATACGGCTGCAAGCAGAGAGAGAGAGTGCTCTCTTGGGAGCTCCCCAATTTAGTTCAGCCCCAAATTCCACCGCCCAAATCGTATTGTGGAGACATCAAAATTATCTATCACAAAACAAACTGGTTTTGTAAGGCAGACACCTGTGTTTTTGGTCCTGGGTTCGGCAGCCATATAGAGAAACATACTAAACCCAAACATTTCTGGAAAGTAGACATTCGGGGGAGTCCACAGAGGTGTGACGTGTGTGGATTCCTCAAAGTTTTCTAACCCAGAATACCCTGCAAAGCCGAAATGTTGAATAAAAACTCTATTTTTCTCGCATTTCTGTCACACAAACTACAGGAATATGCTGGGATCCACAAAATTCCTACCACCCAGTGATTCCTCACCTGTCGTGATAAAAACACTACCCCACTTGAGTGCCTATACCTAGTGCCTGCGTCAGGAATGGATCACCCCAGGGTCAACAGCTGCCTCATGTAAGGACTAACATTGACCGTTGTGTGATCTATTCCTGTCGCGGGCACCAGGCCTACCTACACAAGTGAGGTACCATTTTTATCAGGAGACTTGGGGGAACGCTGGGTGGAAGGAAATTTGTGGCTCCTCTCAGATTCCAGAACTTTCTGTCACCGAAATGTGAGGAAAAAGTGTTTTTTTAGCCACATTTTGAGGATTGCAAAGGATTCTGGGTAACAGAACCTGGTCAGAGCCCCACAAGTCACCCCATCCTGGATTCCCCTAGGTCTCTACTTTTCAAAAATGCACAAGTTTGGTAGGTTTCCCTAGGTGCCGGCTGAGCTAGAGGCCAAAATCTACAGGTAGGCACTTTGCAAAAAACACCTCTGTTTTCTGTCAAAAAATGGGATGTGTCCATGTTGTGTTTTGGGGCATTTCCTGTTGCGAGCACTAGGCCTACCCACACAAGTGAGGTATCAATTTTATCGGGAGACTTGGGGAAATGCAGAGTGGAAGGAAATTTGTGGCTCCTCTCAGATTCCAGAACTTTCTGTCACCGAAATGTGAGGAAAAAGTGTTTTTTTAGCCACATTTTGAGGATTGCAAAGGATTCTGGGTAACAGAACCTGGTCAGAGCCCCACAAGTCACCCCATCCTGGATTCCCCTAGGTCTCTACTTTTCAAAAATGCACAAGTTTGGTAGGTTTCCCTAGGTGCCGGCTGAGCTAGAGGCCAAAATCTACAGGTAGGCACTTTGCAAAAAACACCTCTGTTTTCTGTCAAAAAATGGGATGTGTCCATGTTGTGTTTTGGGGCATTTCCTGTTGCGAGCACTAGGCCTACCCACACAAGTGAGGTATCAATTTTATCGGGAGACTTGGGGAAATGCAGAGTGGAAGGAAATTTGTGGCTCCTCTCAGATTCCAAAACTTTCTGTCACCGAAATGTGAGGAAAATGTGTTTTTTTAGCCAAATTTTGAGGTTTGCAAAGCATTCTGGGTAACAGAACCTGGTCAGAGCCCCACAAGTCACCCCATCTTGGATTCCCCTAGGTCTCTAGTTTTAAAAAATGCCAAGGTTTGCTAGGTTTCCCTAGGTGCCGGCTGAGCTAGAGGCCAAAATCCACAGCTAGGCACTGCAAAAAACAGGTCTGTTTTCTTTGGGAAAATGTGATGTGTCCACGTTGTGTTTTGGGGCATAACCTGTCGCGGACGCTAGGCCTACCCACACAAGTAAGGTACCATTTTTATGGGGAGACTTGGGAGAACGCTGGGTGGAAGGAAATTTGTGGCTTTTCTCAGATTCCAGAACTTTCTGTCACCGAAATGTGAAGAAAAAGTGTTTTTTTGGCCAAATTTTTAGGTTTGCAAAGGATTCTGGGCAACAGAACCTGGTGAGAGCCCCACACCCCATCCTGGATTCCCCTAGGTGTCTAGTTTTAAAAAATGCACAGGTTTGGTAGGCTTCCCTAGGTGCCAGCTGAGCGAGAGGCCAAAATCTACAGCTAGGCACTTTGCAAAAAACACGTCAGATTTCAATGTAAAAATGTGATGTGTCCATGTTGCGTTTCCTGTCGCGAGCATTAGGCCTACCCACGCAAGTGAGGTACCATTTTTATCGGGAGACTTGGGGGAACACAGAATAGCAAAACAAGTGTTATTGCCCCTTGTCTTTCTCTACATTTGTTCCTTCCAAATGTAAGACAGTGTGTAAAAAAGACGTCTATTTGAGAAAGGCCTGTAATTCACATGCTACTATGGACACCCCAGAATTCAGAGATGTGCAAATAACCACTGCTTCTCAACACCTGATCTTATGCCCATTTTGGAAATACAAAGGTTTTCTTGATACCTATTTTTCACTCTTTATATTTCAGCAAATGAATTGTTGTGTACCAGGTATAGAATGAAATCCCATTGCAAGGTGCACCTCATTTATTGGCTCTGGGTACCTAGGGATCTTGATGAACCTACAAGCCCTTTATATAACCTCGCAACCGGAAGAGTCCACCACACGTAATGGTATATTGCTTTAAAAAATCTGACATTGCAGGAAAAAGTTACAGAGTAAAACGTGGAGAAAAATGGCTGTTTTTTCAGCTCACTTTCAATATTTTTTTATTTCAGCTGTTATTTTCTGTAGGAAAACCTTGTAGGATCTACACAAAGGACCCCTTGCTGAATTCAGAATTTTGTCTACTTTTCAGAAATGTTTAGCTTTCCGGGATCCAGCATTGGTTTCACACCCATTCCTGTCACTAACTGGAAGGAGGCTGAAAGCACCAAAAATAGTAAAAATGGGGTATGTCCCAGTAAAATGCCAAAATTGTGTTGAAAAATGTGGTTTTCTGATTCAAGTCTGCCGTTCCTCAAAGATGGGAAGATGCTGATTTTAGCACCAGAAACCCTTTCTTGATGCCATTTTCAGGGAAAAAACCACAAGCCTTCTTCGGCAGCCCTTTTTTCCCATTTCTTTTTAAAAAACGAAATTTTCACTGTATTTTGGCTAATTTATTGGTCTCCCCCAGGGGAAACCACAAACTCTGGGTACCATTAGAATCCCTAGGATGTTGGAAAAAAAGTTTGCAAATTTGGCGTGGATAGCTTATGTGGACAAAAAGTTATGAAGGCCCAAGCGAGAACTACCCCAAATAGCCAAAAAAGGGCTCAGCACCTGGGGGGAGAAAGGCCCAGCAGCTAAGAGGTTAAACTGGGACAACATGTGCGTGGTTCTTAAACGATTTGGGTTCGCTGAGGAATATATCTGCTGGGTACAGCTGCTGTACGCCTGTCCCACAGCAGGGGCACCCACTGGATAGTGTATATCAGACTCCTATCCCATATTTCGGGGCACAAGGCAGGGGTGCCCACTGTCTCCTCTGTTATTTGTCCTGGAAAAAGAAACTCTCACGCAGCAACTTAGGCGAGACGCTGAGGTATTGAGATGGGCACCATGGTGCATTCGGTGTCTTTGCATGCCGACGACATTGTGCTATACACGAGAGATCTGGGCCAGAACCGAGAGACAGCTGTGCAGATAGGGGCAGATATTTGCAGATTTCGCACCCCTGTCTGGACTCGAAATCAATTACAGCAAATCCATAGCATTCTTATTCTGTAAGACTGTTATGGGAGATACAATTGCTTTTGGGATCAAAACATTGAAAGTAGCTACTGACACCTTCCAGTATTTAGGAATACACATATATTGAACCCCAGTAGATCTGTTGGAGGGCAACTTACAGAGAGCAATAACCTCGTTCAGGTTGCAGCTGCGGTTCTGGATAACGCTGCTGCTGTCCATTGTGGTCCGGCAGGCACTAGCAAAAATGGTAATGCTACCTCATATAATGTGCTATTCCGTGAACCTGCCAGTAATGGTCCCTACTGCTTATTTTAAATCACTACATTCTATCCTGTTAGACCTCATCTGGGGGGTTGGTAGACGCTGGATAAGTTTAGCGAAAGTGCAGATGCCCACAGACCAGGGAGGTATGAGAGCACCAGATTTCAAAGCCTACTGTGTAGCGGGTCAGCTTCAGTGGCTGGCATACTGGCTAGCCAGGCGTAATTTACAAGAAACATAATTTACCCAATCCATTCTTTGCAGAGGCCGACTCCATTATCGAATCTGTCCTGGGTCCCGAACCCCAGGCAGGCTGCCGCTCCTGCCACAAGTGGCCCTCCAATACTGAACGCTTACCCTAAGGTAGACTACTGACACAGTACCCTGTGCCTCAAATATTATGTTGCTGGGACTCCCCACGAAAGTTGGAATACTGACCCAAGGCAGGATACAAGTGTGGACACAGGAAGCTGTGGATACTGTTGGGGCATTGTTCAAGGATCGACAATTGCTTATGCATACAGACTTTGCTCACAAACACAACGTGCCTACCTCACTATTTCTGCTATATGTGAACATGATACACTACAACAGGGATCACTGGGTACCGGATGGAATTGAACCCCCAACACATGATTTCATTTGAGCAATACACACCATGGGACATGGGAGACACTTAAAAGGTGGCTTTATAAGGGTCCCAGAGTGCACTTACTGAAGCCCCTGACACCCCTGAGAACCAAATGGGAGGAACATATGGGTAGGGATATCTTGGACAAAGAATGGCCTTCCATATTGGTACACCCAAAACAAGTATCCTGTTATACCAGATATAAATTTATACAATACACAATATTGCATAGAGCATATCCTACACCACATAGGCTACATATCTTATTCCCGGCGCTATCACCGATATGCCCAAGATGCAAAGCGGAGGATGCAATGCTGCTTCATATGCTCTGGACCTGCCCTAGTATCACCCAATACTGGTACTGTATTGGTACCAACCTGGAGGAGGTGACGGGGAGGGGTGACAGGCGGACGGAAGAGACATGCCTGCACGGTCTCTTCCCACATACCAAAAACAGGAAGGTGACGTCACAATTTGCTGACTTAGCCTTACTGTGGGAAAAGCCCCTTTTGACTAGGCGCAGGAAAACAATAACAGCACCCTCAGTGACACAATGGAGTGCAGAGGTGCAGGAGTGGGGCTCGGCTGAGAGTACCGCCCTCCGACGGGAGGTAAGCAGAGGATTGAGAAGAAGCCCCATAGAATGGGATGCGCTTCTAGAAACCTTCAAGACAACCTTTGAGAATGAAATGGGGAATGGGTGCGGTAGTTGGCGTCATCCACAACATAATACTGGGCTTATTAAGACCTTCCTGTATGAAATAGATATCGTAGATATAGGGTATAGTAAAAAGAAGAGCGTAATTTCCACAAGCTTTCACCAGGGGTAAACTACTGGTCCATCATCCGCCATAGATACATACCATAACTACACTTCAAAAAACAGAGAGTTAAAGACAGAAGATACAACTGCTGTACCAAACACACGAGTATTTGATGTCAAGTTTAAGGGGGGAGGGGAAGGTAATTGGTTGTTAGAGAAGACATAAGTAATTATCGAATCTGTGTATATCATGAAAATATGATCAACCTGTATGCCAGATCAGAAAGTATCACATAGTTTCATGTCTTATGGTGGTCAGCTTGTGCAGCTATATGTAATAAATGTAACATACCCTGGCAAGGATCCCAGCACAGGAGACAAGTTAAACTGTTATGCAGAGCGCAAGATTTATTATACAATCTATAATGAAAACAATACAAATGTGTTGAAAAAAACATGTAGTGCTGAGGCCAAACCACAACAGGTCTTTGCTATTGGCACAGGAATATGTTGGCTAGGAAGCTGATGAATTTTGAATTTCTACGTGAGAAGTGTATGCTCTCTTCAATTAGACACAGTAAAATTCGCAGTGATTTGCATTAAAATATTTTGTTCTAACTTATTAAACGTTTTGAAGATTCCCTGTTGCACTGGATACTAGCATTATTGAGACACTATTGTGTTGCACAAAGTTCTAGATCCATGGAGTGTGTCTGCTTTTTTCCTGTTTTCTTACTTGTCAGCTTCTAGTGGAGCAACCACTAAGGGTTGTAATGTGTTGCGATGATGATTAATGATGAGGCCACATGAGGCATGGAAGTGTTAAGCCACATACATCAGATACTTCTTCACTGTATTCTGCCCTTCTGCAAGAACGTACTTCTACTGCTGGTCCCCAAGAACCCACCCCTAGAGCTAGTCACCTCCAATGTCTTCAGCATTGGTGCTGCCTTTGGGTTGGAGATGTATCCATCTTCCTGTATGGTGACCATCTCCCTGCAAGACATTGCAGACACTGTTTCCAGTGCTTGATAATAGTTTCATAGTCTAATGCATTCAGGGTATTGTAATCTTCTTTAGCTATCATTGAACAAATTAGACTATCACACCTGAAATTAATGATTTGTAGGTGGAAACTTCAGGATTGGAGATAATGTCCATGATGACCTAGATTGAGGAGGTCAGCCTACCTCATTGTATTCCACAGCCTGTGGGTCCACCATCCTCTAGCTTTTCCACTATTTTCTTGTGTAGTGCATCAAGAAGGGTACACTGGCAGGATTGTTCATTATTACTGCCTGTAACTGGTGGTTGTGCTGAAATAGACAGCAGATCCAAGGGGAAACAATCTAGAGAGAGTTGGAATACAGGTTTGTGTTTGAGGACGAGATGGTGGGAATTAAAAGTACAAATTGTAAAGATCAAGCTCAAAAGAAGATGTTAGTCAATTGAAAGGCATTTAATAATTGAGGGTGATAGATTATACCCATATCGGGATCAGAGGTGTACAAAGGAAAGAATATTAGCCTCAAAGGGATAAACAGCGGGAGGGGGAAACGGGACGACAAAGTGAAGCATAATAGAAGAGGGAAAAGGCAGTTAGAAGTAGCAGAGATAGTAAAAGCTAGACCAAAGAAGAAAGTGCAGAAGTGGGATTAGTTGCATAAAGAGAGAGAAATGAAGATAGCTCATGACAGAGACTTCAGGAATCCCAGAGGGAACAGTGCTAGGGTTGGGGTTTCGGCCCACCCTAGACACAGAGTATGAATGACAAAAAGGAAACTACTCCTCCAAATTAGCATCTTCAGGCTCTGATCTCTATGTTGTGCTGTATTAGGAAAAAAGGTCAGATTATCTGGCATCTCAACCACTACACAGTCAGTGTCCGATTAACCTGCAGGGAAATCAGGTAGTTCTCAATCGGGTAATCTGACAGGCCAGTGTGAAGGCTGGCTTTTTGTTTGATTGTGGGCTTCCTTTATGGTCTAGTGTGCCATTTTTTTTACTGTTGATTTTCCTGATATTACCACAAACGCTGTTTGTAGCAACCACAAATGCATACAGTTGCCAGTATCTTTGCAAAACACCTATACAGCTTGTCTTTCCAAGTTTAAAACTGCCGTTATTTTCAAATGTGGGACACTTTTCATTCGCTAATGGGGGCCAAATTCTATCTTAGTCCGACCCTGCAGATAGTGCATACAAGAATAGGCTTTTGTAAATTCTATCCACTTTCTAACACTGCTGCTCTAAGTGCGGTTGCAGATCCGTAAGGGTTGATGATTCGTTACACACAGTACTTCCGTCAGTTCAGGTTTTTTTCTCTGTGTTTTGGTTTCTGTGTGTGTAGGAGGGAGTGTTTGGTATGTTGCTATTCACGCTGTGTCTGGTTTATATGTGCATTGATGATACCTATGTTCTCTGTGTGTGAGGGAACTTTGCACTGCTGCTCATCCATCCTGTTGTGCTGTGTTAGTAAATCTTCGTAAAAAACGTTTCTATTGTAAACACACAAAGCAAGAAGTACACTGTTAGCTTCGTCAATTTTTTTTAGGTCTAGCAACAAACAAACAGCTTTAGATGTCTGCAGACGCACCTGTCTACACCACGGACAAGAATAGAACAGTACACAAGGCATTGTGTCAGCCACCTTCACTTGTTTGGGTGATCTCCCAACAGCCTTTGCGTGGACGGTGTGCATATCATCTTTGAGGTTAACCCTTTGTTATTTTGTGAATGTTTACCCACTGTTAATTTTTTATCGGTGTTGACTAAAAACAATAGCCCCTATATGCGCCTGCATGTTGTTTTTAATGGGTCTGGTTTCTTTACTTTGTTACAGGTGCAAGAACAATGACAGAGCTGGAGGGGAGACAGTGCACATCACATGTAGCCACTCAGTGTGTCCTTGTTTATTTTAACATATAAGCTATGGGGAGTGAAACGCCAGCAGCAGGATGGAGCTGTTGTGAAAGTACCATTGAAAACGGATTGACTGGATGTGTATAGGTGGTTGGCAGAACATCATACTGTGTCACGCGTTTTGTCAGTTATTGTGTCACGCTTTTTGTCAATTACATTGAGGTGTCTTGCCAAGCAGGGATGCACGTCTTGCAATCTGCACTGTTTCTCTGTCCAGAAGTCATTGTTCTATGCTGTGAGGTCTGAAACTGGTGCGCAAGTCCAGTACCATGGTGCACAGCGAGCCCAACAGCAGTAAAGTGTCAACATTTCTTTAAAAAAATATTATACTGCCAAATTATTCTGGAAAACATATCGAAGACCAAAATAGCTAGAAGGTAAGTGCATATAGGGAAGTACAGAGCTATTTTTCTGAGCTACACATATACATACCTGGAAGACACTGGTGGCCCTTGCAGGGCAGCACCTGTAGCAAGTGCTGCACTTGTTCAAGCATGACAGAAAAGTATTTTTCTTTTCTGAAGTTTCTTCACAGGTCTAATTATTGCTGCACTCATTGTTTGGATACATTTGGAAAACCTTTTGGTGGTTTTCTGAGTAGTGTTAAGGTTAGCCCTTTAGCAGTGAGATGCTCACACTTGGATCTAAAAGACGATCTCTGTCTTCTCACCCACTGGGCGGTTTAAAACATAGTTGCCTTCAAGAAAAAAAAGAAGAAAGGTGGGAACTTAGGGGCATATTTATAATTTTTGGTGCAAAACTGCACTAACGCAGTTTTGAACCAAAAAGTTTAGCACTGGCTTGCGCCATTCCTGAGCCCCATAGGAACGCCATATTTATGGAATGGTGCAAGCTGGTGCAAAGGGTAGGCTAGCTTAAAAAAAATGACTTTAGGCGGGTGGGGCTGGCAGTATGGGAGAAGGGAGTTCTGCACCAAAATATAACGTTAGGCTAGTTAGAGTTAAAAGAAAATGACTCTAACCAGCCTAGCATCATTTTCTGACACAAAACCATCCATACCACATGACTCCTGTCTTAGAGAAGACAGGAGTCATGCCCACCACCCCAATGGCCAGCACAGTGGTCCAGTGTCCCCTGGGAATGGCCATTGCACCCTGTGCCATGCAGGCCCCCAGTTGGGCCCCCAATGGTACTTTAATAAAAAACAAATAACTATACTTACCCTACTTACCTAGGATGTGGTCCCCCATCCTCCGGTGTCCCTCTGGTGTGGTTAGGGGTGTTCCTGGGGCTTGAGGAGGGCACCTGTGGACCCATTCCATGGTGTTTAACCATGGAAATGGGTCCACAGGTCCCTTAACACCTGGTCCGACCCAGGCATTAAATAATGGTGCAAAGCAAGCACCATTATTTTAGCACGGGAGATAAATATGGGGCTATGGGGTTAGCACAATTTTTTAGATGGGAATGCCTATGTTGCATCTCATTGTCGCAAGGTAAGTTCACACATCTAAAAAATGGTGCAAACTCCAATATTTTGACTTTAGACGTGTCTAACATCAAAATATAAATATGGAGTTAGCTTTACGCCAAATTTGTGTAGAAAAGTTATACAAATTCAGCACAAATGAGTTATAAATATGCCCCTAAATTTTAGTTTAAATTCCACAACTCTGCAACTTTAACACTATGACATAGAATATAATAATCTATTTTTGTTCTTTTTAACAAACGGCATGCTGTAGTGTGGGGCTTAAAATTTTGTTTTTAACAGTTTTAAATGGGTTCAAAATCCAGCATACAAAGTGTTGTTGCCTAAAATGTCACAATTGGCTATTAGTAATCTATTTTTTAAAATTTTACAGTCGTCTTTCCAGCTGTTTGAAAATGTTCCAAAGTCGACTAAAAAATAATGTTTGTTTCTTGTATAGATCCAAAAGTAAGCTCTGCTCATACAATTTATGAGGGTTCACTTTTTCACTTACGTCATAGATTAAAACAAACGTTGGCAGTGTGAATCGTTTCTTTGTAGATGTAGTGGAAGGTTTTATACCAACCTTTACAACAAAGGTGTAACATGGATAGCAGCAGTGCAACTTTCCTCAATACAAATATGTTAAGGACAGTGCAGAACGAACATAAGACAATTCTCTCACACATACAGGACAGGTGAAACACAGGTAGCTAACACACTAAAGAGTGAGTAAGAGGCATTAAATGACTGTAGTACGAATTCCCAAAACCATACAAGATGTACAAAAGTACTGGAAGGAAAAGCCAAACTTCTTATGGAATTAACAAATGTTCATGTACTCATATAGGATGATGAATGATCACCTACCCAGTGGGTTCCACATCTTTCACTGGGAAGCATTCAAAAGTTGTACTGTTCACTGGTTGTACAGTCTCGTAGTTATGGGTTCCCTTGTTTTCATGCGGTTATGTCACTAGTGTCAATTTGTATGTTCTGCCTTTGTTTAAATGTCAGACCTAGATTAAAATGGAGTATGGATGATCTAAAAATGTTTTTTACTGCCTTATACTTACCACAAAATTGAAAACAGGAGAGCTGAGCAATGGACCTTATTTCTTTTTTCCATTGCCATGTTTTGGTGCATGCACATTGCTCCTTGGGGTCAGGCGTTTTCCCTTGGAATATAGATATCTCACATTAAATATTGTGAAACAGTCCCTCCTTCTTAGTGCATTTTCAACAGTCTTAGAATGGGGATGTGGAGGAAACTGGGTCAAATTTTCTCAGGCCCCTTCCCTTGAAGAGGCCTCGCAATGTTCTATTGACAAGGCTGTCCACATGCGCAGCAGGTTTCACAGTGTAAGTCACTGTAGTCATAGCTTGTGCTTTGAAACAGGCAATGGCCCAGGCTCCTAATTCACAATTGCAGCTGAATGGGTATTTGAAGCAAGAGTGCATCAGCCGTGAGGTTGCGAACCATGAGCTCAACCCTAAAGCATCTCCTGCTTGACTATCAGCACCAATAGCACAGTGGTAGTAAGGCAGTGATGGCCATGTCCCATAATTCTCCGCAGCCTCATCTGTGTTGCATCCTGTCTTGAAAAGCAGCACTGTGGAGGCCAAGGAGAGCAGCTCTTAGCTCATGCTGGACCTCATGCCCTGCTGCAAATGTCACTAGCTGCCACTTTATTTATAGCTGAGGATCAAACTCTTACATAGATAAATGTATTTTGGATTGCTTCATGTTAGCACCTCAGATTATATCACTTCACTGAGTGGCCTTTAATAGAATTACTGAACCACATCCTTTCTACAGTAATAGTTTGATAAATGACTCAAGTAGCAAGTCAGTTGTCTTGTTCTTCCTACATAAGCCTTTATTTTTATAGGTGGAGAAACATTATGGTCTATTAAACCATACTCAAGAGAAATTGTTGTACAATGTGCATCCGGAACTTAATTATGTGCTGTTCTCTCAGATGTGATGATCATGGGAAAGGAAGCACAAGGAACAAAACTAGTCACCCAAGGTAACACTGTTTGGTCAAGTTTGGAAGCCATGATTAAAACCAGGTTGCCTGAATAGACATTGTGCAATTCTGATCCTAGATGGGCATGTCATTCATGTGATGTCTACAAAAGGCCTTTATTGTTGTTGTAGATGGAACAGCTTTGTAGTCTATTAAACAATATATAAGAGAGGTTTATATAAAGTACATAATTTGAACTGAAATATTTAGAAGTGCTCTCAAATGAGATGATCACAGATAGGGAGGCAAAAAGAAGAAAAGTACGTGCCCAGTGTCTCAGAACTATAAAAAGCTGGAAAGCTTTGATTTGATTGTAACCAGGGTCCATGGGTCAGGGCCTCACAACCAGTTTTTGCCCTGGGTCCAACAAATGCTTCTCACTGGCACTGGCATGTGTGAGGGCCTTCAATCTCCAATCTTCATAGTACAGGTACACTTTGCACAGAAACAGGTCAAGCTTCCTAACGTCAGAGGACAGGTAGTGTAGTATCAAGTCTTTCCCATCACAGGACAGGTTCAAATTGGGCAGCAGCTATCCAGGCTTTACTTCCTCACAGAAACGGGACTGTATGGCTGTAGCAAACCTTCCCCCTTGGACAAAAGGCAACATGTGCAATCTTCCATTTCCAAAAGAAAAGAGATTTCATCTTTCACAGAAAATGTACAGTTAAGGCTTCAGTGACATATAGGTTACAAGCAGATCTTTGGAAAGTGTATTATGTCACTGAAACATATGTATATATGGATGACTGGGTGAATACGCAAGTTTTGACAACATTTTCACTTAGTTAGCAATCCAAGTCAGCATCCTGAAATTCCTGCGGCTGTACATTTTGGAGACCTGTCATTTTTGTTGACCCTTTTGTATTGAGAAGGAGACCTCACCTAATATGCAATTGTTATTTGGAACAGTCACACTAGAGCATACATAACTATGCTCTACACAGGCAGATAAGTGCCATCTTCTTCAAAAAGGTGTTAAAGGGTCACTAGTTCTTAAAGATGTATATGTTGTCAAGCTGCAAATATGTGGATTTAAGAAAAGTAAAGCTGTACTTATTTATGTAATTTCACTTTGTACATATTTTGGTCCTCAATATTTTTCTGAAATAATATAGTGGCACCATGTTTTAGTTGGTCTGGAGCCAGGTCAGGGGAGGAAGGGCATATATGCACTTCAAATGAAAGCCTCTAGAAGCTTCTCCCTCACTTCAAAGGTAGAAATGGGTATAAATATGTGACCTCAGACACCACCTCATCAGTACACTCCTGGACCTGTAAATACTCTGCCAGGAAGAAGGATTGCTGTCCTGCTGAAAAGACAGACTCCCAATCTGCTGGACTGCTACTCTGAAGGACTGCTTCCCTGCTGTGCTGACCTGCTGCCCTTTTGCCTGGGAAGAGGGACTGGACCTCTTGAACCCATAATCTCAGAGTGACTCCGGTGGCTAATTGGCTGATTTCCTGATCTGACACAAAAGGTTTCCAACATCCTTGCACTTTCCCCTGGATTCTGCCAGCTGTGTGTCTACCCTGCCAAGTGATGCTACCCCAGTCATGGACCCCTGGAAGTGTATCTAAAGAGCTCTGCCAGCCACAGTGGATCCAGTGAACCCAAGGCATCTCATCTGCTGCATGACACGATTCCGAGTAGAGCCGATGCTTCACTCTTACTGCATAGAACGGAATTCCCACAAAGACACAGATCACATCACAGCCCACTACTGCATCAGAACTGCGTACAATGCTTCCATGGTGCAGGCCCTAGCCGATGGCTTCTGCAAATCATCTTTGAATGCAGGCCCTCGTCAACGGCTGCCCTAAAAACAACACAGTACTCTGCATCGCAGCCTCACAGCTCTTCAGAACCGAGGCATCATCCCATCTGCATGACCCACATCCTCGATGATGTACTTCTCATCGCAAGCCCTTGTCAACGGGATCCTCAATGATGCCCGTGACCTTGTACCACAGCCTTGCCACATCTTGCAACCAACACATCTTTTAGGCTGCATGGCATATCTTCAACATGGATCCTCGTAAACCAGGATTTAAGGTACTTTGTTCAGTGGGCATTACTGGGTCCCTGCAGTCGGCCCCCACTTTATTGTGGTCAGCCTGAACTTGTAATTTTGTCCCGGACTGGCATGGCCAGATATTTACAGTTGGAGCTTTGTTCTTTTTTGTGCTGTTTTTACAGAAATCTTTAAAATTGCATATCTCCAGTTCTACTAATTTGGTCTTTGTTGTTTTGGTCTTGTTTTATTTATTAAAAAATACTCTATTTTCTAATTTGGTGGGATCATTTTGTGGTGTGTTTTCACAGAATTACTGTTTGAAGTGTTGCACAAATACTTTACACATTGCCTTTAAGTTAAACCTGACTGCTGTGTGCCAAGCTACCAGAGGGATGAGCACAGGCTAATTTAGAGTTGGCTTATGCTCACCCTGACAAGGATTGTGGATGCTGCTTGAAGAAGGTTCACAACCCAGTCAACCAAAAAAAACATTTCTTACAGGCTGTCTTTAAGAGCCCACAACACCAAGAATGGCCTGAACTACAACTTTTGTGTCTGCTAGTGATACTCTTCCCATATTCCTTTTGAGAGTAGAGGGCTTTCAGTGTTCATTTGAGCAAATATACCTTTGCATCATATTGTTGTCATTGGCAAGGGAGCTGAAAATGTTGTCTCTCTGCAGTTACACTATAGGGTTTCTCTGACACAAATGCTGCTTGTGGCACAGCAGCAACCACTGAAGCAAGGCCCACAGCAGTCACTACAGCTGTCATAACAGTTGTTTCAACAGCAGTGAGCATGATAGTGACCAAAGCTGCATCATGACAAGGAAAACATCAGTTGCTTACAAAGCAGTACCAACCACAGAAACCTATGCTATGCCCACACCAGGGCTCACTACAGTGACTACAACTGCCATCATGGCAGGGACAACAGCCGTAGTGACAGCTGACAGCAAGGAAAAGAAAAAAGCAGAGACCACGGTTGTAACCACAGAGGGGACAGCAACCATTTCAACAGCAGGCACAACTGCAGTGAAATCAGGTTTTACCACAGCTGGGGGAACAGCAGTAACAACTGCTGCAACTTCTGTTACAACAACAACCGCACCACAGTAGCAATAACAATTGTCAGAGCAACAGCCTCAAGCACAGCAGGGATCACATGAGGGACCATAGCTGTAAACATGAATGGACCACAAGAGTGCAGTCGTAACAACAGCATGGACCACATAAATAGACAGAGCTGCTGTCTATGGAATTGAGCTTATCAATAACCACAATTTTAAGGAAGTCAGGGACCAAAACATCAGCCACAGATATTACCACAGAAGCAACAGTGGCACACAAAATAGCTTGAACCATGGCAGAAACAAAAGGAGCCACAACACTACCCACAACAGATGTTACCTCAACAACCACTCACATATAAACAACAGCTGCAACAATATTTCCAAGTTGAAAAGGGATCAAAGGAATGACAACACTTTCCAATGCAACTTCACCTCAGCAGGGACTCCAGTATTAACAAAAGAGGCCACGAGTGTAGTAGCAACCACAGCTGCAAAGACCATACTAGCCACCATGGCAGGACCCTAGCAGGCACATCTTCAAAGACCACAACAGCAGCCTCAGCTATAAACACAGTTGGGATTAGAGCAGTAGACACATCTATAATCACTGGTAAAACCATAACAGCAACAGCAGCCGTCATGAGAGTTATCACCTCAGCTGATGCAACACCAGCGGCCATACCATTGTTGGCAGCAGCCACCAGAGCAGCCACCATGTCAGGGACAATGACAGCTTCCACCACAGAAAGGACCACAACTTTAAAATGTGCTGGAATTTGGTGGTGGGCAGAACTTGTGGAGTTTCACTTCAAAGAATTCCGTCGAGTTACAGAAAAGCTCCACGAGATTCCTGTGAAATTCATCCAATGGGTGGAAAATATGAAGCTCACACTGCTTGCACTGCAATTTAGCGGCAATACTTGAAAATCAGCACAAACAGCACCATGCAAGAACACGCAGCCATTCAAGCTGATTTTACTGCTGCTTAAGTAGGAAATCTACCCTAGCAGCAGCAAATCTACTCAAAGGACAGCCCTCTGAATGCAACCACTGGTGAATGATAACGACTGCCCACAATGTAAAATCAAGCTCGGAGATGCCACGTCATGCTTGCGCTAACCAGCTCGGATAATCTGGAGCCTCCCAGGAGAAAAAGTAAACTGCATGGCGATTGGCAGAATTGGGCCAGAACCCCTTGTGAAAGAGTAACACAGAGTGGCCAAAATTCTGCCATTTCCACAAACAGAATGGAATATTGCACCTGCCCTTAGCTGTAATCAAAGAATGTCACCTACCAGCAACAGCTGTTGCCAGCACGTGTGGTTCATAGCAGCAACATAGAAATGTGACCACAGCAGGAACTACAGCAGTAACAACAGCTGTGACTGCAGCCACCACCATAGCAGCAACACCAGTTCCACAGCAGCAGCAATGAATGAAAGTTCAGCAGGGACAAAACCAGTGACCTCAGCTGTAATTACAGCAGGGACCAAAGCTGCCCCCATGACTTGGCAGATGCCACCAGCAAGGTCCAGTCCAGGTCTAATTGCAAATGGTTCTCTTATCACTTCAAGAAAAGGTCTGCTCTAGTTTGTTATGTCCCTGTAGCCACACACCATGTAAGCCAACTGACCCTTGGAGTCTAATTTTTAATCCTGGGTATAGGTGGGAGTAGGTCCAGCCCTTCCGGCCTCCTCACAGGTAGAAAGCAGATTCAATCCTCAACTGGTCTGTCACAGGTCCAGAAAGTGGGCAGAGGAGCTGGGGTGATGACGGCGAGGTGCTAACTTTGTTTAATCACTAACCATTTGGAGGGGTGACCCCTGGACATTCCCTGACCAATGGGCAAAATGTCCCCAGGAGTACAACATCTCACTTTTGCACATCCTGTTTGCCTCACTGCACATGTTATCAGTAAACTCCAGCATGGCTAAATCTGCCCTGTGAGGGAGTTTGTACCATATCTGTGGATGTGTTTAAGCTAATGAGCTGTAGCCTCCAACTCAAGCACACCAAACTGGTTCCGGGCTAGCTGCCTCTTCCACTAAAACTAAAGCTTTGGAGGCTAAGGTAATTCTTAATATAAAAAAAGAAGCCTCTCCTCCAGGCTTCTGTTTTGTCTTCACTCTAAAAATAAGGCCCTCACCCTGGTCCCATTTAGGTTATTGGAGATTCTAGTCAGTCCTATGCTACCCTGCATTATTACGTTGGGTCACATTCGATCCCTGAGCTATCCTGCCAGGCCTATGGCATTGTATCTGCTCTAAGAGCAGACTTTCATGCTTTAGTAAAGCAGCATTGACAGCACCGTAACCAGCTGAAGGCATATGCTAATCAGGCCTGGACGTAGAACTCTGCATGCAGCCAGTGTCTCTTTGCCATAGGCTTGTATGTGTTCTTTGTTTGACATGACTCCTTGCTCCTTGTTGTTGTTGACTGTGTGGCTGGCTGGCAGCCATTTTGTCCATGCAGCCAGTGACCCTTGCCATAGGCTTGTAGGTGTACTTTGTTCTCCATGCTTCCTCCTTGCTCCTTGTTGTTGTGTGACCATGTGGCTGGCTGGCAGCCATTTTGTGCGTACACTGTGCAGCCAGTGTGTCTTTGAGTTGACATAAGCTTACATACAAACATCATTAGTTTTTTAAGTTTCTATTCTTATTTTTCTCTATTTTATTTTTTACATTTTAATTTTGAATTGTAATTTAATTTTTATGCCATTTTTTTTCTCTTTTTACTTTTTTATGTTTTATGTTTATAAATTTAGTTTTAGTTTTTTAGTTTTTTACTTTTACTGTTAATACCTTTTTATTTTAATTTGTATATTTAATTTTTATGTTTTGCACTTTTGTTATTTTTACTTTTAATGTCAATTTTTATAATTTTGATATTTTAACAGTTTTTAAAAGTTTTCTTTTTATTTAAATTTTAATTTAATTCTGCATTTTGCCTCAATCCATCCATCCAATCCTTTCTATTCCTCCTTGCATCCATCCACCAAAGCATTTCACCTGGGCCACCTTGCCTCCATAGATAATTTTATTTAAAAGATTATTCCATTTACCCATGCACCTCCTTTTGACTACCCCAGGTGTCTCCTAAAACAGATGTAAATAAAGCAAAGAGCTAGATCTGCATGTTGTGCTGTCTGATTTGAAAAGTCATTTTTTATGGTGTGATTTGCCTTTATAATAAATACAAGGTACATTACATAAGTAATCAACCGCACTAAGATAGCATTTCTCTGCACTATTTTTAACCTGCTGCAACAATGGCATGTCACATTTCATTAACTACATGTTTTTCTTGCTTGGTTGTTTTTAGGTGTACAAGACCCACATCACCCGCAGGACTGCCGATGAGAAGGCCTAACAGTTGCTTTGGACCACAGGCACCAAACTCTTTCGCTTGGGCGTGTCAGTGCCACTGCCAACCTGGAGCAAGTTAAGATGGCCCCAAAGAAAGTTGCTCCAAGAAAATGTCCAGTGAGAAGAAGCAACTTTGCGCCATTAGAGTGCCTACCGCAACCTTTTACGGGAGACATGTGCCTGCTGCCTCATCAGCTTCCGGGGAGGAACCTGGAAGCACTCCTGCATCAACAACAGTACCACCCCAACCCAAGCCCAAGACAATGTCTGTCAGTGAGGCTGCCACTGCAATCATGGCGACCACAACGAGCAGTAATTTTGAATTGGATTTGTCCATTTTTACAAAGTAGTACCAAATCAGTTCAGGAAACAGAGCAAGTGGGCAGCAGCCACAGCCAGATCTTCCCAAAATTGAAGCAGAACAGAAGGTCGAGCTTTCTGTTGAGCAAGAACCTCCTAATGTAGAATCAAGGGCTCCCAGATCTCCAGCAAGAAAAGGGAAGGGTACTACTCCACCATCTTCTTCAAGCACCACTTCTGATGACGATGATAGGGTCATAGAGTGGACCCCGTCAGAGTCTGGGAATACCAGGGGAGGCAAGGGAAAATACAAATTCCAGAAAGCTTTACAATCATGGAGAGGGATGATAATGAGGATGATGACAATGACATAGTCATTGTAGAAGCAGGCACAGAGGAGTCCAACATTTCTATCCAACCTGCTCCGAGGGATTTGGCACAGACAGCACCTCCAGCTCCCATATTTGTAAGGCCTTAGCAAAGACCTGGACCAACCCCTACCTCAGTACAAGTATGCACTGCAGAGAGGTAATCGACACAGCCACGACTACCTACACCCAGTTCTTCTTCAGGCATTGGCAGTGGCTCAATAATAAACTACTCTTCCCCAGTTTGGGAATTTTTCACAATTAGCAAACAGGAGGAAAACATTGCCATAAGCTCTATTTGCCATGCAAATGTTCATCGAGGTAAGCCTGGTTCACATTATGGCATTGGAGGCCAGACTACCCACATGAAAAAACATCATGCAATCCAGGTGGGAGAAGCACCTTAAACAAATGGCTCAACATTGTCGCGGTGGTGAAGGCGAAGAGAGCAAGGAAACATTAGCTACACCTGGTCAAATCACAGTGGAAGGTGAGGAAAAAGAGGGTGACATCATCCTCATGCAAATCAACCTGTCCCCAGCAGTGTGCCAAAATCACCCGCCTCAGCGACCTCACAATGGCACAGGAAGATCAGATTCAGATGTAGACACCACAGCATACAGTGACTGCAGCAGACCAACACGCAGTGAGTCTACCACCACCTACATCTGAAAAGTCACCTGCATCAGTGGCCCCACAAAAGAAGAAAAACCAGGCTACAATTATGGGCATATTTAGGCAGAAGGGGCCAGATGACCATAACCACCCAACAGCACATTTGTACAATGGCAAACTGGCAAAATGTTAAGGCTGAACCTCCTCCTTTTTTCTTTTCTAAAAGGAGTGGGATTCTTAGAGTTTGTGGCAGCCCTCTGTCCGAAATGAAAGGTGCCACGCTGGACCTATTTTGCCAGAGTTCTTGTCCCAGCACTGCATCATGATGTGCTGCAATTGGTTGGACAAGCTTTGCAGCAAAGAGTTGTCCACACTTTCTACCTGATGACAGACATGTGGCCCAGTTGTCAGGTGACTGATTATGTGTGCATCACTGCATACTGGATCTCTTTTCTGGAGGTAAAGCAAAAGCTATCTACAGGTCTTGTCCCTGAAGAAATGTTTAATAGCGTTCCGCTGCATGCAACAGTAGCCATGTTCACCATGGAGAAGTCACACACTGCTGTAAACATCTTGGAGGAATTTAATAGCAAGGTGTCTGAATGGATGTGGCCCAGAGGTCTTCGAGTTGGATTTGTTGCCACGGACAATGGCAGTAACATAGTCAAGCCCATGGCAGACGGTGGCTATTTCATGGACCTGTGTTTGGCGCACTGTATCAAGCTGATGGTGCAAGAGATTCTGAATAAAGAAGACATAGTCAGCAACATACTGACCACCTGCAGACGCATCGGCACTCATTTTAGCCATTCTTTCAAAGCACACAAACAGTTGCAGATTATTCAACATAATCACAGAGTACCAATTAAAGCTCTGATACAGGAGGTGCCAACACGTTGGAGCTCAACCTATTATATGTTGCAACATCTGTCTGGGCAGTATAAACAGCTCAATGACTGTGTAATTGAAAGATGAGCTGTTGCAATTTGGAGAGGCATGACAATAGATGCGGACAAATGGGGCCTAGTCAAATGCCTGATACAGATACTGCTCCCTTTTGAGGTTTTCATGTGGGAAGTTAGCAGGGAGGATGGTGCAATCGGCTAAGCTATCCTGTTATTGGTTTTGCTACAGGCGCAGCTAAAGAAGGTGTCTGAAAGGTTCGAATTAGGGATGTGAACGAAAACCCAGAAGCACATACTTTGGTTACTAGCCTAAGCTATTGGTTGACTTGTAATGCAAGGCTGCAAAATGACATCATCTCCTCCAAAGAGCACATCTGTGCCAGCCTACTTGATCCACATTACAACAAATTCTTCCCTCTATCATTCCTTTTTCTGTAGGGGTGTTTCACAATACAAGAGGTGGATTGCTGAGCAATCAGGAGAACTGGAAGAAGAGCAGCTGGAACTTACTGTTTCACTCCACAGTTCTGGGGTGCCGCCTTCTACTTCCAGAGAGGGCAATCTTGTCTCACATCTGCCAACTCCACCAACAAGAAAACTGGCAACAACAGCATTAGAAGAGCCCAAACCAACTTCTTCATTGGCTTGGCTTTAAGTGGCAGGTCTTAAGTCCAGTAAAGAGGCGAAGGTAAAAGCAGCTGAGCAGGTGGCAGCACCAATGACCATTCAGAGGATGTTCCAGGGGTATCTGGATGAAGAGGTGTATGTGGATCAAAACCCATTAGTGTATTGGTATAGGAAGATGCACCAATGGCCAGAGCTCCTAGGCTGGCAATAATGTTTCGGACTTGTCCTGTAACAAGTGTGTCTGCTGAACATGTGTTCAGTGCACTTAATGCAGTTGTTACAGTGAAAAGGACGAGTCTCTGTCCTAAAAATGTGGAGAGATTGACCATGATTAAAATGAACCAGCATTTCATACCACCTGATGTATGAAAGTCCTCTTTTTTGCCCTGCTCACCCCCAAACGTTTTGAACGTATACGGATGGTTACTGACTCTTGGCTGTCCCCTGGGTACTGCTAACCGGTCTCAGGGCAAGTGCCCTGTGTAAAGTGGATATGCAAACTAGGCTAATTATAATTGGTAGTATCAACCTACCTATAAGTCCCTAATTTATTGAAGGGCATATATGTTAGGGACCCCAGCATAGGTAGTGCACCTATAGGTGCAGTGAGGACGTACCCAGTGTCATTTTACAGGCAGACTTGCCTTGCTGGCTGCTTTTAACGTAAAGTTACATGTAAATTCGAGTTTGGGATTAGAAGTACTTCCAAAGTCTTACACTACCTTATTTTTACATATAAGCCACCCCTAAGGTGTGCTCTAAGTGCCCGCAGGGTTGGGTGCAGTGTGACCATGAACGGACCTTATAAAAGATGTTTTATAAACCCTGGTGAGGAAAAATAGCCAAATGTGCTTTTGTCTCATTGTAGTAAATGGACTCCATAGGCTAAAATATGGAGACTTTATTTTAAGTAATAAAGTCTCAAAATGAGCTAAATATATCATGTTTGGTATCAAACGTATTGTTATAATAAATCCAACAACTTGCCATTGTCAAATTTAATACATCTACTTCAGGTAAAGAGTTTTAGAACTTCAGCTCCATAGTGCGCTTCTCTGATTGGCCAGCCTCTGAAGGTCTGCACTAACTGCACACTTGGGCTTCACCACAAAAAGGACTTTGCCTGGCTTCAACTGATTCAAGAAGTGACTCCCTGTTTGCTATAGGTGAAATATAGCTACCCAGAGTCCCCTGCATCACATCCTGAAGAGACTGACCAGCTGACCACTGTCCAGTGGTCATTTTTTAGTTTGAGCTAGGTGAATTCTGGCAGTTGGAGTCCCCACCCTCAAGGATCAACTTAGAGCTTCTTGAACCTTGAAAGTGAGGGCACGGCTCGGTTGAGGTAAGCCAGCTTGACAAGTTCTCTAATCTTCTCCAAACCTTTGGATCTTCTTCCAGAAGGTCTTTGAAGGTCCCAGGTTAGCTGTGGACTCCTAAAGACCTTCTGGAAGAAGATCCAAAGGTTTGGAGAAGATTGGAGAACTTGTCAAGCTGGCTTACCTCAACCGAGCCGTGCCCTCACTTTCAGGTTCATCAGGCTGAAAATCTCTGGATCCCCAGACTTCCAGGATTTCACCAGGAGCTCCTGGAAAGGCAATCCGAAGATGTTTACTCAAAATCGGCTTACTGTGGAGGGTCGTCCAACATCAGAAAAAAAAAGATCCAAAAAAGTGACAAAGTCCGACTGTAAAAGGTTGACCGGGACTTTCAGCGCAGCATATTGGAGGAGTGCTCCAGGGACATCGGATCCAAATTCAACTTCAGCCCTGATGAAGATTTTTGTCCTGACAAATCATCTGAGTCCGAAGGTAGAATTCTTTAGAGTGGTCTCCTGCGACGCGTCTCCGAATTGGTGACTTTCTCCTGGTGAGAAAAATCTTCAAAAGAAAGACTAAGTTCAAAGGTAGCCCAGCAGAGCTCCATTTCAGTTGGCCTTAAACTTTGACTTTGCCCCAGTCGAAGCGTTTTTAGTTTCTATGCGCTAAAAAACATTGGATTTTTAAACTGTTTGCTGTGTTTTTTTTCATTACTGTTTTGTGATCTTTGCATGCTTTACACACTTTGGCCCTGATTTATCTTTTTTGGTGCAAAACTGCACTAACACAGTTTTGCACCAAAAAGTTTAGCACCGGCTTGCACCATTTCTGTGCACCAGCCGGGCACCATATTTATGGAATGGTGCAAGCCGGTACAAAGGGTAGGCTAGTGTAAAAAAAAATGACGTTAGCTGGTGGAGCTGGTGGTATAGAAGAAAGTGGTTTTGCACGAAAAAATGACGTTAGGCAGGTTAGAGTAAAAAAAATTACTCTAACCTGCCTAGAGTCATTTTCTGACACAAAACCATCTATACTGCATGACTCCTGCCTTAGAAAAGACAGGAGTCATGCCCACCACACCAATGGCCAGCACAGGGGACCAGGGTCCCCTGGGCATGGGCATTGCACCCTGTGCCATGTATGGGGCCCATTTCAGGGCCCCCTATGGCAATTAAAAAAAATTAATAAAATACTTACTTGTACCTACCTGTGCTTACCTGTACTTACCTGGAATGAGGTCCCCCATCCTCCGCTGTCCTTCTGGTGTGGATGGGGGCGTTCCTTTGGGCCTGGGGTGGGCACCTGTGGGCTTATTCCATGGTGTTCTACCAAGGAAATAGGCCCACAGGTCCCCTAATGCCTGCCCTGACCCAGGCGTTAAAAAATGTGGCAAATCAAGCTTTGCATAATTTTTTGACCCCTCCTCCCTCCCGTGCACCATTTTTGCACCAGAGTATAAATATGGCTTTAAGGCCATAGAGTCATTTTTTGCGTGGGAATGCCTACCTTGCATGTCATTAAGGCAAGGTAGGTTTCCATGTCCTAAAAATGTCTTTAATTCCATAAATTTGGCGTTCGACGAGTCTAGCGCCAAAGAATAAATATGGAGTTAGTTTTGCTCCAAATTAGAGTTAAAAAAATGACGCTAATTCGGTGCAAATAGAGTATAAATATGCCCCTCTGTCTCCTAAGGTAAGCCTTGTTGCAAGGCTACCAAGAGTTGAGCTAGGGTTAATTTATTGAGACCTAACTGAACCTAGTGGGGGTTAGTGGCCTATTGCTAAATGTAGATACTTTCCTGCCCTTACCAATAATCCACTTTCTAATACCTGATTGCAACATTCCTGAAACACCACAGGAGGAGGAAGAGGATGATTGGTCTAAATCAAGAATGTTAGCTGACCAACTTCTTGATGAACCACCAGAGTTTGGGGACAAACTCTATTTCCCAGATTGAATATGCCAGTCCTACCACAGAACTTTTCCATTATTTCTCATTAAGTTTCTTTTTCTCTTTTTTTGTTTAAAAAAAAATGCTAGTGCAACATTATGTTTGTGTCGGCTTTCTGCTGACCCACCATTGATTTTATAGTCACATACAAGTTTGAATTGGAGTTGGACCCATGTGAGGTGAAGAAGCCCCCACATACCCTTCAGGATGTTGTAGATGCTGCCTGCCTCCCTCACATGCCATTGCCTATACCATACATCACCTAGTAGGGCTGCCTTAGAAGATCATTGATTAAAAGACTGACAGTGCCAATGTCTAACTCCAATCTTTGGATACCATCAAATAGGAGGTATTTTATTCAACCACTGTGCTTGGATTGGAAGAGGTAACTAAGTAACTTGCACCAATGAGAGGTGATATATTGATTGATTGCGATCGTGAATTTGTGAGTTATAAATGATGTATACGGTGGCTGACAGTGAGGGATCGAGTTCAACAAAACTGTAAACTTGTTTCTGATGATTTGCAATGTTTGGGGACTGATGGGTGATCATTTTTTTGCTGAAAGTATAGGCCTTTCAAAAGTAGTGAAATGTACTTGAAGAGTCTACTCCTTTTTTCTGGTTCCTCGTAATAAACCAGCCACTTTCCTTACAAAACACAAATCTACACAAAAAATTCTCCAGTTCTGTTTCTCTATTTGTTAATCAACAGTAGTGCACTTCACAAGTCTACCTTGCTCGGTTTGGGACTGGGAGGAGGAAGATAGAAGGACTCAGGGGGGACTACCTCAACAGCTCGAAAGGAGAAAGTTCTTGACTTCAAAGAGAACCCATGATGATCGCAAAGACTCTGAGGCCTAGTACTCACTCTGCTTTGTGAACTGGAGACAGGTGTGCTGATTTGGAAATGCACTGAGTATATGGTTGCTGCATTGCTAGCTCAAACGTGAAACTCCTCTTGTGTTCTTGCTTTGCCTCCTACTCTTCCTGGTAATCTTCTTGGTACACTCCTGAGTCTTCCTGTCTCCTCATGAAGCTTAGCTTGCCTTCTTTTGCCCTTTTCATTTACTCTAATATACAGCTACTGTTTTTTCAATGCACAGGCCTTCTCCTAGTCCTCTCCTGCACAAACAAAGCTTGTAAAGCTCAAGACTCCAGCTTACCTACCAGACAGCTTCAAAAAGGCACCAGGGTGACAGACTTGCCAAGAAGAATGGAGATGCATCACCCAATGTTGCAATACAGTATCATTTTCCTTTTAGCGATCATAATGTTTAGAACTGAGTGGGTTACATTCAATCTTCCATATTTCAAAACTAGAAGATATAACACTGAGAGTATACTATCTGGGGTATCTCTGGGTCGAAAGGACTGTTTCCAATTAATTTACTGAACTGTGTTATACTTTCTTACTTATCCCTTTGTTTCCTTCCACAGGAGATTGATGGTTTGCTACCTAGTGGCCCAACAAATAGTGTTGTGATTTCTGTTGTGTAGTGCTTGTCTTTGTCACACCTTTCTTTAAATCCCCTTTCCCATCCATTCATTGAGCCCCTAATGCTCTTCCCCTGGTCTGTGTGACTTATTGAGGTGTAACCTAATTTTACACCATAAATGAATCACACACTTGCTGGGGCAGATGTGATGAAAGCAAGTAAGCAGCACCAACTCACTGCATTACCTTCTCCCTTCTATTACCTGAGCAATATTCCACACCTGCCCCAACAACATCTTCATTCATGCCTTGTGTGTGTGTTCTGTAAATGCTTAACCTGGTCCAACACTCTTGAGTCTGAGCCCTCTTCTGACTCCATGATCTAATTTCCTAACTTTAATATTATTATACCATAGCTCCTCACCATTGCTTAGAAGAAATTGATATTCCTATAATTTATTATCATATCAGGTCTTCTTGTTTGCTGTGTGTCAATACTGTCATTTTAGTAGTCAGGTCTCAGTCTTCCTACAGTTATAATATATGATGATGACTCACTAACTCTCTATTTTCTTTCAATCAAGTTGACAGCAATGGATTACCCTTTGTTTAATGCTGTACTTGGAGTTCCCATAGGTGGGAGTGGCACTTTCTGTCAGGTTCTGCCTTCCCTGTTAGCATGCTAGCTTGTTACTACTACTACCTACCCACCACCCCCTTAAGATGCCATCTCGGGGAAACCCTGCTGTAAGAAGACTCCCTCATTCATCTATTCAAGTAGGAGAAGTACTATGGATTGAAGTGAACTTGTTTAGTTAGTATTTAACTCCTACCGAAGAAGATGTTGTCTATGTGTACTGGGTTTTAGTAGGCAAAATACGCAAGGGCAATCATCCCCTAGTGGTCAATAATAGTTGCAGAGGGCTATAGAGCAAAGATCTAAGCAAATGATATACACTTTTTTACCAGATAACAAATTACAGGCTACACTAAAAGTCACCAGTGTCAACTAAAAGTCTAAAACACCAAAATAAAGATTTGAGACACAAAGAAAGCAAAAAAATAATATTCCCTTTATTCTTTACAATTATAAAACCCTCCCTCTCCACCCACAACAGCCCTACCCCTCTCCATTTAACAAATATATCCCTACCCCCAAAAAGGCCAACAAAAAGTCCAAACTTGAAGTTCATCCCAGCTCTCTCCCCACCCTCTCAATACACAAGTCCCTTCCACTGAAACAAAAAAAGTAAAAAACGGCTTAAAAGGGCACTGTCTATGTGGGTCTGGAGCTAGTTGATGCTCTGCTCTAACCTGGTGATCCGGCTCTCCAAACTGTCCATCCACTGCAGGATGCGTCAGCGAAATTCCCTGGTGGAGTGGGAGGGTTCAGCTGCAGTTGCAGTCAGAGACACTGACTGCTAGCGCCAGAGATGTAGTGGCTGGGAGGCTGGGGGCTGGTGTGCTCTTCTGCTGGGTCTTGGGCCTGAGGCAGCTGTTTCGGCCTCTTCCTCCTCCAGGATCACCAGGTGCTGGCACTAGGCCCGAATGTTCTCTAGCCTCTGCTGTCGCAGATGGGCTGCTATCTCCTGCCGAGTTGGTGGTTGTCATAGGGGAGTAGTAGCTATATTGAGAAAAAGAAAAATAACAAAAGACAAATTGTAAACAGTGGCCTGAACAACATTTGTTCAAACGATAGTGGGTGGCACAGTACCACTACATTGCTGGTCCCCTAGAGACAATGGAGTTTGATGTGATGATTATCTATGATTAGGAGAGTCACACGGCCAATATTGCAGTGAATCCTATTTTGTTTTAATGGAATAACAGGAGTTAGCTTAGCCTCTGGACTGCAGACTTGTGCCCCCGTCACCTAGTGACTTTTAACCTACTTAGCTTGCTCTGTCTTGGCCCATTTAATTATTTAATTAATCTAAGATTGCTGCTTTGTTTATAGTTATGCTTTGCATCATCAGTGCCACCGCGCTAAGGCGTCAAGATCAAGCAATAAAGACAAACAAACAGTAGGTGTTCACACTTAAGGATTTTCATTCTCTAGGGATTGTTTATAATAATTGCCGTCCCAAGCATGTCTGTTATTTATTGTTTGGGAACACGCCTACGTCAGGGGTCCTGGTAGATCTATATAAATACACAGTACTTTAGACAGATAATTAGAGGGAACCCGACCAGAGGGAGTCGCCACCATCGCTGATATCGATGCTGCGCGTCGTCTTGACGCTGACCCAGACTTCATGTCCCTGCGGAGTCTGAGATAGAGACCTCATTCCAAGGTAACGAGGGCTGGGGGCTCCTCTCATGGGCCTGGCATTGGCAGATTAGGTTTAGCAAACCCAGCTCTCCTTTAGGTAGGAGGTTAGGCCTATCACATTAGGGTATTAGGGCATATTACATCTCGTATGTCTTTTACATGCATTGCAAGATGGTGGGGGTCTTTGCAATAATGACTCTCGTCTTCACAATTCTGTTTCTTGCATTATTCATTATCCTAATCATTGCAGCCCATGCCACATATCGCAGATTGCAGTTCTGTTAAATAAAAACTATTGAAACTTTACTGCATCTTTGTCATTGCCTGTGTTTTTATGAGACATGATATATCTGTGAGAAAGGGGTAACTGCTGTTTAACCACGATACTCCCTGAGATGTCTTATTCTCGAGACCATGCGTAAAGGCTGCCATAAATCATCTTTTACTATTATGTTTTTGGTGAGGTGCTGCTAGTGAGCAGGTAAGATTAGGACAACAGTTGCGACTTGTTGTAGGATAGGCATAGTCGCCTACAAACAAAAGTACTGTCATCATATAACCAGCAGTCTTGCCCAGAGCAAGAGTCCAAACTACGACAATATTTTATTTGTTTAGTTACACATGCCCCACATAAGAAGCACTAACTGTCTGGTAGAAAATAATTAAGGCAGAATATGACCAGATTAAAAAGCTGGTGATTTCATTCTTTTTCTTTTAAATGCTTTTCTAGTAACTAATTATACACATTTAGTGGAAAAATAAAAAATAATACCTCTCATTATGATGATTAAGGCCTTATACAATATGGAATGTTTTAGACCTAGCATCCATGGTGTGGTCTCCCCTGTCCTTTTTGCCTCTGCTTCCAATGTTTTGACTGTGTTCTGGACTATGTTTTTGCTATTTTTGATACTCTAGACACTTTTCCACTGCTGGCCAGTGCTAAACTGCAAGTGCTCCCCGGTAAACTGTATGTGTAATTGGCTTTTCCCTGATTGGCACCTTTGATTTACCAGTAAGTCCCTAGTAAAGTGCACTAGAGGTGCCCAGGGCCTGTAAATCAATTGCTACTAGTGGGCCTGCAGTACTGATTGTGCCACCCACACGAGTGGCCCTGTTAACATGGCTCAGACCTGCCACTTCAGTGTCTCTGTGTTCTGTTTTAACCTGCCAATTCGACCTGGCAAGTGCCTAAACCTTCCCTTTTTATACTTGTAAGGCACCACTAAGATAGGCCCTAGGTAGTCCCCTGGGGATGGCGCAGTGTATGTTAAAGGTGGGACATGTACTGGTGTGTTTTACATGTCCTAACAGTGAAATACTGACAAATTTGGTTTTCACTGTTGCAAGGCCTGTCTCTCTCATAGGTTAACATGGGGGCTGCCTTTAAATATCTTTTAAGTGTAGTTTCCCTTTGGGAGCAGATAGAAATCTGGAGTTTGGTGTCTCTGAACTCACAAGTTAAAAATACATCTTTTGGTAAAGTTGGTTTTTAAATTGTCAGTTTGAAAATATCACTTTTAGAAAGTGGATATTTTCTTGCTGAAACCCCTGTCTGGATCAGACTAACATTTGGGCTATATGTGAATCCCCTCTAGACAATGACACAAAGGGAGCTGGGGTGTAGTTTGCATATCCTGATGGGCCATCTGAGCTAGAGTAGAGGGAGGAGTGGTGACATACACCTGAATAGGCTTTGCCTGCTCTCACACAATGCAGTCTCCAACCCCCTGGTTTGAGTATGGAGCCAGGCCTGGGCAATGTAGAATCTTGTGAACGACAGAGACTTTTCTTTGAAGTTTGCCTACTTCAAAGGCAGAAAGAGGCATATGTACTGGACCCAAAACCCCAGATTTTTAGATTACTTCTGGAACCAAGAGGAACCTCTGCCAAGGAGAAGAGCTGAAGAGCTGGAGGAGGAGTACTGCCCCTTTATCTGTGACTGTGCTTTGCTTAGTTGGCCTGAACTTACTGCTTCTGCCTGAGAGAAGACAAAGACTGGACTTTGTGGTATATTCCTGCTTGTGAAGAATCTCCAAGGGCTTGGATTGAGTTTGCCTCCTATTTTGAAGTCTCAGGGCCATCAAAGACATCCTCTGCCAGCACCTGGACTCTCTGCTGAGACTCCTGCCCTGTCAAGTGGTCCCCATCCAGTCCCTGGGACCTTGAACGGTGAAGCTGGTGGAATAAGGACTGAAATCCACGCACAGGACGCTGTGCGGGGAAAATTTCGATGCACCACCTGCAACACGGCTGAAAAACAATGCACCACCCGCTTTGTGGCTAAAATCGATGTTCCACCTGCATCACTGCTGGGAGATTAACTCATTCCAACTGGAGAAACGATGCAACACCCGCCTGCGGCTGCTGATAACAACGCAAACCCCACGCAGTGAAGTTTGTTTTCCGACACAGTGTGACCAAATTTCTCACGCATCATCGCTGGGTGTCAAAAATCAACGCAAGCCTGCATGGATCTGAGGTGCTCGTCCGGAAATCAAAGCACGAGCTCTCTTGCGGGAGAGAAAAACAACGCATCGCTGACTGGAGAAGAAATGACGCATGGCCTCACTTGCGAATAAGGAATCGACACATCGCCAACTTTTCCGATGCACGCTCACCCATGCAGCTTTATTTTTGGCGCAAATCAGTTACTTTGTGGAACAACAACGTTTCCATTGTTTTCTGTAGAGTAAGACTCTTATTCTTTCGAAAATTCATATCTTGACTTGTGTATGTTGGATTTTTGTTGTTTTGGTCTTGATTGATTTAGAGAACTATTACCTATGTTTCTAAGCTGGTGTGGAGTCAATTTTATAGTATTTTCACTGTATTACTGTGTGTGTTGGTACAAATACTTTACACATTGCCTTTAAGATAAGCCTGACTGTTTGTGCCAAGCTACCAAGGGGGTGAGCAGGGGTTATCTTAATTGTGTATCTCCAGTGCCCTGACAAGAGTGAGGGTTCCTGCTTGGACAGAGTGCAAACTGACTGCCAACCAGAGACCTTGTTTCTAACAGAGTGCATGTTGCTGTGCCACATTATTGAAGGCATGCTAGCCAGCGCTTCAAGTACATTGCTACTATGTGCAGCTCGGGTAGCTGTAGCTGACAATTATCTATCTCTAATTTCAATTGCCCATATGCCTTTCACTTTTTAAAGTTTTTACCCCTTACTCGAAAGAGGCAGAACATGAATCGGATCACAAAAACACCTTTGCAGCTAGTGAGTAACAGTAATTGTCAAAAAGCAAGCAATTTGACTTACCAGCGTCCATTTCGTGCTGCTGCATCTCCCCCTGCTCCGTCTCCCCCGCTACATCTGCTCCTGCAGTGGTGGAACTTGAGCCGACTCCTCCTACTCCATTGGTGGTCAGTGTGGCTATAAAAAAAAGTTATACAGTTTTTAGATGCCAAACCCCATCCTTATTTCTTAAAATAAAAAAATGCAACCACAATAGTTACAGTTCGGTTAGCACTACAGTATCTTATGTCAAAAATATCACTCTGGGCATTTCGTTGGAATGTTAGAAAAGCCAGATAGACAAGCCAGCCCAAAGCTTTGCGTGACAGAGGGACAGACAAGCCTACCAACGTTGAGTTGGCTTTACTCCTAAAATCCCTATTCCAAATTTCCTTTAGAAAATCTACATTTAGAACTAATGCATTGCAATGAATTATCTTTCATTTTATTCTCATTTCTCAAGCCCCTTGATGGATCAACTCAGTCACCCTTTTCTGCAATGTATGCATACTTGCATCAATGTGAAATTGCTTGAGACTGTATGCGCTACATAAAGTCACAGAGAATGCTAACTCACTGATATCACTAATTCACTCTGAGGTTAGGAGGAGGACAGAGGAGTCTGTGTTACAATGGCTTCTTAAATAATCAGCCAAAGTGAGTGCCTACCAATGAGTATAGAAATCAATGATGTTGCATCGAGCACCTGGCTAGCTCTAAATGGATCACACAATAAGTAATAATCTAATGTAAACTAAACGCAACTTACCTCTGAGTGGAAGCCACATGCTACTTGGAAAAAAAGTTAGCATTGTAGAACACAAACATAATAAAAATATAATATGTACCAAGCCACGGGATCTCCACGTCTAGCAGGTCGAGCAGATCCTGCTTATGGTTGATAATATCCGCCCAGCTGTGCGTCAGCTGCTGGGTGGTGCCCTGGACATTGGTAGCGGCCCTGACCAACCGGCGCACCCTAGCCCAGTGCTGCTGAGGCTTCTACAGGGGGTAACCACTCCCAGGCCTTCTGCCTGTTGCCAACATGAAGGGGAGGTGGTGCTGCAAAGAAAACAACAAGTGCTGCCACCTCCTCCTTGCTGAAGATTGGGTGAGGCTGCACCCCTTGATGGCAGCGCCGCCCACAAGGCAGGCAGCTGATGTAGCCCTGCCGCTACTCTGCCATGGTGCTGGGTCGGTAGGGTGGGAAAAAAGAAAAAGAAACAAGAGGAAAAGGAAAAGGAAGGAAAAAGGGAAAAATAAACAAAAAGACACAAAAAAAACACAAAAAAAGAAAACAACATTAAAATAATAAGACACACAAAGAAACACTAATACAATAAATTAGAAAATAGAGGTCGATGAAATATGGGGCAGAGGATTGCAAAGATTGAGGGCAGATAGAAGTAGAAGTCCCAGCACCATCAACAGAATGAAAATGAACATGGCCGCCCCCTTGCGAACCGCGTGGTGCCATTCATGCACTATTTTGAATGCAAGTACTTACTTCGCGTTACATGTGATATCAAATGCAACGCGAACAGGAACAACTGAGGACTCTGCTCGTTAGCGGAACACCACGTAGTGCAGAGGATTTCTTTTGCCACTTCTTGGAGTACCACGTAGTGCGACTCCGAGCACTCTGACCAGGCCTAGTGCTAATTAGCCTCCAGGGGCTTCAGGCAGGAAAATAATAATTTTTAATTAATTCTACTTTTCCTGCATATTTATCAAAAATCCAACTTCAGCATTGAATATGAGCTTTAATAAATATTAAAAACAGTAGCTGGACTCTCAGTAGCTTATTCCAATCCCAACATACAGGATTAACATATTAACTGTACTTTTTTTTTTCTTTCTAGAACCAGCTTCAGCCCTAACAGTGAAAATACCTATTAGGGGCTGGTCACCGTAGGATCAAGCAAATAGTAAGTTCTTATCTGTTACTCTTGTCACTACCAGGCATGCTGCTTTGTGGGCTAGAAGGCCTACTGAGGAGTAAGTTCCTTCTTATTTAAAAGTAGGGTTTCTATCCTGTCAAAAGGTATTTTAGAAGGTCTCCCCACAGGTTTTAAAAGCTGCATGAGACAGACTTCACACGTAGGTCTGACACCAAGCTTTCTTTGTCAGCCTATTGAATGGCACAATAGGCGCTGCAGCCCACAAGTGACCTTTATTTGCTATGCCACTGATGTATTTTCTTTCATCTTATGGCTTTGCTGGAAAGTTAAATATCACAATTGTGGATTAGCCAAAATTTACATTTTTTAGTAGTCAAACCACATGTGCTGGGGGGAACTGGACAACAAAAACCAGTGGCATGAGTCTACAAAATATGGGGGTGACCACGTAAAAATAAGAGCCACTTTTTCACAATGGGCCACACAAGATCAAGGATCTAGAAAAAGTTCAACATTGTTACTTCTAAATCACTTTTGTGTCCTCATCCCTGCTTTAAAGGTCTCCTCGTGGGTGCTCATCTTGAGATATTTCAGTTATTAGGGAACTTGCAACAACATATCATTATTTTGTTCTGTCTATATCGTTTTACTTAATTTCTCTATCCTATTCTCACCATACGCTGTCTATTCTCTGATTCCAACGTTCTTGCCTCCCCAACGTTTTACTAGTCTCTCTTCCTTACATACCTCTCTCCAGCTCTCCCTCAGATTTACAAAGCATAGGTACTACTGTGCTATACAACAAAGGGCATGACACCTACACAAACATCTACAGCAGCAACAAGGAAGGATAAATCATCTAGTATTCCACTTTACGTAGTTCAGTAGATTTCAGTAGAATTTAACTCGATTTAGTTGCCCCACAATACTCATCTGTGAATTAAAAAAATATATTAATCCCATATCTATAAGCCACAAAGCACACATGATAAAAAGTAAAAGCTTTACTCCTGCTCAGCGCTGTCAGTAAGATTGGAAATGATATTCTACATGCAAAAGCCAGTTCAGTAGGTGTCCCTTGCTGAAGCCTCAATAACACTAAACACTGATTTTTCAGGCGGCATGAACATTTCACAAAGCAACAGATCTCAAAGGGTCCGTAAAGCAATACACAGCTCTTTGTGTGTATGAATGCCATTATCATGAAGTTCAAACGCAGTTTTTATCTGCAATAGAAAAAGCTAAGCGCCACAGAAACGATATCTTTGTACTTTGCCAGAAACCCCTTTTAGGCAGAGCCATTAATGGCACCAAACAAGATACCTTCGCTCTGTAAAAGAAGGGCAGCGTTTTCATTCTATTTAGTTCGTTTAGTAGAGGGGGCGGCTTCTCAACAATGGCAGAGGAGTCGCCCCCCTGGCCAAGAGCCAGGAGATGAAAAGTAAAAGGATAGATACACTATTTTATTTTTCATCTACTGGCTCAGCCAGTAGTACAGGGAGGGGCGGAGCTTGGCGTGGGAGGAGGGGAGAGTGCACCTAACTGTGCTTGTGTGTTTGGCCAGCCATCCGAGGCAAGCCAAACACAGATGCTCACTTAGGTTTCTCCAGCCCGGCTGTGTTTAACAGTCGGCTGGAGAAACTACACTGACTCCAGGGCTGTGTCTAAGTGGCAGTCACTGCCTCTCAGACCAATCCTGATGCTGCTTTCATGCTATGGTTAGCATGAAAGCAGTGCCAGGACTGCTAGGGGAGGCTGTGCTGTAGTCCCAGTGAATGCTGGGTCACCAGAATAGGAGCGAGGCGGCAGCAGTCTGTGGGATCGGCGAAAAAGGTATGTTTTTTTTTTTTTTTTGGTATCCCCTTGTCGTACCCCCCCTTGACATTTGCGGGGGCCACTGCTGCTTCGAACAGTCTTTTGCTCACATAGTCATAAAATCTATAGAAGATGCTCACCTTACATAGCAGAAAATTGTAGCGTCAGCTCGGGCTGAGCTGAGGTTATGTCATCAATAGAAGCTAGTACGAGGTGAAGTGATGGAGACAGTAGGGCAGTGCTAGGGCCTCTTAGGGCTGAGCTCTGGTGAAGAAACTAAGGTCCGCATTTAATGATGGCCTTGCGCCATCTAACACCACATTAGCGTCATTTTTCTGACGCCAATGTCGTGTTAGATTGCCAAAAATGCCACACCATATCTACAAAGTTGTGCAATGCATGCATTGCGCCACTTTGTGACTCTTTGCGCCACAGTATGCATGCACCAAGCATAATCTATACAAAAGGGGCATTCTGGCACAAGGAGGCCAGCAAAAATGGCGCAGTGAAATATGCAAGATTTCATTGCACCATTTTTGGCATCATTTTTAACACCTGCTGAAAGGACGGCCTCCTTACACTTACAAAAAATGTTGACGCTATTGTTCCTAATATCGCCATGATCCATGGTATCTTAAATACGGCGCGCACATAGTGGCAGTGGGGGGGCAAGAAAAGTGGCACTTCATGATGTGAAGTGCCACTTTTCTTAAATCTGGACCTAAGTGGGTACAGAAACAGGGACATAGAGGGCTCTCTAGTTCTGTCCTTCGCCTCCTGAGGGAAACAAAAACTGCATGGCCCTAGAAGAATGCCAGAATTCCATATGGGCCCAAGATAATGGCGCTATATATAATGGTAATTCGTTGTACAGAAAGATTTCTTACACTATTTTGTATTTAAAAAGTATCTGGTTATGCCCCTACTTACAAAGGCCCATCTCCTGTAGAGAGTTTTATTTCCATTTTTAGGCCACACCCCTCCTAGAGCCTCACCCCCAACCTTATTAAATCTGCGTAAGGCACTGAAGGTGGTATTGGGGCCTGGTGAGAGAGTAGTTCAGGTATAACTCAAAAGAGGTAGCGGCCTGAAGCTACATTATGTGTAAGGTAACCTGGGTGGAAACCTTCATTTAGACAACCCTTGCAGTAACCTATATTTACTAACAAGTGAGGTTTGAAGTTTCTTACACCACAGTTGTGTTTCAATGAAGCAACCTCAGTTCTTCATTCATCAGAGCTGTGAATGAGTGGAGGACCCTGAGACCACCACAAGAACAGTATGTAGTTATGAAGTTATGGAGTTATCCCTGTGACTGCCTGAGCAAAAGAATGACAAGAGAGAATTGTGTGGCTGATTGTTGCGAGTAGGAAGAATAGGTCAGATAGTGAAACCCTGGAGTAGTGAATTTATTAAATAAGTAAACCACAGCTTTAAAGTGAAAGGAAAGTGTGGATCACTTTTTAATCACTAAGGGCCCGATTACAAGTTTGGCCGTCGGACAGCCAAACCGCCACGTTGGTAGTCCTTAAAAGAGTCCCACTCTGGCAGTCTTCCAGACGGCCCTATTACGAGTTGCACAGGCAGGCGGCCAACCGGCAAGCAAAAATGCCAGACTGCCAGCGGTGTGGCAGCCTGAAAATAGGCAGTCCGACCTCCAGCACCCTCAGCACTGCGGCCAACCACTGAGCATGTTATAAGCACACAGCCACCATAGCGGACCCTCATGGTGGTCAGCCAATGGCATTCCGAACCACAGCAGTTTGCGGTGAGCAAAGTAATAGACAACTGTACATTGGATTAATTTTAAAACAACACAGCAGACATGCATTGCCACAGTGGACACACCTGGAAAGGACACTATAAAACACATCCCTTCACACACCACAATCCTTTGCATTTTCAAGGCAAATCACAGAAGTCAGAGCACCTTATTTCCAAAACATTGCATAGAATAGGCACCCTTTTGGAATTCCCCTGTTTAGTAAGTCGCTGTCACCCATATTTTGTTTTCCATCATGTCACGGTCGAAAAATCCACATTTTTCAGAAGGTTAGTTAACAGTCATGATGGATGAAATCATAAGAGCAGAGCCACAATATTTTGGAGTACAAATCGAGCATACTCCTATCAGTAGGCAAATGGAAATGTGGGAGAGGATAGTTGACAGAGTGAATGCTGTATGTGCCACCCTGCACACAAAGGAGGACATCAGGAAGAGGTGAAATGACCTCTGGGACAAAGTCCATTCCTCGGCCCCCAGGCACCAGCTGCAGGCCAAGAATACTGGTGGTGGCCCTCCAATGTCCCATTACATCTCTTTCCATGGGAAGAGAATGTATTGGCCATCCTTCATCCTGAGGGCTTGACAGGAATACCTGGGGGAGTGGAGCCTGGTAAGTCACAACACAAAATAAATGTCACCAAAATGCCATGTCATGCATGCTCACAGCTCACCTTTATCCACTGCCTTGTTTGTGTACCCCACTAACATTCAGTACCCAGACTATCTGCATGTCAACACTATCAATCTGTATTGCTGCACACAACAGCAGAGCTACTAAGGTCCATCACATGCAATTGGTACAAATGGGGCCTGTAAGTCTTTCAATATACAAAATTAATCCTAGGACTTATTGTGTGTCTCAACAGGTAAATGTATGCCCAAACCTAAATGCAGCCTGCATACAGATATGTAATACCCAATATTTGTAAGGTGTGTGTACTAGAGAGAGTGATGAGAATGCAACTCCCAGGAGGCACTGTTTCACTAATTCAAAACACCAGCCTCGTGGTCACTTGCCCCAAAACATCTGGTAGTGAACTTTCAAATGAAGTTTACTCACCTGGGGGTAGAACAGTTGTCAAGTGTGTGTAGTAGTGAAAGTGACCTGACTGCAACTCCCAAGAGGCACTGTTTCATTAATTCAAAACACCAGCTCAGTGGTCTCTCATCCAAATACCGTTGTTTGGTAAACCACACATGAAGTGCACTTACTTAGGGATATCACATTTATAAAGTGTATGTAGTACAGGGAGAGACATGGCTGCTGTGGCCAGGTGGCTCTGTTACTGTTACTCAACTCATCAGACCAGTGTTCTCTTTTCCAAAAACCATTGTTTGGTAATTCTCAATTGAACTTTACTCACCTGTGGTTTTCACATTTGTATAGTGTGTGTAGTATAGGGAGTGACATGACTGCTGAGGCCAGGATGCTCTGTTACTGTTACTCCACTCACCAGCCCAGTGTTCTCTTGTCAAAATACCATTGTTTGGTAAACCACAAATGTAGTGTACTCACCTGGAGAGATCAACTTTTTGTAGCATGTGTAGTACAGGGAGCGAGATAATGGCTGAGGCCTAGGAGGCTCTGTTACTGTTACTTCACTCGCCAGACCAGTGTTTTCTTGTCCAAATACCATTGTTTGGTAACTCTCTATTGAAGTGTACTCACCTGTGGAATTCACATTTGTATAGTGTATGTAGTACAGGGAGTGACATGACTGATGAGCCCAGGAGGCTCTGTTATTGTTACTCAACTCAACAGCCCAGTGTTCTCTTGTCCAAATACCATTGTTTGGTAAACCACAAATGAAGTGTACTCACCTGGGAGGACACTATTTGTCAAGTGTATAAAGTAGAGCGAATAATCTGACTGCAACTCCCAGGAGGCATCATTTCTCTGACTCCAAACACCAGACCAGTGTTCACTTGTCCACCTTCCCCTATTTGGCAAGTCTCAATCAAAATGTACTCACCTGGGAGCATACCATTTGCGACGTGTTTGGAAGTAAAGGCAGTTACCTGACTGCAAAGCCCAATAAGCCCTGTATCTCTAAATCTAAACACCATCTCAGTGGCCACTTATACAAATACCCTTGTTTGTCAACTCCCAAATGAAGTATACTCACCTGGGACTGATCAAGCACAGATCATGCCCAAGTCACAGACGCAACTGTCAACATAGCTCCGTCTTGACTTGTTAACCGAAGATGATATATTGCAGGACCGAAATGGCACCTTAAACACTGTATATGACAAGAAGTCATAAGGCCTTAAGATGCATCACCAGATTGGTATTGGTAGCAGATACATTCACACTGCACTAGGCATATGATAAATCCAGTCACATTAACAAGAAAGTCCTGCGTCTGCGTGTATCACTATCAACTAGGCCTCTTAGTGGGAAAAGCCATAGCTTGCCTAGCCACTGTTTTGCCTGCACTGGTGGCAAGAAGGCATTTTCAGGCCATCCCCCCTAGTGCTAATGACCTGCACATTTCAGCAGCAGCTTGAGTCAAAATGGCATGCTTCACACATGGAATGATAATGCACCCAATAGCATAGTTACTTGCCACAATAGGAATAACTGAAAATTTACTTTGTACAAGGTCTCTGTTACTGTAACACTAAATCGTTAAAGTTAGATGTCACAATACAACCAGTAACATTGCACATTTTACATCAACAGGTAAAGCTGCCACTGGGCACACAGAGGCCACAGAACAGACTGCCACTAACCCCCTGGATGAAGCCCTCAGTGACAATAACACACTCCTGGAGTGGAGGATAGTTCTCACCCATCTTGGCAACCTGGTCAGACGGCAACAATGAGTCTGCTACTACATCACCTCCCAGCCCAGTTGCCTCTACATCACAGGCAGCCATTTGCCCCCCCAACCTGTGTCCCAAGCACTGTGTCCGCGATCTCGTTCCCCCCAGTCCTGAATCCTAAGTTACAGCACAACACTTCTGACAATGAGTGTCCAGGAACAAGATGGAAAGGGTACCCTGTGGCAAGAGCACAGACCCGTGAGGGTAGGGTGTATGGGAAGGATGCTGTGGACCAGCGGGGTGAGGCCACTGGGGCTGATCTTGGCCAGAACATCATCAGCCACGTCTTGGAGGTCTATCAGGAGTCCAAAGGCGTGATGGGCCAGGTATTGACTGAACTCTGTGAAATCAAGCAGCTACAGAGAGGGACATGCACAGAGACATGTGGGAACAGATGGAGGCCTACAATAACAATATGGCTTTCCCAGCAGGGGTTCTAGGGGACATTTACACCACCTTGAGCAAGGCTTTTCAACACCCGTCTACCCCTTTCTTTGTCTCATCAACACCAAGTACATCCACATTGGTGCCAGCCACTGGAAGGGAGGCCTTGCCAGAGGAAGAACCAGACCCAGACACCCCTGCTTCTGAATCAGCATCCCCCCAATGCACACACTGGGATGTCCAGCAAAGAATCCAGGTGGTGAAGATGGCTAGACACTCACCACTTCCATCAAGTGACCACTTCCTAAAGGACCTCCTTTGTTTGCCACACAGCCACTCTGTTGACTGATTCTCAACCACCTCCCAGTTCTAATGAGAGGAGTACTCTGGACTTAGGACTCACAATGGTGTGACATATACTCCAAACAGTTCATTCACCATGGCTGACCCCTACACTTTAAATCATTTGTTTCTTTCTCTCCAAATTTCATTTGCAGAATTCACATTGTAATAAATTCACCCATCACAAATTCATTGTCTGCGTGCTTAATTTTCACATTTCACTATGTAGAGATGTAAGACCATGTGAACCAAATGATGAAAACACAAGCTACTTGTGCAAGCATGGATATATTACAGGTACACATCATCCACCTCAGGATTACAGACATTACACACCAACACATTAGTACAAGTGTCTGTTCAAACCAAAATGTATAGGATGTCAAAATGTCAGGACTCTTAGGAAAAAGAATGTGTGACTCATACTGAGT
This sequence comes from Pleurodeles waltl, assembly GCF_031143425.1. NCBI lineage: Eukaryota > Metazoa > Chordata > Amphibia > Caudata > Salamandridae > Pleurodeles > Pleurodeles waltl. The sequence goes on along the minus strand of NC_090445.1, from coordinate 1,372,981,188 downwards.
CAAAGTAGATGTTTAAAGGTATAGACCCCCAGAACAGGGTAAGAAGGGCTTTGTCAGACATTGTCCTGTAGAATAGGTAAACATTAAGGTGGTTGATGTCAGCAGCTTGAACCTTATCCGTACCACACCAAAGTAATTCAACATCAAATAATCCAATATACAGACAGATGGCAGTACAACAGTCCCTGATCACAGGCCCATCATAATCTGATTGCCATGCATCTGGTGGAATGTAATAAATGTATATCAGTGCTATGGCACAGGCACTGTGGCCTGCAATGATGAAACACTTCAGTAACTAGATACCGGTCATACAAAAAGAGTGTTTAGCCAATGTGAAGAAAATAATCAATCAATGTTTTGCAGATTCACTCACTTGACTCACCTCCATGACCTGAGGTGCTGTGTGCCGCCTCTGGAAGCAGTCATGCCATTTCCAGCAGGTGACAGGGTCCCTGCCTTCCCTCCAGAGGAGATGGAGAGGCAGGTTGATGCGGTCTACCCCTGTATGAACAGCTCTATGGCTCACCAGAGGAGCAGGTAAGAATCTCATAGGCACAATTGATACTGTTCCGCACCATCCTTTTCCTCCTTACAGGCTACAAAGTACCCCGGTGCGCCATTTAGACTTCTTGTGTGCCTGTTGTTGCAGTCTGTGTGGCATCAATGGGATGTACATGGTGCAGGTAATGGTGGTCAGTAACATATGTTAAGTTCAGTCATGTTGTGTGGTGTGAGTTTTTTGGGGTCCTAGATCCTCCTTGCGTTAGATGCACATAACTAGGCAAGGAGACTTTACTGCCATCTCCTAACATATTTTTCTTTCTGAGATTTGTAAATGTTAGACAAAATGTATGTGCTTGACAGCATGAGCTGTGTATGCATTTTATATGAGTCATTTGAGGATCTTGTAAGCAGTGTGTATAGTACCACAGATCTTTCACCCCACTTCTGCCATTGACAAACTTGGCTGGAAGACATATCCTGACTCACTGTGCCCTTCAGATTGCCCCACACAACCCATCCCAAATTGCTGATGCCCACATTATGTACTGTCATGCATAGAAAAGTGATGGAAATAGAGTGGCATACGGTTTCTGTATCCGCCGCCTGCAGAGACTAGGGCCTATTAAATTTATCTCCCAATATGGGACATAGTCCAGGCTGTGGAAAAGTCATTGTGGTAATGCAACTGTGGCACTGTGTCCACTCCCTGTACACCAGTAGATCCTGTCATGTGGGCAATATGATGGTCTAGTGGCAACACTTGCCCTGAATGCCTTAGTCTATTTACTAGATTAGGAATAGGTCCTGAGTTAAATCCAGAAACGAGGCCATATGTGCATTTTGCATCAAAGTCGGTGTGTGTCTTTGACTCTTTTCAGGTCGCTTACTCAAAGCTCTGCTGTCACCTTCACAGAAGTCATATTTGTTGTGTACAGGCATATTGCACTGATGACAGTCCCACAATGCAGGCAGTGTATTGATTACTGGTAGGGTAGGTCATGAAATATGACTAGTTGCCAGGTCACATTGCAGAAATTGTACAATGCATACCTTTGTATTTTGGATGCTATCTCTTTGGGATAGACATATATGGAGTTTTCTGTGGTACAGGTACATACCACAGAACCCACCCCCTGAACTGTCTTGGGTCTTTATTTGGTAGGCACACATGCACAAGCCAGACCCTTTCTCTACCCATCATGCCAGCCCCTTTAGTGTCACTTGAGTGTAAGGGTGTAGTTTGTACTATCACAGTTGCTTGTAGGAACTGTATGCAGTGGTAAATCGCACAGCATGTGAATGTGTTGGTCCAGACAGGCCTCAGGACTTTACCTTCAGCAGTCACATATGTGTGTGTAGTGTTTCATTGGGTCTCACATCACAGTACATGTTGCTGGACAATGGGCTACCTGATGTCAGTAGACTTGCTTAGTCATAGTAGGCCATGTGCAGGGTAGTTGGTAAGTCTGCAGATGGATACAAAAGTATTTAGTCATGGCCCTGTGCTTATTGGCATGTGTGGTTAACACCTGTTGTGTGTTAACAAATTGAAAATTCTAGCTTGATTTTTCTGACAAGTATGTGACTCAACCATTTGTGGGAAAATGTGTGATTGAAATCTCCTGATTTGACTTTTGCATCCATGAATGTCAATGCCCATCAGAAGAAGGGGATATGGAGACCCATCGCTCAGAAGGTGCTGACCCTGGGGGTCTACAGCCGGAGGAGCACCCACTGTCGCAAGTGGTGGGATGACCTGAGATGCTGGGTCTGGCCACAAGGGGGTGAGTACAGGACATATTCCTGCCTGTCACATTGCCATGTTAATGTGTTAGGTTCAGACATCTCCCCCTGATAATTAGGGATGTGCCATGTGTGAAACAAAAAATGAGTGACTGTTTAGATATGCAATGTGGTGCATACTTATGTAGCTTACCTATTGGCCCAGGGACCTAGGACACAACTGGATACATCCCACAAACAATTTGCTCTCCAGAGACACCATATGGCTGTGTACATTGATCAATCAAGAACTATTTGTTGTTGTATTGATTGTAAATTTGATGCAACAGATCACTACTTCTCAGTGTAACAGGCCAAAGAAAAGGAAGTGATGGTGCACTGTCCTCAGCCATGAGTTGGGTCAAATGAGTATATTGGCATCTGCCCCCCAGAGGCTACTTGTCTTCAGCATGTGACGGGTGCTGGTGCCTCACTACTGTCAGTAATGTGAAGATGGCCATCATGTATGTGAAAGAGCATACATTTATCTTTGGGTGTAGCTACAGATCAGTACCTTCTCTTGGTAAGTGGGGAATGTCCATGGACATGATTTGTGGGCCATCATTATTGCTAACATTCCTTGCACATGGATGTTAGCATGTGTCTTTTTCTCGTTTGATAAAATGTGTGCGCCGCTGTTTCATGCATGGTCTAACTGTATACATGGGATAATTCCTGTATTCCCTCACATATATGTACATGCCAACCTGTGTTTGGAATAGGACATTTGCAATGGGAGTACATTTCATGTGGTGCTACAGACAGAAATGTATGACCATTGATTGCTGGCTCACACATGCCCCCAGCCGTAATTGCATGTCATTTGGCATTTACAACTGCAGTAGCAATGAGGTACAGTACATGTATGACTAGATGTTTTAGGCACAATGTGCATTTCCATGCCATTCATATGGCATCATATAGCAAAGTGCACTGCACTTGTGTAATGGGGAATGTTTTTTACCTGAATGTTGGCATGCATCATAGAATGTCTTACAGTTATGTTGAAATCACATGTGTTTGGGTACAACCATTCATCTACAGAGATGTGGGTTTGCATGACAAAAATGGAGACAGTGCGTAGCTTCACATTGGGCAACATGTTGAGGGCCTCCTAAATGTACTTGCAAATGTTTATGTCTCTCTGACATATTGAAGACTAATGGCTTCTACAGATGTAATCAGAGTAGGTAATTGCAAAGGGTGCTAGACATTAGTGGTGATTTCCATGGGGTTTGCTGATTCATTGTGTTGTTGGTTCAGGGACATTTCTCCCTGACAATTTGCACATGATGTTGACAGTGTACATTTCCATGCCAAATGTGTGGCCTATCAGAGCAACATTGTTACTGCTTCCATGAATCCATTGTGCCAGTTCACTGGTGAAGTGTGCATTGTGGATATGCTTCCAGTGTGATATGAGTATTTCCATGTCACATTCTCCAGGCTACGGTAGTCTTGTCAGCAACATGGCATTTTCTGGGAGCATCATTTCTTATTGTTGTGGTATTGTGTATCTGACAAATAAATGTCTGCCTTGTCCTTGTGTGGGATTTGTGGGAATGACCTACTATTGTATGACAACAGGTAAGTGATGTATGCTTCCTGAGTCTAGGCATTGAAGGTGATGTGTTCTCCTACTTGTTCAATGGTTACTATGATTGCACAACTTCAGCCATGCACTTGTAGTTGTCTGAGATCCTGATTTTTCTTTGGGCAACTTTGACAGTTCACACAGGCTGCATGCATAAGGTATGGTACATGTAGGAGCCACTTAGGTAGAGTATGTTGCACGGGCATACTTTACATCATGGTAATGTTTGCTAATTAGATCTGTTGTTCATGTGCTCAGGGACATGTGGTGACCTCATTTTTTTTTGTATTTACAGCATCAGTCCAGTCACGTGCAGAAGACAGGGCACAGTCAAGTGGGGAAGCATCTGGCCATGGGACCTCGGGTCAAGACACCACTGACACAGAGAGACCCAGTGGCCCAAAGGGTGAGGGGAGTGCCACGAAGGAGACTAGATCTACATCCTCATCATCTGATTCTTCCTCCAGTGGCCACTCCCTAGTGGTGGCGGACCCATCGGGACAAGCTACAGTACCATCTTTGTCCCCCACCCCCAGTTCTATCGCCACTCTCTCTGTTCCTCCCCACCCAGTTGGCTGTGCCCGCTCACCCAAGAGGGTGGGTGTCTCCTTCGCTGCAGGCACCTGTGCCCCCGCCCCAGTTACCCCAGCTGTTCTCAGTGAGGAGGCTAGTGACCTACTGAGGAGTATCTCTGTGGGTCAGACTGCCATTGTGAATGCCATCCAGAGGTTGGCCTGCCAACTTCAGCAGTCCAATGCTTTCCTGGAAGGCATTCACAGTGCCATGTCTGGCCTACAGATATCTTTTCAGGCTCTGGCCTCCTCAGAGACAGCAGCCATTCACCCCCCACCTTCCGTTCCCCCCTCCACCTCCCTCTTCTCAATCCAAATCCACCATTCTCCTACCTGTCCCAAGCACACAGACAGATCTGCACCCACCTACCTCAACACACAAAAGAAGCACACATGAACAGAAACACCAAAAAACACACTGGCATTCAAGCACTTAACATACACCCACACACACATCAGCCACCACCTTCCCAGACACCTCCATCCCCCCCACCAGCCCACACACCACATCAAGCATACCCACAGCTAACAGTCAGTGACACACTCACCACATCTACCATACCCACATACACCACCCCAATAGACACACACATCCACCACACCCACCATACCCACAGACATCAACCCAACAGACACACAGACATCCACCACATCCACCATACTTGCAGACACCACCCCAACAGACACACAGACATCCACCACTACCAGCATACCTACAGACACCGCCCCAAAAGACACACACACATCCACCACTCCCACCTTTGGTATCACCTCCACCTCCCAGCCCCCCCAGACAGACAAACAACCAAACTCACACACACAACAGACACCACCCAAACAGAAGCATACCTCATGCACGCACACACCTAAGACACCGACACTGCAGACAACCACTTCCTCGACCTCCAAATCCTCATACCCTTCTGATGACCGTCCCTTTATTCTTAAGGAAAGTGTTTTTTTGACCTTGCCCTTTCCCCTGTTACCTCCAAAACCCCTCCCAAACCCAACAGGCACGACCCACATCCCTACTCATCTCTTCCACCTCCAAGTCCTCCGCTGTCATGCCTGTACCCCCTGCAAGCACCCTTACCCCTCCCCTCAAAGAGGAAGCCCGTCCTCACCTAAGAAACAGTCTACCCCTCCCAAACCCAAACTCACCCATCCCAAATCTGCCCCCCCTCAAGGATGATGCCTGAGGTGCCTGCCTTCCCACTTGATGCCCCTTCCTGTGGATCTTACCTGGCAGTATTATGAGTCAAGTGTTGCCACAGTACTGTGCAATGAAAGACTAATGGACTGGCCAATGGACATGGACATTTGACATTTGGTTTAAAATATACCCAAACAATTGTTTTGTTGGGTACACATTTGTTCTGCAATTCCTTTTCTACTTTTATGTGGTTCATGAGTAACTTGTGTTGTCTGCCTACACCTGTGTGTGTTTCAGCTTGCATGCTGATCTATTTGCTGTTGCTTGCAAAATCTGACTTTGTGGACAGTGCTGGTGTCACCCAAGACAGAGGCAGATGTTGACTTTATGGTAAATACAATTGTGGTGTCATTGCATTGTGTTCTGTTTAATTTGGTAAGTATTTCATCTTGTGTTGTCAAATGTCAGCATGTATGGTGTTAGACTTCTCCCCCTGATATGAATTGTGCATTTGTCTGATGTGTAGGAGCTCGAGTTTGGTTTGTGTAGACATGGATGGTGTTGAAATGTGCTAGTTTCCTTAGCATTTGGCTGTGCATGTGTCCATTTTGCTGTGTGTACCTTGCAGCTAGTTCATCTAAATGTATGTCCCATGCTATTGCTATTGTATGTGCTTTCATGACTTGCACTTCCATATTGTGCAGGTAGGCATGTCCCTTGGCTCTAGTATTGTTTGACCCTGAGATACCTGAGTTCCTATGCAAATGTTATTTTAGGTGCATGTGCAAAGTGTAATGTGTCCCAAGGCAACATCCTTCCCTGAGTGCTCCTGAGGCCCCCACTCATATTGTGCAGGTAATTGTTTGCATAGTGAGCTTTGGATATTTGTCTCTCGGGCTATTGTGCATCCCTTGGTCGCTCTATTGAGTTGCAATGTGGGTGATGTGTGGGTCCATTGTAGGGCTGTTTAATGGAAGTGGTGTTTGTGTTCCATGACATATCCATACATATGTGTGTTGAATGTGATGGCAGTCCATGGCATGTGAGGAATGTGAAGTTGTCAGTTGTATTTGTAGATGTGATGTCTACCCTGACCTGACCTGTTTTTGGTCTAGAGTTCGCTCCCCCATGCACGCAGTACCACCTAGCTGTGCCCATGTCCCTGACCTCCGCCCACGCTGCTTCGCGAGTTCGAGGCCCTTCACCACCTCATCCCTGGTGTCTAGTGGTAAGCGTTCCAGTTGTGCCTTGTCTTTCTGTATTTTGCTCTGTTTATTCTTATTGTACCTGAATTCCCTTGCTGTGCCGCTTTTGCCCCTTGCTCTGTGTTTTCGGCTCCTCTGAGCCGTTCTGCATCACCCCTCTGCGTCCCTGCGGCCTCGCCCCCTCGCACCCCCATCCGTTTCCCCTCCCGCCTCCAGCTGCTCCTCCCTCCTCCCCTTCTTAATGGCGGTCGATGCGCGACCGCACAGCGGATAGTGCCAGTCCCCCTGACCCGCGGGGCCCCCACACCACCAGACGCCGCTACACTGCCAGTGAGCTCCACGCCCTCAATCTAGGACGCTCCTCCACCTGCTTCCAGTCCATCCCGATGAACACCAAGGGGCCCTTCTCCTGTCGAGCCTGCTACTTCACCTGCTCCCTAAAGCACCACGACAGACCTGCCAACAACAACCTCAGCTGCATTCTACTCAACACCCGCACCGACCACAAACACACAATCGAACTCTGGGACCTACTAACCTCAAGATCACTGGACAGCGCCTTCCTCACCGAAACCTGGGCAAACTCAGCCTCGGAACCCGACATAGCCATAGCCATCCCAAAAGGCTACAAAATCACCAACAAACCAGGAGGAGGAATCGCCATAGTCCACAAAAACACCATCAAAGTCGCGACCAGCACCTACGGCACCCTCAATCTCGCCGTGCACCTCCACTTCAAAATCCACGTCAACACCAATACTACCCTCAAAGGAACACTGATCTACAGACCCCTGGGCCCACGACCTCAATTCTGCGATGCCATCGCCGACATCATCATCACCCAGGCCCTCACCTCCACAGACCTCATCCTCATCAGCGACCTGAACTTCCACCTAGAAAACAACAATGACATCAACACCACTAACCTACTCGACAACCTTGCCAACCTCGGCCTCAAACAACTCTTCACATTGCCCTCTTACACGGCAGGCCACACACTCGACCCCATCTTCTCAGCCAGCAGCCACGTTGCCTTCAGCCACACAACCCAACTCAGCTGGACAGACCACAGCTGCATCCACTTCTCCTACCAGAAACCTGTCACTCACCATCATCGCACACAACCCCCGACGCTACTGGAGCAAAATCTCAACAGAACAACTGCTCTCCACCCTCGCCCAGGCCCTGCCCCCTGGGACCCAAACACAGCCACCACCAACCTGCATTGATGGATAAACGACTGCGCCCACATCCTTGCGCTGCTCAAAAAACCCTCAAACACCCTCCACAGCACCAAGGCCAGCTGGTTCACCCCGACCTACAGGATTCCAAACAGGAATGCAGCAGAATGGAGAGAACCTGGCACCTTGAACCTACCAAATCCAACCACATCATGCTCAAGACTGCCACCCGCAAACATCACCAGCTGATACGCAACACCAAGAGAACCTACTTCAAAATCCGCATAGACACCAACGCTCACAACAGCAAAGAGCTCTTTGGCATCATCAAAGAGCTCTCCAACCCCAGGACCTGCGCCAACGAACCCTCGCCATCACAGGTTTTTGCAACTCCCTTGCCTCCTATTTCTGTTGAAAGATAGAAGACATCCACAACAGCTTCAACCCCCAGACCCATCAGCAGACCACAGACTCCCACGAACCCAACGCCACAAGCAACACCATCCTCCTTCATGTCTGGACCCTCGTCAACAAAGAAGACACCGCCAACATCATGGCCTCCATCCACTCCGGCTCCCCATCAGACCCTTGCCCACACCATATCTTCAATAAAGCCAGCAACATCATCGCTCCCCACCTCTGCAACATCATCAACAGCTCCTTCGAGTCAGCCACTTTCCTGGAAAGCTAGAAACATGCAGATGTCAACGCCCTGCTGAAAAAATCCAAGGCGACCCAGACGACCCCAAGAATTACCGGCCGATCTCCCTCCTCCCCTTCCCAGCAAAGGTCATCGAAAAGATCGTGAACAGCCAACTCTCCCACTTCCTGGAAGACAACAAGGCGCTCAACACTTCCCAATCCGGATTCCGCAGGAACCTCAGCACTGAGACCGCTCTCATCGCTGCCACGGATGACATCAGGACCATGCTCGATGAAAGAGAAACTGCAGCACTCATCCTCCTGGACCTCTCCGCAGCCTTCGACACTGTATGTCATCACACCCTCCGCACACGCCTCCACAACGTCGGAATCCGCGACAAGGCTCTCGACTGGATCTCATCATTTCTCACCGGCAGAACCCAGAGAATCCACCTTCCGCCGCTCCTGTCCGAAGCCTCCAAGATCATCTGTGGCGTCCCCCAAGGATCCTCCCTCAGCCCAACGCTTTTCAACATTTACATGGCCCCACTCGCCAACATCGCACAAACCCATCACATCAACATAGTATCCTACGCAGACGACACTCACGAAAGATCCTACAACTGCAAAAAACAACGTCCACAATGGACTTCACACCATTGCTGGCTGAATGGAATCAAGCCGTCTCAAGTTAAACACAGACAAGACAGAGATCCTCATCTTCAGCACCAACCCCTCAGCATGGAACGACTCCTGGTGGCCCACCTCCCTAGGAACCGCACCCTCGCCTACCACCCACTCACACAACCTAGAATTCATCCTGGACTCTACTCTCAGCATGACTCAGCAGGTCAGCACAATCTCTTCTTCCTGCTATAACACTCTTTGCATGCTCTGCAAGATCTTCAAGTGGATCCCCGTCAAAACCAGGAAAACTGTCACCCACGCCCTGGTCAGCTGCCAACTGGACTACGGTAATGCACTATACGCAGGAACAATGGCCAAACTCCAAACAAAGCTGCAAAGAATCCAGAAAGCATCCGCCCGCCTCATTCTCGAAGTTCCACGCCGCAACCACATCTCACCCCACCTCGAAGACCTACACTGGCTACCCATATCGAAGAGGATCATCTTCAAACTCCTCACCCACGCACACAAAGCCCTCCACAACACAGGTCCAGCCTACCTCAACAACAGACTCCCCTTCCACACTCCCACCCGACATCTCCGCTCTGCCAGCCTCATCAGCCGTACCACTGCCAGAGGAAGATCCTTTTCTCACCTTGCTGCCAAGACCTGGAACTCCCTACCGCTCCACCTACGCCAGACCCAGGACCTCCTGACATTCAGGAAACGCCTAAAGACATGGCTCTTCGACCAGATCTTTGAGACCCTGATGGGTGAGTAGCGCGCTTTATAAATCTCTTGATTGATTGATTAATTGATTGATTGATTGATATTGCTGTTGTGTGATACAATGTTGTGTAAACTTCACTGTCCCTGAGCCTAAGATATGCAGAAGTATGTTTTTGTGTAACGCTGTGGTGTAGTGTGAGTGACCTGACCAAAGGGGGCCTTTTGTGGCTGTGAATGTGTCCTTCTTTGTGAATGACTCAGGCTGTGTACACAATGACATATGTACTTGCTGCCTGTAGTTTGACCCCATCTCATGGGGATGACGGCACGACGATCTATTGCTGAGGTTGATGAAACAGGTAGATGTGTGTACTTATGGTCAGTTGCATCCACGGTGGCATGGATTTTGGGCTCCTTCGATGATCAGCAGCAGGACATGTGTGATGGGCTCCATGGCAGCCCCTGATATGTAACACTGCCTGCAGATGAGTTGCTCCCTTTATACTCTCCGTTTCCACCTGCTGATTTGTGGTGCTTGGAGCGCCACAGTCACATTTTCAGTGTGCAATCTCATAATGTGTCCGGTGGAAAGACAGGCACCGTCAGCCTGTTCATGTTGCTTCATCACCACAGCGGTCTGTGCTGCCTGGCAGTGCCGGTGGTGCTGGTAGGACTGTGGTGATCTTTACTCCATAGGCCTGCATGACTCATAATGCAGTGGTCCAACCACCGAGCAGATGGCAGTCGGACTACCACCGCTGCCATGGACCACCAAACTCGTAATGAGGCCCTAAGACATTGATGACTGAATGTTAAATGTTGTGAAAAATGGTTATGACAGCACTCTCTCGAAATGAGAACACAGGATGGTTGAATGAAAGAGTTTTTTAGTCTACCTGAGTAGGGTGTATTTATTATCTCAATACAGTTGGAGCCCATCAGAGTGTTGTGGTCTGTGTGGTTTTAGTTGCATCTTTAATTGTAAAAAAACAAACATATGTTGACAGTTACAGTTCAAAGACTGGCAGAGTTGTGCTTTTGCCTCGCCAAACTCTTGGTTAGCTCACCTAATATTGAGAAGGGAAAAACTGAATTTCTGTCAGTAGAGCATCAGCTAGCTTTGACGTTGAAATCATTGAGCTAATGGCAGGTCTACACTCGGCCACCATGTCACAGTGATAGTTTCCCTCCTGTAAATAGGGCATAGCAACTGTAACTATGTTTCGCTGCCCAGGACTGCTATGCAAGGCAAGGAAGTCATGGGCACAGATACTGTTCAATGATCCCCATGCATAGGATGAAAACTCCCTTTGCGTGTCAGGGCTATTAGTCTTTTGTTTTCAGCAAAAAAACACTCAATGTGGGGGTTTGTTTCAGCAAAACAACAAAACTTTACCAAGCTGGCACAACAAATATCATGCCTGCATGTCAAAGCTCACAACCTGTATCGCATCCACTGCAATGGTGGTTGAGTCAGTATTGATGGTGCAGAATACACTTAGTTCCACTAAGGCACAATCTTGGGGCAAAGTCATTGCTATGGACCACTTCCATCTTGACTCTGAATCAGTACTGAAACATCAGTGCTATACAGTGTTTGTATACAGAGGTGCCAATGAATTGTCATTCTCCCATGGTGTTTCCTTTACCTTTTGATCTTCTTTCTCTCATTAGAAATTAATTCCCTTTGATCTTTCACTCCCTTCTTGTGGGTTTCTTCTATGCACTGTGCTCCTTAATATTTATTTAAATGTATTTGATTTTTCTCCTTGTTTGTGCTTTTAATTCCCTCCATCTTTTCCTCATTTGATAAATGTGTTTTTTTCTTCCTCCATTTTTAATGTCCTGCTTGTGTTCTTTATAGTCTCTGTGCATTCTCCAGGTTCTTTCTATGCTCTGAATCCACTGATTAGGCCATCTAATACTGCCTTGTATTTTTTATGATCTACTACTGTTCTTCCAGTTTTAATATGTTTGTATTTCTTTTCTCTCTCTTTATGGTTTCAATATTCTACTTACTTTCTTTAATCCCTCTTTATGTTCTTCAATGTGTCTTTAAGTTCTTCAAAACGAATATCTTTTCCTTTATTTCTTCCTCTGGTTCTTCATTCCCTATACTTTTCATCTCTTTCCTGTATCCATCATTCCCACTTTGTATACCTCACCTCTTGTATGTGTTCATTGATCTGGCCTGGTCCTCGTCATTATCCCCTTGTATCTTTCATTCCACCCTTGTATTCGTCAGTGCTCACACTTGGGATTCCTTTCATGTGGTCATCATTGCCTCTGTGTATAATTCACTTTCTTTATGAGGTCTTTACTCTGTTCTAGTATTCTTCATTCTCCCCTTACACCTTTCATCCCTTCTTTGTGTTCATCATTTCCTGTATGTGTTCTTCTTCCTCCAACTATTACTTCAGGTCATGTGGTCTTCATTCTTTGTATACCCCAATTGCTTAATGTATTTTGTCTTTTCTTGGGTTGTTCATCTTCTCCTGGTGTTTCTCATTTTCTTCTTATGGGTTTATTGTTTCCTTCTGTTCCTCAAATAATCCTTCAATCACTCTTTCAGTTCTTCATTCTCTCCTTGTGTTTTCTTCTGTCCCGTATTCCTCAAACGTCATTTTTCTTGATTGCCCTATTGTCTTTAATCTTCCATCATGTTCTTCATTTTTGTCATGTGTTCTTCATTCTTGCCTTTTGTCCTTCATACTGTTATTGTATTTTTCATTTCCTATTGTGGTTTAGTTCATTAAAATCTTCTATCCACTGGTTTGTGGTTGTCACACTCTGTGTGCATTGTGAGAGAACAGGGCTGATTGCAGAGGCCCCCTAACTTTTTGGCCCCATTTTTCACTTTTTGCTGGTGTTTTCCTGACTCTGATGGTGCCCTGGGTACTGCTAACCAGTCCCAGGGCCTGTGCTCTGTGTAAAATCAGAATGCAAATTAGGCTAATTATAATTGGCTAAGTCAACCTAGCTATAAGTCCCTAGTATAAGGTAGGGCATGTAGGTTTAGGGTCCCCAGCATAGGTAGTGCACCCATAGATGCACTGCTGAGGTGCCCAGTGTCATTTTAAAGGCAGGCCTGCCTTGCTGGCTGCTTTCAAATTAAAGTTATATGCACATTCAACTTTGGAATTAAAAGTAGTTCCAAAGTCTTAAACTACCTTATTTTTACATATGTCACCCCTAAGGTGTGCCCTATGTGCCCCTAGGGCTTGGTGCCATGTAACTATAAGCAGGGACCTTATAAAAATAGTTGTATAAGCCCTGGTGAGGTAAAATAGCCAAATTCGTTTTTCCCTCATTGTAGTGAATGGCCTCCATAGGCTAGAATGGGGAGACTTTATTTTAATTTTTAAAGTCCCCTTAAGTAACAGATACCAAGAGTTTGGTATCAAACTAAGGTGGTCATTACAACTTTGGTGGTCGGTGTTAAAGCGGCAGTAAGACTGCCAACAGGCCAGTGGTAAAAAAATTGCAATTACGACCGTGGCGGAAACCGCCAACAAAGACAGCCACTTTAACACTCCGACCCCCACAGCGGTACAAACAAACAGCGCAGCGGTCACCGCCAACAGACAGGCGGGAGACAATGTACCGCCCACACTATTATGACAGGCCAATCCACCACCTTTTCAGGGGCGGATTCACCGCGGATAAAAACACGGTGGAAACCGGAATCCCGAAGGAAAAATGCTCACCTATACACACCCCACGAGGACGCCATGGATCCCTAACTCCAAATTCTCCCTGCAATAGTCTTCCTGCTCCTCTACCAGGAGCACGAACGCCGGTGGCGAAGACCACGGTGAGTACTGCACCTACGACACAGGGGAGGGGGGAGGGAAAAAACAGGGAAATACACAAGCAACACCCCCACCCTCACCCACTACAACACACACACTAATGCAAATCAGTACATCACAGTTACACCCCCAAACGCCCTGGAAGAATGCAAAGACAATAGAAAATGAGTGTAACCATTATAATATATTAAAAGCAAGTAGGCAGAAATATATATATACACCATGTTCAAAATATGTACCAAGCATAGTAGTCCAGGTGGTGCTCTAAGAAAGTCCGTGGAACACTGGGACCACACGGTATGGGCGAGGTCCACACAAGATCCCCGACCATGACGGAGAGAACACTGCAGGGGCATCAGACAGCAACTAAACAGGCACCTCAGGGGGAGGGAAGGGGGGGCACCTCAGCCTCTTGAGTGCACAACGCCAAATCCACGAGGGGGCAACATGCCCACTGTTCCATCCTGGGGAGTGCAAAGCCACAGTCTCTCAAGTCTCTACAGTGGGTGGGTTGCCCACTCCCATATTCCTGGGAGTGCAAAGCCACAGTCTCTCAAGTCTCTACAGTGGGTGGCTTGCCCACTGTTCCATCCTGGGGAGTGCAAAGCCACAGTCTCTCAAGTGGATAACAGTCTCCACTGGTTCTGGAGGGGGCATGGTGCCCAGAGTGCTTCATCCTGCTAAGGACAGAGGTAGTGGATGTCAGTCTCCACTGGTTCTGGAGGGGGCATGGTGCCCAGAGTGCTTCATCCTGCCCGTGACAGACTCAGTAATGTCAGTGCCCTTGGCGCTCATGGGCCAGCGTTGCTTGAGACAGTGATGCCCTGTTCAGCGGTGTTTGAGATGGCAGTGCCCTGTTCAGCGGTGCTTGAGACGGCGGTGCCCTGTGCAGCGGAGCTTGAGATGGCGGTACCCTGTGCAGCGGTGCTTGAGATGGCGGTGCCCTGTTCAGCGGTGCTTGAGACGGCGGTGCCCTGTGCAGTGGTGTTTGAGATGGCAGTGCCCTGTTCAGCGGTGCTTGAGACGGCGGTGCCCTGTGCAGCGGAGCTTGAGATGGCGGTGCCCTGTGCAGCGGTGCTTGAGATGGCGGTGCCCTGTTCAGCGATGCCTGAGATGGTCGTGCCCTGTGCAGCAGTGCTTGAGATGGCGGTGCCCTGTTCAGCGGTGCATGAGATGGCGGTGCCCTGTTCAGCGGTGCTTGAGATGGCAGTGCCCTGTGCAGCGGTGCTTGAGATGGCGGTGCCCTGTTCAGCGGTGCGTGAGATGGCGGTGCCCTGTTCAGCGGTGCTTGAGATGGCGGGGCCCTGTGCAGCGGTGCTTGAGATGGCAGTGCCCTGTTCAGCGGTGCTTGAGGCGGCTGTCTCCATTGCAGGGACTCAGCTGCTGGCGGTCCTTCATGGCCCAGTGGGGCTTGTGCTGGCGGTCCTTCATGGCCCAGCGGGGCTTGAGCTGGCGGTCCTGTCCTGGGCAGCTGGGCTTGTGCTGGCGGTCCTGTCCTGGGCATCTGGACTTGTGCTGGCGGTCCTGTCCTGGGCAGCTGGGCTTGTGCTGGCGGGCCTGTCCTGGGCAGCTGGGCTTGTGCTGGCGGTCCTGTCCTGGGCAGCTGGGCTTGTGCTGGCGGGCCTGTCCTGGGCAACTGGGCTTGTGCTGGCGGTCCTGTCCTGGGCAGCTGGGCTTGTGCTGGCGGTCCTGTTCTGGGCAGCTGGGCTTGTGCTGGCGGGCCTGTCCTGGGCAGCTGGGCTTGTGCTGGAGGTGGCCTCCTGGGCAGCGGGGATGATGGAAGTCTTCTCCGCCGTGCTGCTCTTCCCAGACTTGCCGGGTTTCTTGTGGCCCTTCCCCACCTTGGAAGGTGTCACAGCTGACTCCACACTCCCACCGGGACCCCTGGGAGCAGCTTTGGTGGCTGGAGTCTTCCCCCTCGCCCGCAGGGCACTGGCCAACTTCTGATGCTTCACAGGTGGGGGACTGTCTGTGCTGTGGCTCTGTGCCACACTGGCTGCCCTGGTGCCCGGTGCATTCCAGATTCCGGTGACCACAGGCACTACTGGTCCTGGAGATGTTGTGGCTTAGGTACTAGTCCGGGACCTATGAGACTGACAGGGTGGGGGAGGTGTTGGAAAGAGGTCAAGGTTGGACAGGAAACGTTTTTTGGACACACTGAGATGGGTAGCTGGAGGGGGTTTGGAAGTGGAGGAAGAGGTGGTGGTTGTAGGAGGTGTACGTTTGGTGACTTTGGGTGAAGGTGCATGCGCTGGAGGCTGTCGTGAGGTGTATGGCTGTTGGGTGGGTGTGTGCCTGCGTTTGTATTTCTTGGGAGGGGGCGTCACAGACACACTGGGAGAGGACATAGGGGACGTGTGAATGGTAGTGGGGGTGGTGACTGCACGTGAGCAGGGTGTGGTGGTGGGTGTGCTGGAGAGGGACGTAGTGGCTGTAGAGGTAGTGCATGCAGTATTGAGTGTAGATGAGACAGGGAGGGAGGAGGGAGACAAGGAGGAGGGGGACACAGTGGAGGCAGTGGATGTTGGTGTGTCTGCATGTGTCTGATGCTTGCGTGAGTGCCTGTGGGATGTGTGGTGCTTATGTTTGCCTGAGCTTCCCTTGTGTGTTGACATGTGTGCATGCTGGTCTGTAGGTGTGCGCATGCTGGTCTGTAGGTGTGCTTGGGATAGGCTGAGGTACAGGGGATTGGGTCGGGTGGAGGAAGTTGGAGGGGGGAGGCTAGACACAGGGACAATGGCTGCCATCAGTGCTGAGGCCAGAGTCTGAAAAGCTCGCTGAAGGGCCGCCTGACCAGAATGAATGCCCTCCAGGAATGCATTTGTTTGTTGCAACTGCCTTTCTACACCCTGGATGGCATTCAAAATGGTAGACTGCCTAACAGTGAGGGACCTGAGGAGGTCAATGGCCTCCTCACTGAGGGCAGCAGGGGTGACTGGGGCAGGGCCTGAGGTGCCTGGGGCGAAGGTGATGCCCACCCTCCCGGGTGAGCGGGCACGTGGCGAAGGCTGAGAGGCTGCTGGGAGGGTGGTGCTGGAAGGGGGGGTGGCGGCTGTACCTATAGATGGGGGTGGCACAGATGTTGCCGCCACCACAAGGGAGCTCCCATCAGAGGACGAGTCTGTGTCACTGGTGTCAGCTCCTGTCCCTGCCGTGGAGCTCCCCTTGCACTCCATCCCACTGGTGAAGTCCGATTCCGTTGTGTGGCCCTCCATGGCCATGTGGGATGCGGCCCCCTGGTGCTCCGGTGCCACTGCTCCTCCGCCTGATGATGCTAATGCACACAAGAAAAGGGAGACCACAAAAAGGGGTGGGGACGACAGAAGAAAGACATGTTGAGTGCATGCATTACCGCTACCGTTGGCGGACACAACAGACACACAAGCCCCCTGCACTGTGGCGCGCTCTTGGGCTCCACTGTTCAATTCCTGGGAAATGGCCTACATGGCTATGGATGACATCTGCACACATAGTTGACACAGGGGCATGACTAGGTGTAGTTGTCACTCTACAGAGGTGGGGTGGGGTGCCACATGGCCTGCCTTACGGAGGGGCCTTGCCTACAGAACTCGCCCTGGCCTAGGGAAACCCACAGACCACCTCCCCCACCCAGAAACCTCCACTGCGCGCAAAGTCAGCAGAATGAGAGTGTACTCACCCCCTTGTGGCTGCTGTGATGCCCTCAAGCGCCCATCCAACTCCGGGTAGGCCACCACCAGGATCCTGAACATCAGGGGGGTCATGGTGCGATGGGCACCCCTCCCACATTGGGAGGCCATCCCCAGCTGAGCCTCCACCGTCTTCTTGCTCCAGCGGCGAATGTCCTCCCATCTTTTCCGGCAGTGGGTGCTCCGTCTGTGGTAGATCCCCAGGGTCCGGACGTCCTTGGCGATGGCACGCCAAATATCTTTTTGCTGGTGGGCACTGACGTACTTGAAATGTACAGGGGAAAAAGAGAAGTTATTACCAACTGCACCGTCAAAGTGACTGGCCCCCATCCCTACCCTTGCCATGTGGCACATGCATTCACCGTCTTTCATGCACGCAGCACTCTCCCCCCTTCCTTCTTACATCCAGCCCCCTCCACACAGGCATAGCCCATACAACATGCTCCCTGTGTACTTACCTGTTTGTCTGGAGGACCGTAGAGTAGCGTGTGCTGGGGGAGGACCCCATCCACGAGTTTCTCCAACTCCTCCGATGTGAAGGCAGGGGCCATTTCCCCAGACACTCGAGCCATTGTCTCTTCCAGACCGAGGTCACAGCAGCACTTGCAGTGTAGGTCCTCTCCTGTCGAAGATCAGGTATTGAGTGATTGAAGAGATAGAAAATGGCAGTTACGTCTGCGGCGGTGCGTACCGTCACCGCCGGCGTACATCGTCATTGGCTCCTGGGACCCACAGGGTCCAATGTTAACCAATGCAGCATTGCGCCGTTACCTCACATCCCATTGGCCCACTTTAGAGGTCAGGCAGCCGCCATTTCACCGGCCCACATGACTTCATTTTCAACTGTGTCACACGTACCTAGGCCTAGACACAACACACATACAGGCAACCTTTTGTGTATGAATGGTGTTCTGTGTAAACTGTGGGTACGTACCTCTGAGTTGTTTGACTCTGTGCTCGCTGTTGTCCTTCATAGGCACCGTCCGCTGGGACATGTGAGGAGATGGCGGCATCCTCCGGTGTACTGACCGTTGGTGGACCTGTCGACAATGGAGGAGCGACATGTGATTATCACATACAGGCTTGACCGTGCCACAATCCAGGAACTGTGTACCCAGTTGGAGCCAGACCTGATGCCAGCAATCCGCCATCCCACAGGAATCCTCCCTCAAGTGCAGGTGCTGTCAGTGCTCCATTTCCTTGCAAGTGGGTCTTTTCAAACAACAGTGGCCATAGCATCAGGGATGTCCCAGCCTACGTTTTCCAAGAGTGTTGTCTGCCCTTCTGAAACACATGTGGAGCTACATCGTTTTTCCTCAGGTGGAGGATTTGCCTACAGTGAAAGGTGATTTCTATGCCCTAGTACACATCCCCAACATCATAGGTGCCATTGATGGGACCCATGTGGCTTTGTCCCCCCCCACAGGAGTGAACAGGTTTACAGAAACCGGAAGAGTTAACATTCGATGAATGTACAGATGGTATGTTTGGCAGACCAGTACATCTCCCATGTGAATGCCATGTTCCCTGGCTCAGTGCATGACGCCTACATCCTGCGGAATAGCAGCATCCCTTATGTGATGGGTCAACCCCAGAGGCACCGTGTGTGGCTATTAGGTGAGCACCTGGAAGCAAGTCAGTGGGAATGGTTGTCTGGGTGTGGGGATATCCCTCCAGGTTAGTGCGTGTCTAACAGTTGTGCCTCGCCATTTGCAGGTGACTCTGGTTACCCCAACCTGTCATGGCTACTGACCCCAGTGAGGAATCCCGGGACAAGGGCTGATTTGTCACTTTCCCTTATGATTTCACAGATGTGGGTCCCACTGTGTGACATCTGCTTAGATTCCTCATGGACTAGAGCTGTGTGACTTAGGTATATTGACATTACAATTGAAAGAGCATTTTGTCACTGTAATTGCTAATACACTACTTCGAAAGCGCAGACAGACTCCAGATTGTTTTGTGCTTTAAGTGTGTTTATTTAAGTGCTCAATATTGGAGGGGGTAGTAAAATGGTGAGGGGTGATGGCAGAGGAATGTCCATGGCAGAGTCCAGTCTATTAGTCTCACAGGTGCATTGCCCATATGGGCATAGGAAGTGGAGCTGGGTCAGTTAAAGAATGGACAGGGTGACAAAGTGGGACAGTAGGATGACAATCAGGGTGGTCTAATTTCTTGGCGGGGGTCTTGGCATCGAGCTCTGTCTTTGTCCTGGATCTCAGGGACCGTTTGTGGGGTGGTTCTCCCTCTGCAGGGGGTGGGGTGCTGGTGTGGTGGTCCTGTGGCGGGGCGTCCTGTCCACTAGTGCCGGCGGAGGTGGTGGGCAGTTCATCGTCCATGCCAGTGCCAGGGGCCCCTTGTAGTGCCACAGTGTCCCTCCTGGTGTTGACGACTTCCTTCAGCACCCCTACGATGGTGCCCAGGGTGGAGCTGATGGTTCTGAGTTCCTCCCTGAAGCCCATATACTGTTCCTCCTGCAGGCGTTGGGTCTCCTGAAACTTAGCCAGTACCGTTGCCATTGTCTCCTGGGAGTGGTGGTAGGCTCCCATCATGGAGGAGAGGGCCTCGTGGAGAGTGGGTTCCCTTGGCCTGTCCGCCCCCTGTAGCACAGCAGCCCTCCCAGTTCCCCTGTGTTCCTGGGCCTCCGTCCCCTGGACCGTGTGCCCACTACCACTGCCCCCAGGTCCCTGTTGTTGTTGGGGTGGTGGGTTAGCCTGGGTTCCCTGTAGTGGTGGACACACAGCTGATTGACGTGTCCTGGGGACAGAGGTATGGGCCCGCTGGGTGGGTGCTGTGCTGGTGTTTCCAGAGGGGGGAAGCTCTGTGGTGGCTTGTGACTGTGTGAGGGGAACCGACTGTCCCAAGGTCCCCGATGGGCCGGGCTGGTCATCTAGATCCAGTTGGACAGAGCTGCTGTCATCACTGGGGGCCTCTTCTGTTGGTGGGGTGGACATGTGTGGACCCTCCTGTCTGGTGACGTTGGGTAGGGGTCCTGCAGGGGTATAAAAGGATGGTTATTACATCTGTGTGTGTCATGGTGTGCAATGGGTGGGTGACCGTGTACCCCAGTGCTTGCATTCCTGTGTGGGACCTTGTGTGATGATGGTTTAGGGGGTTGAATGGGTATGTGCAGTGGGCATGCTTTAGTGATGGGTGTCCATGCTTTGTTGTTGCATGCAGGGCTTGGTGTTGGGATGGGTGGTTTGTGATGTTGGGACATATGTGAGGAGTTGGAGTGCTGCTGGTGAGGGTGGGGGTATGTGCTGGCATGCAGGTAGGGTGGGGGATGTAATAGTTAAGATTTGTTTTACCAGAGTCCATTCCTCCACCTACTCCTGCGAGGCTGTCAGGATGCAGAATCGCCAAGACCTGCTCCTCCCATGTTGTTAGTTGTGGGGGAGGAGGTGGGGGTCTGCCGCCAGTCCGCTGAACCGCCAGGTGGTGTCTAGAGACCACAGAATGCACCTTCCCCCATAGGTTGTTCCACCTCTTCCTGGTGTCCTCCCGATTTCTTGGGTGCTGTCCCACTGCGTTGACCCTGTCCACTATTCTTCGCCATAGCTCCATCTTCCTTGCAATTGAGGTGTCCTGCACCTGTCATCCGAATAGCTGTGGCTCTACCCGGACGATTTCCTCCACCATGACCCTGAGCTCCTCCTCCGAGAACCTGGCGTGTCTTTGCCGTGCCATGGGGTGGTGTAGGTGATGTGTGGGGTGGAGTGTGTGGTGATAAGTGTCCTGATATGTAGTGGTGTGTTGTGTGAGGTGAGTGGAAGTTCTGTGCGTGATGGTGTTGTGTGCCTGTGGATGTTGTTGTTCTTGCTGGTGCTGTCTCTCTCTGGCCTTCTTTCGGAATTTTTGGTAGTACGGGTTTGTGGGTGATGTGGGTGTGTGTTTTATATTGTATTGGGTGTGTGGGAGTGGTGTGTGTATGTGTATAGGGTGTGTGTATTTCGAATTGTCCAATGTGGTAGTGTTTTGTAAGAGTGTGTGTATTTTGAGCATGGCGGTGCGTACCGCCAATGGAATACCGCGGTTGAAAGACCGCCGCGTGGATTTGTGTGTCGTGATAGTGTGGGCGTATTTCTGTTGGCGTGACGGTGGAGGTTTTGTTTTCGCCATTTTATCACTGACCTTTGGTGTGGCGGACTTGTGTGGGTGTCTGAATTTTGACGGATTCCGAAATGTGGGTCATAATAGCTGTGGTGGAATTCCGCGGCCGTGGCGATGTTTTGGCGTCTTCTGCACGGCGGTAAGCGGCTTTTACCGCCAATGTTGTAATGAGGGCCTAATTGTTATAATAAATCCCACAACTTCCAGTTGTTGGATTTAATATAGCTTGTTCAGGTAAAGAGTTTTAAACTTTACCTGAAGAGTTGCCAACTTCAGCCCTGCAGTGTTTTTGCTGCTGTGCTCTGATTGGCCAGCCTCTGGCAGCCTGGCCAGGCTGCTTGTTGAGGTGTGAAGTGGCCTGGCTTCACACAAAGAGATGTGCCTGCGAGAGGAGATCTCCCCTCAGCAGATGGTGAGGCAGGAAGGGGGAGGGCTGCCAAACTGATCTTCAAAGGCAGAAAAGGACATTTGGAGCAACCCAGCAACACCCCCACATCCTGCAAACCCAGACACTTAGGTGCCCCCTTGATTAGATTAGGAGAGGGCAGGAGAGGGGTGTGTTTAGGATTTTTAGCCACACCAGTGGGTGGGCTCAGCCAGATGTAACCTCCAAAAATCATTTTCAGCCATGATGGAATTTTGAGGAATGTTGCTCCTGGGATTGATTTTTGCCACACTTCCCAGGAAGTGGTCATCACAGGGGGAAGGACCCTGCCCCTGATTGGAGAACCAGGACACCCGTGTTTTTTACCCAGGAGCAAGGATAAAACTGGCAGACCTGCACCCACACCTCAGTTCCCTACCAGATCCTTACCAGGAAGAACTACAGAAGAAGAAGAAGGACTGCCCTGCTGGACCCCTGGCCTGCACCTGGACCCTGCACTCTGAAGGACTGCACCAGCTGCACACTTGAGCTTCACCACAAGAAGGACTTTGCCTGGCTTCAACTGGTTCAAGGAGGGACTCCCTGTTTGCTACAGGTGGAAAATTTGTAACCAGAGTCCCCTGCACCAACTCCTGTAGAAACCGACCAGCTGACTACTGTCCAGTGGCCAAAAAGGCCCCTTTATCTCACTTTTTCTCCTTTCTCCTTTTGCCACATGTGTGCTGTCCTTCTTTTCCTCCTTCTCTCCTCCTTGTGTTTGTTCACCTCTCTTGCCCTTGGTCAATGTCAAATAAGTAATGGTCTCTAAACTTAGTGCCAATGGGCCCCACCTGCAACCACCTGCTCAAATTAAGCACTGTTTAATTTCATCCATGTCCTCCCTAACTTTTTTCCTTGTGCTCTTCAATGTCTATCTGTGTTCGTCAGTTTCTCTTCACATTCTCCTATCTCTCATTGTCTTCGGTTTCACTTGATATTCTTCATTACTTTCCAGTGGTTTCCAATCCTTCTATCTGCTAAAGATTAATTCCCAATTTTCTGTATTCCTTCTCTGTATTTAACTTAACTGTATCTGTTTTTACTTTTTTCCTTTTGTTATTCAGACATTGTTCTCTTATTTTATTTTTTCATTGTCTCCCTATCGCTAATTGTTTTTTTCTCCCATTGGGTCTTACTCCCTGGGCCTCTGTCTTCACTGTAATTACTAGGATTGTGTGTATTTTGCTAATTCTCATTTTAAAAACAAATGTAGGTCTTGGGGTGTCCCGTGTTATGGTGTCAATATGGAGAGATGACATGTGATGGTTTTATGTCAGAATATCGTATACAGAAATATCATCTTATAAAAATACTGTCTCTACATAACAATTACAAAATAAATTGTCATATTTGGTGTAGATACACCAATATTAACTCCAAGGAAGCTCTATTGTTTGTAATCACTACTTAGAACACATAATTATGCCAAACAGTATTCCTATGACAGGACCACACCTGAGTAAGACATTAAGGGCCTCATTTGGAGGAGCACAGGGATGGGACACCTACTAATGAAAGGTTGATTTTCCGTTCATCATTCCCTACATTCTCCTGCACATATAGAGTGTTTGGAAATGCATAGTACCTATGGCAGAGCTTACGCTAATTCTGACATTGGAAACTCCATTATGGCAGAACTGACTACAGTGCCTCTCCTGTGGAATTTCCACTGGCGTCCATTTTATTGAAGGTGCATTGTAAACCATGATGATCACTGACATAAAAGTCCTAAACTGTCACTGACATACTTGGAGAAAAATTCTGATTGCCTCTGGAACATTCATAATTGAATTCTTGAAGACATGTTCAAGCGATGTGATTGCCAGAATGGCATCGTGTACCTGACCACAGTGTGTGATATACTCACTTTCTTTGCCAAACCAGTTGGATGGTTACTAGGCCGCATAACTTAAAATGAGGCTCTCAATCTTGAACTAGAGGAACCCTCTCTGCTTCCTAAAACTTTCTATCTTCTTGGCCTTACTCATCACAAATGTATGCATGGTTGTGGCAATACGATCAATCCAGTCATGATGTCCTTCTAGCCGATGAGTGTCCATTTGGTAATACCTGGTCTAGTCCAACAACTGGCTTTGAAATGATGATATTTGTGAGGCATGTTCTTAGTTCCTCTTGGCTGATTTTGTAGGATTCCTCGAAGTGTACACTTCCATGTGATCTTGTTTCTTGTTTCTGCCCTATAGAGCTCCCTTTCCTTAGGTCTTTACTAGTGAATGCTGCACTCAATTCATTGAGGCCTTTCATGGGACTCCCTGGCAATACATATCAGTAATTTTCTCTGTCAAGTTCTGTCTAATGCCAATATCTACTTGGTCTCATAACACTCAATTGCCATTCCTTAGCAGCTGCCTTGCTAAAGTGTGAAATTTCTGGTTTTGAACTTTGAATTTCATTTGGGCAGATTATTGTTGTTGCCTTTTTCAGCTACTGTTGATGTTTTAGATTCAGCACCTTGCTGTGGTCTTTAACACTTGCCTTTGCAGGTTGATTTGGTGTTCTAAAATTGTGAGGCATTTTTATTCTTTGCTTCTTGTTAATATGAGTTTAGTAGCAATCATGCCCT
This sequence comes from Pleurodeles waltl, assembly GCF_031143425.1. Classification (NCBI taxonomy): domain Eukaryota; kingdom Metazoa; phylum Chordata; class Amphibia; order Caudata; family Salamandridae; genus Pleurodeles; species Pleurodeles waltl. Next base: position 1,372,956,595 of record NC_090445.1, on the reverse strand, counting down.
TTGTGCCTGTAAATCACAATTGGCTTCAAAGACCGAGTTACCCATTGATCCCTACTCACTTCACCCATTTCTTTGCCACTGAGGTAGACCCTTGCCTGTCGTAAACACACATTTTATTTTTGTCACTATTTTCTAAGCTGTTGTGTGTTCCAGGTTGTCTTCAGTGACTCTTTCCTATGCCTGGTAGTAGCTGCAACTGTGCCTGTCTTAAGACTGCTGTAAGAACTTTGCGCCTGATTTAGCATTTCCTCAAGAGTTACTCCTTCACAAATGTGACAGTTATCCTGGTCATCGTTTTAAAAGTCCCATAGGAAGTAATGCACAGGTAATAAGGCAGATGGGATATCTTTCACATTTGTGATGGAGTAACCTGTCTGCCAAGTGCTAAATCAGGCCCTGTTTTCTTTTATTTGTTCTTTTCTTTATTAGTAGCATATTATGGAAAGTGACTTGGTACACATAATACTTTTAACGGCTTCTGGTTGACTATGTTAAAAAAAGGTTTTCTTAGATGGATGTATTATTCCTTTACAGGTTATGGTTAAGTGGTTGTTTCCTCTAATGAATATTATGGCCTCTCGTGGGTCAGTGTTGGGAGGCTGTCTCTAGTAACAGATATTAGGTCCTCCTATAGCTCGGGTCCTGGGTGGCTGTCTTCTGTATTTTCTTTTCCCTTCTAGGTTAGTATGTGTCTCGACAAAATATCGGTGTAGAATTAACGAGTTATTAATCTCGTGACACATAAATATTGTGATGCAAAAATATCTTTGACAAGAATATCAATTTTTTTTAGGTAAGTAATATTGTTTTCAATAATGTCTGTGTTGTTAATATCATTTTCAATAATATCTGTGCTAATAATATCGTTTTCAATAATATAATTGTAAATATTATCATTTTTAAAATTATCTTTATGTTTTAGCACATATTTTAATTGAATATGTTATATATTGTTTGTATAATTGTTGTTAATAATTTGAAATATAGTTTGTAATTTTGAGTTATTTATAATTTTTATTATAATAGTTAATAGTAATTTATAGTGTCATAGTGGTCTGTGAGGTTTCCAGGGGGTACTGTTTGGGAAAATAATTAGGTATAGTTAATTAATAATTACATTTGAATTAATATTAATTATTACATTGATCATTAGTTATGTAAGTCGTGTAATTATTTTTTTATTTATATTATAGGTGTGAGTTGTTGGGCTTGTAAGGGTATAGCATAGGAAGTTGATTAATTGATTAATAATACTTTATTAAGTATATTTATTAATAATTATTTAAGTGATAATTATGTACATTGTGTATTATGATACTTTTTAAGATATATTTTAGATGCAGGTTGTTGGGTTTGTAGGGATATTGGGTGGAAAGTTAATTATTATTAAATGATTATTATTTAACTATGTATAATTATTTATTCATTATTAATAATTTAATTAATACTCAATTATGTATATTGTGTAATTAATATGGGCCTTATTACGAGTCTGTCAGTCAACAAACCGCCAGACTCTCGACGGTGGTCATGACTGCTGCAGCTTTGACGGTCCGACGTTCAAATTAGGAGTTTGCTGCTCAGACTGCCAAAAGACTGATGTCTCCGCTGGGAACATTGTTCCCAATAGGCTGACAGTGGTCCTGGTTGTAGTCAGCCAAAGGGGCACTGAACTCAGCACCACCCAGCTGATTACAACCTTGTTCTCCACCAGTGGACGGTGGGCTCCCAGGTGGGCTCGGGGTTAGTTAAATGACCGCCAGCATGAACACGGCGGTCAACACCGCCGTGTTCATAATGAGGGCCATAGTGACATACTTAAGATTTACTGTAGTAACCTTCATATTTATAATAAAAATAGATATCTTTGTGTTTATTTTTATGATATTCGTGTGAAGCAATATTTTATTTTCAATATTTTTTTACTTATTGTGATGATAGGGAGACAATAGTTCTTTCAATTATATTTTTGACATGATATTTGTGTTACTCGATTTTTGTTTAATCGATATTATGTCAGTGATCCAGTTAGTGTTGAAGGTGGAACATAATGGGCAGACAAATTGATTTTTTTCCTGTGATATAATATCATTATAAGTATATGATAGGAAAAACAAGATATAAAAAAGGGGGAGGAAAAGAGATGGTTAAAGCAAAGGTGAAGAATCCCATCCATCTTACTATTCAAAATACGGAACTGTTCACCAGGCAGATGCCCTTGGTGCTGCACCTGCACCAGGAAGGCCCTTAAAAAAGTAAGGAGCTTTACCTTGTACATCTATCTATCCATCCATCAATCTATCGAGAGTAAAAATTCTACCCCTGCCCTAGATATATATGCGGGTCTTCACTGCACATCATGCCTTCACAGATCTGTGGCAGTCTGTCCTTAAAAAACCTTTATGCCTGTCTGGCCACCTATTTACCACAACAATACCACATCTCATTCAACTGCATCAGCCCCCTCAATTGTATCTACTTTCTCCCTTCCAGGCCTCACTTTGAAAACATTTACACCCAAACTAGACTATGACATCCCAACTAACTACTTGCCCATAACTCACTTTCCTTTCATCTGCAAGATCAACAAAAGAAGAAGTCTATGAACAACTTCAGGAGCATACCACTGCTAACCATCTACTGCAAGATAACTAATCCAGCTACAGATTAAGCTGCAGCATGAAGATAGCTACATTACAAATCACATATGATGCCTTCATGACCAGAAATAAAGATTGCCCCTGCCGTCTGAAATTACTGGACATCGCAGATTGTGGCTTCATCGAACACCCGACCCTAACCCACACACTGAAGACTTTACTGAGATTTAATGGCAATGTACCTCACTGGTTCTCTTCCTATCTATCCACTTGACACCAGTGTGTTCACCTCAGCACAATTAGGTTCAGAAGATCCTGGTCACCAGTGGAGTGCTCCAGGGCTCTGTCTTGTTCCCTATCGTCTTCAAAATCTACATGTTGCCTCGTCAGTCTCTACTCAGCTATAATAACATAACTGTTCACCAAACCCCCAACAACACACAGCTATGAAGGTACCCTCAGATCCAAACATCATGCAGATTTGGATGTTCAGCACTTACCTGTAGCTTATCCAATTAAAGAAGAATCCCTGCTCTTCAACAACAGCAAGCACCAACTAGGCCAAACCTGCCTTAAGAACACAAATCTGGCCAAACTTAAACATCGACTTTCACCATAGAACAAGGTATTTATATTCACTCTGAACACTGATCACTCCTTTAAAGAACACATTACCAAGTGCATCACACATATTGCAGCATGCCTCATTAATAACTTGAACATTTTTAGGACATCATCCCCACCCTGATAGAACTCCACTGGCTCCACTTGCTATTCCAAAGCAACTTAAATCAAGCTGCATCATTTGAAAAGCCAGAATGACTGGCACTGCTGCCTATTTGACTGACAAGTTCACAATGTCCAGTGGTCTTCAGTACACCCTTAGCCAGTACGTCATCAAACTGGAGAAGAGCAAAACAGAAAAAAAAACATGGCAACAGGCCTTCGCATCTAGCCACCCATTATCGTGGATGACTTTCCTGCATCCACTAGGACATCTGCTAAAGTGGAAAGAGCTGAAGAGTGCAGTAACAGTCCACTATAATAGTTATAATCAAACATTGACTGTGTCTGTGCCTGTACAGACTCCAGTGCCTTCTGTCTAGGTCCACACTATACAACAATCAAATACATGCATATGCAACACCACACAACATCAGTGATAGCAACATCAAGAATGTGAAGATTCTAACATATCGCAGTGACTAAGTCAATGACAGAGTATGCACCCCTCATATCCGCTGTATCACTTGGATTGTTGGGAAGATACCAGAGTAGTTTCTCTACGGGGAAATTGGTTATGATGATCCACTAGTACAGGTAAATAGCAAAGAAAACTGGGTGTACATGGAGAATAAGAGGCACAACACTCAACTACTGCAATAACCAAAATTAGCCAGACATTCACGCTGTTTCTATGAGGAAAACTCATGTGGAGTATACCTGGACATCTAGAATAAAAACACAAGAGCTTTGAAAGGTCTAATGCCAGAATATCACTACCAGAATATCATCTGACATAATATAATGTTAAATATTATTACACACAATATTGCCCCATTGAAGTTAAGAATGGAAAATCTGCTCCGAGTGGAAAAAAAGTTGTAAATGACTTTGAGGACATAATATTGATGTCAGGCAATATTTCTGTGAACACTATTCTGACACATGTGACTGTCATGAAAGCTAATTTCCCATAGGAGTCCCTTCCTTTTGGGGGAACCCATTACCAAGCTTTTCAGCACCAACAGCAGCATGGTGTAGTGGGCATTGTTTAATACAAAAACTGTGTTAAATAATACAACATTGCATAGTGAATAGTATAAAATACCATTACAGACATCATGTCCTGCTTAAGCTTCCTGATATGAACCATTTGAAGGGTTATTTCCCCCATACTTCTCACTCTACCTGATGTTTACTTATGTTTTCCTTGGCATTCACCTTGCCTGGTCAGCCTACTCTGCTGTGTCCTTGTTCCTCGTGCCTGTTTATGTAAATGGACAAGTTATATCTCAAGCACAAACTCTTGGGGACTAAGGGCCTACTTACGAATTTAGCAGTCAGACCGGTGCAGTTCTGGCAGTCTGACCACCAGTTTACAACTCTGGCAGTCGGATCACCAGGGGACCACCAACAGGATCATGGATCCAGACGGGTTTGTGGCGGTCAAAGTCGTGGTCACCCACAGTGGCGCTGAGTTCAGCGCCGCTGTGCTGGTCATGACTTCCCTTTCTGCCAGGCTGTTGGAAAGGCAGTGCAGGGGCCCCCTGCACAGGAACCTCAGAATGCACACTGCCAATGCCAATTTTGCCCACTGTTTCCACTGAGCTGACCGGCGGAAACCTCCTAATATGGAGATTTCCACCGGTCAGCCGAGTGGAAACACCATAATTGGGCCTGGGGGGAGACCTCCAGCTCCGCGGCAGTCTCCTCCCCACAGGTCTGGCGGGCTGACAGTCAGCCTGCCAAACTCATAAATAGACCCTTATTCTCTGACATAGTTGGGTTTATTTTCTGGCCCATTTAACCCCTTCTGTGCCCAGGACGTAATGGTTACGTCCTGAGGCACAGTGCTGCTGTGCCCAGGACGTAACCATTACGTCCTGTGCACAGAGCCCAGAGGGAGCGCTCTCGCTCCCTCTGTGGGGTTCCCCCCCACCCCCCCCAAGTCAGGGATGGAAGGGGAAGCCCTTCCCCTCCCACCCCGACCCCCCCAACCCCCCCTGTGACGTCAGCGCGCGAGCGCGCGCTGATTAGTCACAGGGTCTCCCCCATCGCGCTGGAAGCAGAGCTTCCAGCTCGATTGAAAAAGAAATGCTTTTGCATTTCTTTTTCAATCCCATGGGGGAGGCCCCGAGAGGCTTCAAAGGGAAGGAAATGTATTTCCTTCCCTTTGAAGTCTCTCACAGGTTTCAAAAGCCGGATTGCTTGCAATCCGGCTTTTGAAACCCCACTAGACACCAGGGATTTTTTTTTTTTTCAGTGAAATTGGCAAAAGGGAGCGACCCCCTGGGCAAGGGTCGCTCCCGGGGGGGCATTTTTTTAGGAAGGCCTTTTCTGCCCCCCCCCTGGGGGCAGAAACCTCTAGGCACCAGGGACCTTTTTTTTTTTTTTTTTTTGTGATGATTTCTTTTTTTTTTAGGTGGGGAGCGATCCCTTAGGCAAGGGTCGCTCCCCTACGGGGCAATATATATTTAGGCCATTTCTGCCCCCCTTGGGGGCAGATTGGCCTATTTTGATGAGGCCAATCTGCCCCCAAGGGGGGCAGAAACCATTAGACACCAGGGAGTTTGTTTTTGCGCACGAATTTCACGCAACGGGAGCGACCCCTTTGGCAAGGGTCACTCCCAGGGGGGGCATTTTTTTGAGAAGGCCTTTTCTGCCCCCCCTGGGGACAGATCGGCCTATTATTAGGCCGATCGGCCCCCAGGGGGGGCAGAAACCTCTAGGCACCAGGGATCTTTTTTTTTTTTTTTCTTTTTGTTATGTTTTCTTTTTTTTTTAGGTGGGGAGCGACCCCTTAGGCAAGGGTCGCTCCCCTAGGGGGCAAATTATATTTAGGCCATTTCTGCCCCCCTTGGGGGCAGATTGGCCTATTTTGATGAGGCCTATCTGCCCCCAAGGGGGGCAGAAACCATTAGACACCAGGGATTTTTTTTTTTGCGTGAATTTCACGCAAGGGGAGCGACCCCTTAGGCAAGGGTCGCTCCCTGGGGGGGGGATTATTTTAGGCCATTTCTGCCCCCCTGGGGGGGGGTAGATCAGCCTATTTTGATTCAGCTGATCTGCCCCCAAGGGGGGCAGAAACCACTAGGCACCAGGGATTTTTTTGTTTTTCTGTTTTACAGATGGGGAGCGACCCCCTTGGACAAGGGTCGCTCCCCTGGAGGGGCAAAATGTATTTAGGCCATTTCTGCCCGCTTTGGGGGCAGATCGGCCGATTTTAGGTCAATCTGCCCCCAAGGGGGGCAGAAACCACTAGGCACCAGGGATCTTTTTTTTGCGCCGTCACACAAGGGGAGCAACCTTGTAGTCAAGGGTCGCTCCCCGGGGGGGTGGGGGGGCCAAATTATTTTAGGCCATCTCTGCCCCCCCTGGGGGCAGATCGCCCTATTGGTATTAGGCCGATCTACCCCTAGGGGGGGCAGAAACCTCTAGGCGCCAGGGCAAATTTTTTTTTATTTTTTTTTTTTGTTTTTTTGTTTTTTTTAGAGATGGGCAGCGACCCCTCAGGTAAGGGTCGCTCCCCTGGGGGGCAAATTGTATTTAGACCATTTCTGCCCCCCTTGGGGGCAGATTGGTCGATTTTAGGTCAATCTGCCCCAAGGGGGCAGAAACAACTAGGCACCGGGGATTTGTTTTTTGGCGCCAATGTCACGCAAGGGGAGCGACCCCGTAGGCAAGGGTCGCTCCGGGGGGTGGGGGGCGTGGGTGTTCGGTGGCAAATTTATTTTAGGCCATTTCTGCCCCCCCTGGGGGCAGATCGGCCTAATATTAGGCCGATCTGCCCCCGGGGGGGGCAGAAACCTGTAGGCGCCAGGGCAATTTTCTTTTGTTTGTTTTTTTAGAGATGGGGAGCGACCCATCAGACAAGGGTCGCTCCCCTGGGGGGCAAACTGTGTTTAGACCATTTCTGCCCCCCTTGGGGGCAGATTGGTCGATTTTAGGTCAATCTGCCCCAAGGGGGCAGAAACCACTAGGCACCGGGATTTGTTTTTTGGCGCCAATGTCACGCAGGGGGAGCGACCCCGTAGGCAATGGTCGCTCTGGGGGGTGGGGGGGGGGGGGTGGGTGTTCAGGGGGCAAATTTATTTTAGGCCATTTCTGCCCCCCCTGGGGGCAGATCGGCCTATTATTAGGCCGATCTGCCCCCAGGGGGGGCAGAAACCTCTTGTTGTCAGAGCAAATTTTTTTTTAGTGTTTTTTTTTTAGTTTGTTTGTTTTTTTAGAGATGGGGAGCGACCCATCAGGCAAGGGTCGCTCCCCTGGGGGGCAAACTGTGTTTAGGCCATTTCTGCCCCCTTTGGGGGCAGATTGGTCGATTTTAGGTCAATCTGCCCCAAGGGGGCAGAAACCACTAGGCACCGGGATTTGTTTTTTGGCGCCAATGTCACGCAGGGGGAGCGACCCCGTAGGCAATGGTCGCTCCGGGGGGGGGGGGTTGGGGGTTCAGGGGGCAAATTTATTTTAGGCCATTTCTGCCCCCTCTGGGGGCAGATCGGCCTACTATTAGGCCGATCTGCCCCCAGGGGGGGCAGAAACCTCTTGTTGCCAGGGCAAATTTTTTTTTTGTGTTTTTTTTTTGTTTGTTTGGTTTTTTTTTAGAGATGGGGAGCGACCCATCAGGCAAGGGTCGCTCCCCTGGGGGGCAAATTGTGTTTATACCATTTCTGCCCCCCTTGGGGGCAGATTGGTCGATTTTAGGTCAATCTGCCCCAAGGGGGCAGAAACCACTAGGCACTGGGGATTTGTTTTTTGGCGCCAATGTCACGCAGGGGGAGCGACCCCGTAGGCAAGGGTCGCTCCGGGGGGGGGGGGGGACGGGGGGGGTGTTCGGGGGGCAAATTTATTTTAGGCCATTTCTGCCCCCCCTGGGGGCAGATCGGCCTATTATTAGGCTGATCTGCCCCCAGGGGGGGCAGAAACCTGTTGTTGCCAGGGCAAAAAAAAAATTGTGTTTTTTTTTTAGTTTGTTTGTTTTTTTAGAGATGGGGAGCGACCCATCAGACAAGGGTCGGTCCCCTGGGGGGCAAACTGTGTTTAGACCATTTCTGCCCCCCTTGGGGGCAGATTGGTCGATTTTAGGTCAATCTGCCCCAAGGGGGCAGAAACCACTAGGCACCGGGGATTTGTTTTTTGGCGCCAATGTCACGCAGGGGGAGCGACCCCGTAGGCAAGGGTCGCTCCGGCGGGGGGGGGAGGACGGGGGGTGTTCGGGGGGCAAATTTATTTTAGGCCATTTCTGCCCCCCCCTGGGGGCAGATCGGCTTATTATTAGGCTGATCTGCCCCCAGGGGGGGCAGAAACCTCTAGGCGCCAGGGCAATTTTTTTTTTTTTTGTTTGTTTTTTGTTTGTTTGTTTTTTTAGAGATGGGGAGCGACCCATCAGACAAGGGTCGCTTCCCTGGGGGGCAAACTGTATTTAGAGCATTTCTGCCCCCTTTAGGGGCAGATTGGTCGATTTTAGGTCAATCTGCCCCCAAGGGGGCAGAAACCACTAGGCACCAGGAATTTGTTTTTTGGCGCCAATGTCACGCACGGGTAGTGACCCCGTAGGCAAGGGTCGCACCTGGGCAGGGGGGGTTTGGGGGGGCGGGGGGTCAAATTTATTTTAGGGCATTTCCCCCCCCCCCCTGGGGCCGCCTGAGCTAGAGGCCAAAATCCACATGTAGGCACTTTGCAAAAAACACTTCTGTTTTCTGTGAAAAAATATGTTGTGTCCACGTTGTGTTTTGGGCCATTTCCTTTTGTGGGCGCTAGGCCTACCCACACAAGTGAGGTACCATTTTTATGGAGAGACTTAGGGGAACGCTGGGTGGAAGGAAATTTGTGGCTCCTCTCAGATTCCAGAACTTTCTGTCACCGAAATGAGAGGAAAAAGTGTTTTTTTGGCCAGATTTTGATGTTTGCAAAGGATTCTGAGTAACAGAACCTGGTCAGAGCCCCGCAAATCACCCCATCTTGGATTCCCCTAGGTCTCTAGTTTTCAAAAATGCGCTGGTTTGCTAGGTTTCCCCAGGTGCCGGCTGAGCTAGAGGCCAAAATCCACACGTAGGCACTGTTTTCTATGAAAAAATGTGATGTGTCCACGTTGTGTTTTGGGCCATTTCCTGTCGCGAGCGCTAGGCCTACCCACACAAGTGAGGTATCATTTTTATCGGGAGACGTGGGGGAACGCTGGGTGGAAGGAAATTTGTGGCTCCTCTCAGATTCCAGAACTTTCTGCCACAGAAATGTGAGGAACATGTGTTTTTTTAGCCAAATTTTGAGGTTTGCAAAGGATTCTGGGTAACAGAACCTTGTCCCAGCCACACAAGTCACCCCATCTTGGATTCCCCTAGGTCTCTAGTTTTCAGAAATGCACAGGTTTGGTAGGTTTCCCTAGGTGGCGGCTGAGCTACAGGCCAAAATCTACAGGTAGGCACTTTGCAAAAAACACCTCTGTTTTCCTTCAAAAATTTGGTTGTGTCCACGTTGCGCTTTGGGGCGTTTCCTGTCGTGGGCGCTAGGCCTACCCACACAAGTGAGGTATCATTTTTATCGGGAGACGTGGGGGAAGGCTGGGTGGAAGGAAATTTGTGGCTCCTCTCAGATTCCAGAACTTTCTGCCACAGAAATGTGAGGAACGTGTTTTTTTAGCCACATTTTGAGGTTTGCAAAGGATTCTGGGTAACAGAACCTGGTCCCAGCCACACAAGTCACCCCATCTTGGATTCCCCTAGGTCTCTAGTTTTCAGAAATGCACAGGTTTGGTAGGTTTGGTAGGTTTCCCTAGGTGGCGGCTGAGCTACAGGCCAAAATCTACAGGTAGGCACTTTGCAAAAAACACCTCTGTTTTCCTTCAAAAATTTGGTTGTGTCCACGTTGCGCTTTGGGGCGTTTCCTGTCGTGGGCGCTAGGCCTACCCACACAAGTGAGGTATCATTTTTATCGGGAGACGTGGGGGAACGCTGGGTGGAAGGAAATTTGTGGCTCCTCTCAGATTCCAGAACTTTCTGCCACAGAAATGTGAGGAACATGTGTTTTTTTAGCCAAATTTTGAGGTTTGCAAAGGATTCTGGGTAACAGAACCTTGTCCCAGCCACACAAGTCACCCCATCTTGGATTCCCCTAGGTCTCTAGTTTTCAGAAATGCACAGGTTTGGTAGGTTTCCCTAGGTGGCGGCTGAGCTACAGGCCAAAATCCACAGGTAGGCACTTTGCTAAAAACAGGTCTATTTTCTGTGATGTGTCCACGTTGCGCTTTGGGGCGTTTCCTGTCGCGGGCGCTAGGCCTACCCACACAAGTGAGGTATCATTTTTATCGGAAGACGTGGGGGAACGCTGGGTTGAAGGAAATTTGTGGCTCCTCTCAGATTCCAGAACTTTCTGCCACAGAAATGTGAGGAACATGTGTTTTTTTAGCCACATTTTGAGGTTTGCAAAGGATTCTGGGTAACAGAACCTGGTCCCAGACACACAAGTCACCCCATCTTGGATTCCCCCAGGTCTCTAGTTTTCAGAAATGCACAGGTTTGGTAGGTTTCCCTAGGTGGCGGCTGAGCTACAGGCCAAAATCTACAGGGAGGCACTTTGCAAAAAACACCTCTGTTTTCCTTCAAAAATTTGGTTGTGTCCACGTTGCGCTTTGGGGCGTTTCATGTCGTGGGCGCTAGGCCTACCCACACAAGTGAGGTATCATTTTTATCGGGAGACGTGGGGGAACGCTGGGTGGAAGGAAATTTGTGGCTCCTCTCAGATTCCAGAACTTTCTGCCACAGAAATGTGAGGAACATGTGTTTTTTTAGCCAAATTTTGAGGTTTGCAAAGGATTCTGGGTAACAGAACCTGGTCCCAGCCACACAAGTCACCCCATCTTGGATTCCCCTAGGTCTCTAGTTTTCAGAAATGCACAGGTTTGGTAGGTTTCCCTAGGTGGCGGCTGAGCTACAGGCCAAAATCCACAGGTAGGCACTTTGCTAAAAACAGGTCTGTTTTCTGTGATGTGTCCACGTTGCGCTTTGGGGCGTTTCCTGTCGCGGGCGCTAGGCCTACCCACACAAGTGAGGTATCATTTTTATCGGGAGACGTGGGGGAAGGCTGGGTGGAAGGAAATTTGTGGCTCCTCTCAGATTCCAGAACTTTCTGCCACAGAAATGTGAGGAACATGTGTTTTTTTTATCCAAATTTTGAGGTTTGCAAAGGATTCTGGGTAACAGAACCTTGTCCCAGCCACACAAGTCACCCCATCTTGGATTCCCCTAGGTCTCTAGTTTTCAGAAATGCACAGGTTTGGTAGGTTTCCCTAGGTGGCGGCTGAGCTACAGGCCAAAATCCACAGGTAGGCACTTTGCTAAAAACAGGTCTATTTTCTGTGATGTGTCCACGTTGCGCTTTGGGGCGTTTCCTGTCGCGGGGCGCTAGGCCTACCCACACAAGTGAGGTATCATTTTTATCGGGAGACGCGGGGGGACCCTGGGTGGAAGGAAATTTGTGGCTCCTCTCAGATTCCAGAACTTTCTGCCACAGAAATGTGAGGAACATGTGTTTTTTTAGCCACATTTTGAGGTTTGCAAAGGATTCTGGGTAACAGAACCTGGTCCCAGACACACAAGTCACCCCATCTTGGATTCCCCCAGGTCTCTAGTTTTCAGAAATGCACAGGTTTGGTAGGTTTCCCTAGGTGGCGGCTGAGCTACAGGCCAAAATCTACAGGGAGGCACTTTGCAATAAACACCTCTGTTTTCCTTCAAAAATTTGGTTGTGTCCACGTTGCGCTTTGGGGCGTTTCATGTCGTGGGCGCTAGGCCTACCCACACAAGTGAGGTATCATTTTTATCGGGAGACGTGGGGGAACGCTGGGTGGAAGGAAATTTGTGGCTCCTCTCAGATTCCAGAACTTTCTGCCACAGAAATGTGAGGAACATGTGTTTTTTTTAGCCAAATTTTGAGGTTTGCAAAGGATTCTGGGTAACAGAACCTGGTCCCAGCCACACAAGTCACCCCATCTTGGATTCCCCTAGGTCTCTAGTTTTCAGAAATGCACAGGTTTGGTAGGTTTCCCTAGGTGGCGGCTGAGCTACAGGCCAAAATCCACAGGTAGGCACTTTGCTAAAAACAGGTCTGTTTTCTGTGATGTGTCCACGTTGCGCTTTGGGGCGTTTCCTGTCGCGGGCGCTAGGCCTCCCCACACAAGTGAGGTATCATTTTTATCGGGAGACGTGGGGGAAGGCTGGGTGGAAGGAAATTTGTGGCTCCTCTCAGATTCCAGAACTTTCTGCCACAGAAATGTGAGGAACATGTGTTTTTTTATCCAAATTTTGAGGTTTGCAAAGGATTCTGGGTAACAGAACCTTGTCCCAGCCACACAAGTCACCCCATCTTGGATTCCCCTAGGTCTCTAGTTTTCAGAAATGCACAGGTTTGGTAGGTTTCCCTAGGTGGCGGCTGAGCTACAGGCCAAAATCCACAGGTAGGCACTTTGCTAAAAACAGGTCTATTTTCTGTGATGTGTCCACGTTGCGCTTTGGGGCGTTTCCTGTCGCGGGCGCTAGGCCTACCCACACAAGTGAGGTATCATTTTTATCGGGAGACGCGGGGGGACCCTGGGTGGAAGGAAATTTGTGGCTCCTCTCAGATTCCAGAACTTTCTGCCACAGAAATGTGAGGAACATGTGTTTTTTTTAGCCACATTTTGAGGTTTGCAAAGGATTCTGGGTAACAGAACCTGGTCCCAGACACACAAGTCACCCCATCTTGGATTCCCCCAGGTCTCTAGTTTTCAGAAATGCACAGGTTTGGTAGGTTTCCCTAGGTGGCGGCTGAGCTACAGGCCAAAATCTACAGGTAGGCACTTTGCAAAAAACACCTCTGTTTTCCTTCAAAAATTTGGTTGTGTCCACGTTGCGCTTTGGGGCGTTTCATGTCGTGGGCGCTAGGCCTACCCACACAAGTGAGATATCATTTTTATCGGGAGACGTGGGGGAACGCTGGGTGGAAGGAAATTTGTGGCTCCTCTCAGATTCCAGAACTTTCTGCCACAGAAATGTGAGGAACATGTGTTTTTTTAGCCAAATTTTGAGGTTTGCAAAGGATTCTGGGTAACAGAACCTGGTCCCAGCCACACAAGTCACCCCATCTTGGATTCCCCTAGGTCTCTAGTTTTCAGAAATGCACAGGTTTGGTAGGTTTCCCTAGGTGGCGGCTGAGCTACAGGCCAAAATCCACAGGTAGGCACTTTGCTAAAAACAGGTCTGTTTTCTGTGATGTGTCCATGTTGCGCTTTGGGGCGTTTCCTGTCGCGGGCGCTAGGCCTACCCACACAAGTGAGGTATCATTTTTATCGGGAGACGTGGGGGAACGCTGGGTGGAAGGAAATTTGTGGCTCCTCTCAGATTCCAGAACTTTCTGCCACAGAAATGTGAGGAACATGTGTTTTTTTAGCCACATTTTGAGGTTTGCAAAGGATTCTGGGTAACAGAACCTGGTCCCAGCCACACAAGTCACCCCATCCTGGATTCCCCTAGGTCTCTAGTTTTCAGAAATGCACAGGTTTGGTAGGTTTCCCTAGGTGGCGGCTGAGCTACAGGCCAAAATCTACAGGTAGGCACTTTGCAAAAAACACCTCTGTTTTCCTTCAAAAATTTGGTTGTGTCCACGTTGCGCTTTGGGGCGTTTCCTGTCGTGGGCGCTAGGCCTACCCACACAAGTGAGGTATCATTTTTATCGGGAGACGTGGGGGAAGGCTGGGTGGAAGGAAATTTGTGGCTCCTCTCAGATTCCAGAACTTTCTGCCACAGAAATGTGAGGAACGTGTTTTTTTAGCCACATTTTGAGGTTTGCAAAGGATTCTGGGTAACAGAACCTGGTCCCAGCCACACAAGTCACCCCATCTTGGATTCCCCTAGGTCTCTAGTTTTCAGAAATGCACAGGTTTGGTAGGTTTGGTAGGTTTCCCTAGGTGGCGGCTGAGCTACAGGCCAAAATCTACAGGTAGGCACTTTGCAAAAAACACCTCTGTTTTCCTTCAAAAATTTGGTTGTGTCCACGTTGCGCTTTGGGGCGTTTCCTGTCGTGGGCGCTAGGCCTACCCACACAAGTGAGGTATCATTTTTATCGGGAGACGTGGGGGAACGCTGGGTGGAAGGAAATTTGTGGCTCCTCTCAGATTCCAGAACTTTCTGCCACAGAAATGTGAGGAACATGTGTTTTTTTAGCCAAATTTTGAGGTTTGCAAAGGATTCTGGGTAACAGAACCTTGTCCCAGCCACACAAGTCACCCCATCTTGGATTCCCCTAGGTCTCTAGTTTTCAGAAATGCACAGGTTTGGTAGGTTTCCCTAGGTGGCGGCTGAGCTACAGGCCAAAATCCACAGGTAGGCACTTTGCTAAAAACAGGTCTATTTTCTGTGATGTGTCCACGTTGCGCTTTGGGGCGTTTCCTGTCGCGGGCGCTAGGCCTACCCACACAAGTGAGGTATCATTTTTATCGGGAGACGTGGGGGAACGCTGGGTTGAAGGAAATTTGTGGCTCCTCTCAGATTCCAGAACTTTCTGCCACAGAAATGTGAGGAACATGTGTTTTTTTAGCCACATTTTGAGGTTTGCAAAGGATTCTGGGTAACAGAACCTGGTCCCAGACACACAAGTCACCCCATCTTGGATTCCCCCAGGTCTCTAGTTTTCAGAAATGCACAGGTTTGGTAGGTTTCCCTAGGTGGCGGCTGAGCTACAGGCCAAAATCTACAGGGAGGCACTTTGCAAAAAACACCTCTGTTTTCCTTCAAAAATTTGGTTGTGTCCACGTTGCGCTTTGGGGCGTTTCATGTCGTGGGCGCTAGGCCTACCCACACAAGTGAGGTATCATTTTTATCGGGAGACGTGGGGGAACGCTGGGTGGAAGGAAATTTGTGGCTCCTCTCAGATTCCAGAACTTTCTGCCACAGAAATGTGAGGAACATGTGTTTTTTTAGCCAAATTTTGAGGTTTGCAAAGGATTCTGGGTAACAGAACCTGGTCCCAGCCACACAAGTCACCCCATCTTGGATTCCCCTAGGTCTCTAGTTTTCAGAAATGCACAGGTTTGGTAGGTTTCCCTAGGTGGCGGCTGAGCTACAGGCGAAAATCCACAGGTAGGCACTTTGCTAAAAACAGGTCTGTTTTCTGTGATGTGTCCACGTTGCGCTTTGGGGCGTTTCCTGTCGCGGGCGCTAGGCCTACCCACACAAGTGAGGTATCATTTTTATCGGGAGACGTGGGGGAAGGCTGGGTGGAAGGAAATTTGTGGCTCCTCTCAGATTCCAGAACTTTCTGCCACAGAAATGTGAGGAACATGTGTTTTTTTATCCAAATTTTGAGGTTTGCAAAGGATTCTGGGTAACAGAACCTTGTCCCAGCCACACAAGTCACCCCATCTTGGATTCCCCTAGGTCTCTAGTTTTCAGAAATGCACAGGTTTGGTAGGTTTCCCTAGGTGGCGGCTGAGCTACAGGCCAAAATCCACAGGTAGGCACTTTGCTAAAAACAGGTCTATTTTCTGTGATGTGTCCACGTTGCGCTTTGGGGCGTTTCCTGTCGCGGGCGCTAGGCCTACCCACACAAGTGAGGTATCATTTTTATCGGGAGACGTGGGGGAACGCTGGGTGGAAGGAAATTTGTGGCTCCTCTCAGATTCCAGAACTTTCTGTCACAGAAATGTGAGGAACATGTGTTTTTTTAGCCACATTTTGAGGTTTGCAAAGGATTCTGGGTAACAGAACCTGGTCCCAGACACACAAGTCACCCCATCTTGGATTCCCCCAGGTCTCTAGTTTTCAGAAATGCACAGGTTTGGTAGGTTTCCCTAGGTGGCGGCTGAGCTACAGGCCAAAATCTACAGGTAGGCACTTTGCAAAAAACACCTCTGTTTTCCTTCAAAAATTTGGTTGTGTCCACGTTGCGCTTTGGGGCGTTTCATGTCGTGGGCGCTAGGCCTACCCACACAAGTGAGATATCATTTTTATCGGGAGACGTGGGGGAACGCTGGGTGGAAGGAAATTTGTGGCTCCTCTCAGATTCCAGAACTTTCTGCCACAGAAATGTGAGGAACATGTGTTTTTTTAGCCAAATTTTGAGGTTTGCAAAGGATTCTGGGTAACAGAACCTGGTCCCAGCCACACAAGTCACCCCATCTTGGATTCCCCTAGGTCTCTAGTTTTCAGAAATGCACAGGTTTGGTAGGTTTCCCTAGGTGGCGGCTGAGCTACAGGCCAAAATCCACAGGTAGGCACTTTGCTAAAAACAGGTCTGTTTTCTGTGATGTGTCCATGTTGCGCTTTGGGGCGTTTCCTGTCGCGGGCGCTAGGCCTACCCACACAAGTGAGGTATCATTTTTATCGGGAGACGTGGGGGAACGCTGGGTGGAAGGAAATTTGTGGCTCCTCTCAGATTCCAGAACTTTCTGCCACAGAAATGTGAGGAACATGTGTTTTTTTAGCCAAATTTTGAGGTTTGCAAAGGATTCTGGGTAACAGAACCTGGTCCCAGCCACACAAGTCACCCCATCTTTGATTCCCCCAGGTCTCTAGTTTTCAGAAATGCACAGGTTTGGTAGGTTTGCCTAGGTGGCGGCTGAGCTACAGGCCAAAATCTACAGGTAGGCACTTTGCAAAAAACACCTCTGTTTTCCTTCAAAAATTTGGCTGTGTCCACGTTGCGCTTTGGGGCGTTTCCTGTCGCGGGAGCTAGGCCTACCCACACAAGTGAGGTATCATTTTTATCGGGAGATGTGGGGGAACGCTGGGTGGAAGGAAATTTGTGGCTCCTCTCAGATTCTAGAACTTTCTGCCACAGAAATGTGAGGAACATGTGTTTTTTTAGCCAAATTTTGAGGTTTGCAAAGGATTCTGGGTAACAGAACCTGGTCCCAGCCACACAAGTCACCCCATCTTGGATTCCCCTAGGTCTCTAGTTTTCAGAAATGCACAGGTTTGGTAGGTTTCCCTAGGTGGCGGCTGAGCTACAGGCCAAAATCTACAGGTAGGCACTTTGCTAAAAACAGGTCTGTTTTCAGTGATGTGTCCACGTTGCGCTTTGGGGCGTTTCCTGTCGCGGGCGCTAGGCCTACCCACACAAGTGAGGTATCATTTTTATCGGGAGACGTGGGGGAACGCAGGGTGGAAGGAAATGTGTGGCTCCTCTCAGATTCCAGGACTTTCTGCCACAGAAATGTGAGGAACATGTGTTTTTTTAGCCAAATTTTGAGGTTTGCAAAGGATTCGGGGTAACAGAACCTGGTCCCAGCCACACAAGTCACCCCATCTTGGATTCCCCTAGGTCTCTAGTTTTCAGAAATGCACAGGTTTGGTAGGTTTCCCTAGGTGGCGGCTGAGCTACAGGCCAAAATCTACAGGTAGGCACTTTGCTAAAAACAGGTCTTTTTTCTGTAATGTGTCCACGTTGTGTTTTGGGGCGTATCCTGTCGCGGGCGCTAGGCCTACCCACACAAGTGAGGTATCATTTTTATCGGGAGACTTGGGGGAACATAGAATAGCAAAACAAGTGTTATTGCCCCTTGTCTTTCTCTACATTTTTCCCTTCCAAATGTAAGACAGTGTGTAAAAAAGACATCTATTTGAGAAATGCCCTGTAATTCACATGCTAGTATGGGCACCCTGGAATTCAGAGATGTGCAAATAACCACTGCTTCCCAACACCTTATCTTGTGCCCATTTTGGAAATACAAAGGTTTTCTTGATAGCTATTTTTTACTCTTTATATTTCAGCAAATGAATTGCTGTATACCCGGCATAGAATGAAAATCCACTGCAGGGTGCAGGTCATTTATTGGCTTTGGGTACCTAGAGTTCTTGATGAACCTACAAGCCCTATATATCCCCGCAACCAGAAGAGTCCAGCAGACGTAACGGTATATTGCTTTCGAAAATCTGACATTGCAGGAAAAAATTACAGAGTAAAACTTAGAGAAAAATTTATGTTTTTTTCACCTCAATTTCAATATTTTTCTTTTTCAGTTGTTATTTTCTGTAGGAAACCCTTGTAGGATCTACACAAATTACCCCTTGCTGAATTCAGAATTTTGTCTACTTTTCAGAAATGTTGCGGTTTCTGGGATCCAACATTGGTTTCATGCCCATTTCTGTCACTGACTGGAAGGAGGCTGAAAGCATAAAAAATCGTAAAAATGGGGTATGTCCCAGTAAAATGCCAAAATTGTGTTGAAAAATTGGGTTTTCTGATTCAAGTCTGCCTGTTCCTGAAAGCTGGGAAGCTGGTGATTTTATCACCATAAACCCTTTGTTGATGCCCTTTTCAGGGAAAAAACCACAAGCCTTCTTCTGCAGCCCATTTTTCCAATTTTTTTTAAAAAAACGAAATTTTCACTGTTTTTTGGCTAATTTCTTGGCCTCCTTCTGGGGAACCCACAAAGTCTGGGTACCTCTAGAATCCCTAGGATGTTGGAAAAAAAGGACGCAAATTTGGCGTGGGTAACTTACGTGAACAAAACGTTATGAGGGCCTAAGCGCGAACTGCTCCAAATAGCCAAAAAAAGGCTCGCCACAGGAGGGGGAAAAGGCCTGGCAGCGAAGGGGTTAAGTGAACACATTCTGCTCCTCAGCAATGAGCGAGTGCTGCAGACCAATCATGAGCATATTCTGCAGTGATGTCATCAGAATATAACGTTGTACAAAGATGGCTGCACACATTGTGTAGTACAATCATGAGGATATCCTGTAGTACAATGATGTGTATATTCTGTAGTACAGTGCTAAACATGTTCTGAAATATATTGATGGAGTTTTTCTATGGAATATTACCTATCACATCCTGCAGTGCAATGATGACATACTCAATATTAGCACATGATGTAGAAGGTTCAATTTGTGCTGCCCAAAAAGCACAGGTTATTAACTGACCGTAAATGTCTGCTTTTCACAGCCCCTAGTAATTTGTCGTTATACTTCATTAATGTGCTGTTATATTACAAGTAAACAGGAATGGGACTATAGCAGAATTTGCTTCTGCTGGAGACCTACTTTTAATACACACTTCACACTGCCTGCCAAACTGTATTGCTAAATCAGTTCCTAAGGCAAAAGCCCACAGATTGTTATCCCTTTTTATACAATCACAACAGAAGCAGTTTTGTAAACACCAAGAGCTCACAATAGGCATTATTTGAAAATATTAATAAATCTTCTATTTCATTGTCATTGAAATAATAGCCCTTAAGCCCTGTTATGTGCCCTAGCCTTTGTCTCAGACTGCATATCGTGACAGGCAGCAAACTCATGATAATACCCCTAGAACTGTAGATGAAAATAATGTTCCACAATACAAACAATGTATATTTCTTTTAAATGATTGTCATAGTCTAGAATAATTTTGAATGGTGTAGTAGTTAGATGGCCACGTGTATAAATAGAATACAAAAAGAGTTTGCCTTAAACAGTCTACTAGGAACATGACCTGTACAACAGTAAACATTGTACTACTGGGCTGATCACTGTTAACCTCTCGGGAGCCTGGGGTGAGCTGGTCTCGTCCTTGCAGATGGTTCCTGTGTGCCGGGGGCATGACCAGCAAGTCCTGCATCTGGACCACGGGGAGCGCTAGCAGTCACCCTGTGGATCTCCCTTCCACACACCCCAGTCGGGGATGGAAGGGGAATCGCTTCCCCTTCCACCCCCGACCCCCGATCCCCTCTCAGTGACGTCTGATAACGTCAGCATGCGATTGCCTGCTGACCTCATCAGAGGTCACCTCCCATTGCACTGCAAGCATGCTTCCAGCGCGATGCGGAAGAGAAATACTCAGCATTTCTCTTCCGCTCGAAAGGAGGGGGCAGACAGAGGCATGAAAGGAAAGGAAAGGCCTTTTCCTTTTCTTTCCTTTCATGTCTCTGCAAGCCTTTCTGCTGCCCAATCGTGATGCGATCGGGGAGCAGAAATGCACACTAGGCACCACGGAAATTATATTATTTTTATATACATGCATGAGGTGAGCGGCCCCTTGGGCAACGGATGCTCCCCAGGCGACAAAATATTTTTAGGCCTTTTCTGCCCACCCTGGGAGCAGATCAGCCTATCATACTTAGGCTGATCTGCCCCTGGGGGGGGGCAGACACCAGGGATTTTTTTTTTTGTTGGATGAGGAGCGACCCCTTAGGCAAGGGTCGCTCCTCTGTGGGGGAAATTGTATTGAGTCCATTTCTTCCCCCTTTGGAGGCAGATCAGCCTATTTTTGTTTTGCCAATCCGTCCTCAAGGGGGGCAGAAACCACTAGACACCAGGGATTTTTTTTATTTTTTATTCTTACGCATAATGGGAGCAGCCCCTTGGGCAAGGGCCGCTCCCCAGGGGGGCAAAATATTTTTAGGTCTTTTCTGCCCCCCTGGGCAAATCAGCCTATTATAATTAGCCCGATCCGCCCCGGGGGGGGGGGCAGAAACCTCTAGACACCATGGATATGTATTTTTTATTAACTTTATGTTTTTATGTATGGGGAGCAAATTGTATTTAGGCCATTTCAGGCAGATTGGCCTAGTTTTATTAGGCCAACCTGCCCCCAAGTGGTGGGGGGCAGAAACCATTAGACACCAGTTTTTTTTTTATTTTTTTATACTTGCGCATAAGGGGAGTGGCCCCTTGGGCAAGGGCCGCTCCCTATGGGGGGGGGAAATATTTGTAGGCCTTTTCTGCTCCCCTTGGGGGCAGATTAGCCTATTTCTATTTGGCCGATCTCCCGCACGGGGGGCAGAAACTACTTAGGCACCTGGGATTGGGGTGTGTGTATGTGTGTGTTTTGATTGGGGGGCAGCCACTTGGGCAAGGGTCGTTTCCCACGGGGGCACATTACTGCTGGCCATATCTGCCCCCATTGGGGGCAAATCGGCTTATATTTGGAAGGCCCATCTGCCCCCAAGGGGGGGCAGAAAGCCTACCAGAGACCAGGGAAGATTTTTGTTTCAAAATAAGAGGGTGGGGGTATGGCCATACCCCCACCCCAAATAAATGGGGCCAAAGTTGTTCTGCTCACCAGTGGGCCGATGGGGCAATTACACCCGATCCACACCACGGGGGCAGAAAGTCTACTACATGCCAGGGAATTAAAAAAAACAAAAAATAGTGAGGTGGGCAAAACAAAAAGTATGGGCATGGTTATTCTCCCATCCCAACTGACACCTCCCGCACACTAAAACATCTTATCCCACGGCAAACAAGAGGACTTTGATGATTTTGGGTTTTGGTTTTACATTTGGGCCATGAGAGCTTGGCTAACTCTCAAAATCGTCAAACTTGGAATGGTGAGGGGTGCACTTTTTGGACTTTGGGACGCTGCCATGTAGAAAAATCCACAAGACCTAGCTACATCTGAAAACTAAACATGTGAGTGAGTCCAGGGTGATGTGCTTCACATTCACCCGCACCATTTTCTTACCCACAACGCCCTGCAAACCTCCAACTTTGCTGGAAATCACACATTTTTCACACAGTTTTGTGATGGAACCTTCCGGAATCTGCAGGAATCCACAAAATTCCTACCACCCAGGACTGTCTCATCTATACCAATAAAATTTTTGCCCCATTTGTCAGCCTAAAAATGTTTTTTTTTCAAACTGCCCTTTGTGACTAGCTTTGGTTCCCCCTCAATTTTGACATGTTTGTGGCTCTTCCCTGTCACAGGCAGTTGGCCCACTTACACAAGTGGGGTATCATTTTTACTAGGAGACTGAGGGGAACGTTGGGTGGTAGGAAATTTGTCCCGGTGCGGTGAGCCAACACAGAAATGTGGGAAAATGTGATTTTTTTTGCTAAATTTGAGGTTTGCTGAGGATTCTGGGTAAGAAAACATTGGGGAATCCACTCAAGTCACACCTCCCTCGATTCGCTCGGGTGTCTAGTTGTCAGAAATGTTGGGGTTTTGGTAGGTTTCCCTATATGGCTGCTGAGCGCAGGCCCCCCCCCACATAAAAACAGGTAATTTAGTATTTGATCATTTTGATGTGTCCATGTTGTGTTTTGGGGCATTTCCTTTCGTGGGCACTAGGCCTACCCACACAAGTGAGGTATCTTTTTTATCGGGAAACTTAGGGGAACGCTGGGTGGAAGGAAATATTTGGCTCCTCTCAGATTTCAGAACTTTCTGTCACTAAAATGTGAGGAAAAAGTGTGTTTTTGGCCAAATTTTGAGGTTTGCAAAGGATTCTGGGTAACAGAACCTGGTGAGAGCCCCACAAGTCCCCTAGGTGTCTAGTTTTTAAAAATGTGCAGATTTGGTAGGTTTCCCTAGGTGCCGGCTGAGCTAGAGGCCAAAATCCACAGCTAGGCACTTTGCAAAAAACAGGTCTGTTTTCTGTGGGAAAATGTGATGTGTCCACGGTGTGTTTTGGGGCATTTCCTGTCACTGGCGCTAGGCCTACTCACACAAGCGAGGTACCATTTTTATTGTTAGACTTGGGGGAACGCTGGTTGGAAGGAAAAGTGTGTCTCCTCTCAGATTCCAGAACTTTCTGTCACCAAAATATGAGGAAAAAGTGTTTTTTAGCCGACTTTTGAGGTTTGTTAAGGATTCTGGGTAACAGAACCTGATGAGAGCCCCACAAGTCACCCCTTAATGGATTCCCCCAGGGGTCTAGTTTTAAAAAATTCACAGGTTTGGTAGGTTTCACTAGGTGCCGGCTGAGCTAGAGGCCAAAATCCACATCTAGGCACTTTGCAAAAAACTGGTCTATTTTAGTTGGGAAAATTTGATGTGTCCACGTTGTGCCATGGGGCATTTCTGTTACGGGCTCTAGGCCTACCCACACAAGTGAGGTACCTTCTTGATCGGGAGACTTGGGGGAACGCTGGGCGGAAGGAAATTTGTGGCTCCTCTCAGATTCCAGAACTTTTTGTCACCAAAAAGTGCTGGAGGCCAAAATCCACAGCTTGGCACTTTGCAAAAAACACATCAGATTTCAATGTAAAAACTGATGTGTCCATGATGCATTTCCTGTCACTAGCATTAGGCCTACCCACAAAAGTGAGGTACCATTTTTATCGGGAGACTTGGGGGAACACAGAATAGCAAAACAAGTGTTATTGCCCCTTGTCTTTCTATACATTTTTTCCTTCCAAATGTAAGACAGTGTGTAAAAAAGACATCTATTTGAGAAATGCCCTGTAATTCACATGCTAGTATGGGATAGAGATGTGCAAATAACCACTGGTTCTCAACACCTTGTCTTGTGCCCATTTTGAAAATACAAAGGTTTTCTTGATACCTATTATTCACGCATTATATTTCAGTAAATGAATTGCTGTATACCCCGTATAGAATGAAAACCCATTGCAAGGTGTACCTCATTTATTGGCTCTGGGTACCTAGGGTTCTTGATAAACCTACAAGCCCTCTATATCCCCGCAACCAGAAGAGTCCAGCTGACGTAACAGTATGTTTCTTTCAAAAATCTGACATCACAGGACAACGTTACAGAGTAAAATGTGGAGAAAAATGGCTGTTTTTCACCTCGATTTCAATATTTTTTTATTTCAGCTACTATTTTATGCAGGAAAACCTTGTAGGATCTACACAAATTACCCCTCGCTGAATTCTGAATTGTTCCTATTTTTTAGAAATGTTTATCTTTCTGGGATCCAGCATTTTTTTCACACCCATATCTGTCACTAACTGGAAGTAGGATAAAAGTACAAAAAATAGTACAAATGGGGTATCTCCCAGTAAAATGCCAAAATTGTTTTGAAAAATTGGGTTTTCTGATTCAAGTCTGCCTGTTCCTGAAAGCTGGGAAGATGCTGATTTTAGCACCACAAATCCTTTGTTGATGCCATTTTCAAAAACACAAGCCTTCTTCTGCAACCCTCTTTTTCAGTTTGGCTAAATATTTCAATCTACAAAACATAGGCAATTTAGTGTCTGTTATTAATAGATGCACAGTTAAAACATGCATCTTACATGTACTCATTCTAAATATACATGGTCTCATCATAAAAAAATGTCAGCATGTTTCAGCTCTATATTGTAATTTCAATGGTCCTTTATCATGACAAAAATTGGTGGTATGATGGATGTGGGGAAAGAGAAAGATACAGTAAATCCTCTGCTGTACAATGCGCTGTGAAAAAGAAAGGTACACATTCCACACCCTCCCAAATATAAGGGAGACTATACCAAACAATATATGCCATCTTTCAGAAAGCACTATGGCTCAACAGTAGAATCTGGACTCAAAACCTCTACTTGGCATAACGCATCATATTTCTGGCAGGAGGAAATATGCTAATGAAACATTGAAATAATTCGGATATAGACATAAGGAAGGTTGCAATCACCCGGCTCTTAGCTGTCCTGGGGTACAACTTAACAATTAATTACCTAGGTGTCTCATGCAAAACCATCTCTGAATTGCATGCTATCGGACAAGATTGACTGCAATCTGATATTTAAAAAACTTATGTTTGTCCTATGAGTTAATTTCATATAGATGAGAATTTTGGTTTATATATTATTATATTTCTGTGAATTTGCTAAGACATTCCATTGTGGTACACTACAATTCAAATATAATTTTACAATCCTTTTATGGTATGCTGTGTTCACATATCAATAGCTTTATCAAAATAGTAGCATAATGTATGGTATGTTGCTACAATATAAAGGTTTAAATATTTATCTACAAAACATCATATTAAACTATTGATGACCATACTAACAACTAACAAGGCAAATATATATTGCCAAGTAAAAGTTTAATATTGCTAGCTCCATTTATATGTAGCTTTATGGCAGAGGAGTAGCCAGAAAAATTAAGGGCCAGATTTAAGAAAGGTGGTGATGCACCCAGTGCAGCGCCACTTTTGTTGCGCCCCTTAGCGTCCCCTAGTGCCACCATGTGCGCGCAATATCTAAGATACAGCACACCATGGCGGTAATTAAGGAACTAGTGTCAAACTTTTTGAAGCTAGTTTGGAGCTTTGCAGGATTAGCGTCAAACATGTTGCTGCTAATCCTGCAAGGCCCATTGAGGGCCAATGTAAAAAATGGTGTGCATCCTTTTAACACCTGCTCAGAGCAGGCGTTAAAAGTGCCGAAAAAAATTACGCAAAGAGAAATCTCTAAGATTTCTATGCGTCATTTTTTTCAGCCCCCTAAAGTGGGTTTGCCCCTTTTGCATACATTATGCCTGGCTCAGGCATAATGCAGCGCAAAGGGTTACAATGTAAATATGGCACTGGAAAAAGGCCACCTTAGCGCTGCCTTAATGTAAAAAAGAATTGAGCTAAGGTAGCCCTAAAGTTGTGCTAGGCACTCTTAAATCGGGGCTTAAGTACCTCCCCACTTTGAACAACATCCTGAATAGATATTGGCAAGCGAGTGAGCTTAATTCTTCTTAAAGGTCCTTCTGTGGGTAAATTTCATCCTGGAAATTTTTTTCCTAATAGGGCGCCAATGGGCACATTTGACAGCAAACATTTTTATGGAATTGGGAAAAAAATACGACAAATTTCAACAGAATAATTTCCCTGAGAAATCTACTAAACTTACACAATGGTCTGCAATTTGATGAAGACATTTTTCCACAGTATTTAATTTATCTTTCCTCATGTGTGTCTTGCTTTTCCTCTCACCATTCACAAATGGGCCCACTGGTATGTAGTGAAGTGCCATAGACATTCCACATCATTTCCATCAGACGCCAGTAATAAAGTCCCTGTTTTCGCTATATTTTCTATCTTAAAGAGTTGTCCAGTGTAGCGTAAAACAGTAGTTCTCTTTCCCAGTCGTCCATCTCTAACAGGCACAACAATAGGCGACTAAGGACATTGCAGTGTTTGAAGACTGCAGATTGGGTTTCGTGATGTATTGTGACATTGATTCCTGATTGGCCCTTTTAAATCAAGCTGGGTAGCTCGACATCTCTAGTAATTTGTAGCCAAGTGTAATGTTTTCCTTGGAACTGTGTGTGGAGGGGGGCTTATTTCTAAATTAAATAGAATATATTGACAACACTGTCTCCCTTACATTCTTCCTGTGACAGCTCAAATTATACCTTTCTTTAGTGCTTAAGTCTAACAGGGAAGACATGTGACACAATCCTGCGGAACATTAACACACATGGGTGCTAGGTATGGATAGCATGAGATTAATGGTCTGGACTTCCTCCCTCACAGACCAAAGAAAACAAAGTCACTTAAACAAATGGTCATGTCTGGCTGGGCCTATTCTTACACCCAGAGGCGGCTGCCGCCGATGTCAAGGATGGGGATGACGGGGACAGGGGAAACAAATAAAAAAACCACTTACCTTTCATGCAGCCTCCTGCCGCCTTGCTCCTTTTCTAATGGTGTCCCAGACACCCGATGCAATTCTGGCACTGATCTCATGCTAATCCTAGCATGTGAGCAGCGTCAGTATTGGTCTAAGAGGCTTGGACTGCTGCTCAGACACTGCCCTGGAGTCTGTGTAGTTTCTCCAGCCTGGCTGTGCAACACAGCTGGGTTGGAGAAACCCAAGTGTGCATGTGTGTTTGTCTGGCCTAAGATGACTGGCCAAACACACATGCACATTTAGTGCCCTCCACTCCTCCTCCTCCTCCCTCCCACCTCCTGTGGCCCAGCCCTTCCCCTCCCCTCCCAGCACCAGCAGCAGAAAAATAAAACCATATTAAAATATTGTTTTATTTTTCTGCTGCTGGCTCTTAGCCTGGGGGAGTGATGCTCCTACGCCATTGCGGAGGAGCCATCCCTGCTTTCACCACTGACTGCGGGGGCAGCGGATGGAAAATAGAGAAGAGAGTGAATGAAAATGACAAAGTTGAAGAGAGTGGAGCAGAAAGATAAGGGCAGAGATACAGGGAGAGAGAGAAAGAAGAGTGCATGCAGGATAGGAAGACAGATAGATAGTGTTTACGTTTTCCGTTCCTGTATGTAAGTAGCACTTTCAGTCCAGAAACAGTTTTCTTAGCATTCTGGTATTTGTAGTCCTAATCATCCCATTATAAATTGTGAATTTTAAGTCTAAAAATGCAAACTAAAACCATGAACTAGTTAAGCTACTCACACATGGACCCGTAAAACATAAGTGCTCAGGTGATAGTCACAGAGAATAGGTGACACAGGAATGAGAGAGAATAAGAAAGGGTTAGCATTGGCTAACAATTTCAAAAACCTTTTCATATGTGTGCACTAAAATTAATTGTGTAGGTAGCGGGCGACCCTAGGAAGCTGTTTATTTTTTTAGCACGTGGAGTTGCCTTCTCAAAATCCTCAACTTGATTGCAAACTTTGCAGGATCCATTGTATATAGTTGTCTCGACCAGTACCACCACCCAGGAAACAGATGCAGAACATGCTTCTGAAGGATTTACACTGGAGCAAAAGGATTCCACTGGGATCAACTTTGTTAATGTTAGCAGCACTTACAAAGCGCAGGTACAGCCAAAGTTTTTTTGTTGCTGGAATGTTATGTAAATTGACGAGGTGGGAGGGGCATTTTGGTTCAGACTATCAAATCCAGGATACATTATTTATTTGGTGGCAAAAAGAGCTCCTATAACGAGTTTTTGGGGAATAAAATGTGGATTTTAGTGTTTAATGCACCCAAATCCGCATGGTATGGTAAATACTGTGCACTATTCCACTGCTTCATTTCGGCAAGTTTGACCTGCCGAAATTTATTGAAGGTTGAAGTATTTAACGCATCCGAATATTAATAGATGTGATAAATATTGTAATTCATAATTCTGACCCGTGTGCAAACAGCAGTTTACACACCTTGAAATACAGTAACCCACCCCTAATCTGGCTACATGCCTGAAGTGCTTTCCTGAATTATGACACATCAGGTTTAGAAGGAAGGTAGGGCATAAAAGAGTTCCATTCTGATGGAGCCAAACTCGAAAATCTAAAGAGCCATATCTGGGTATTTTTAACCTTGGTGTGTTAAACAGGTTTGCAAACTAGGATGAAGAGCCTGTGAAGGGATTAGGGATATATGTAGAGATTCTTTTAGAGACGATCTTTAGCGATCTAAATACAAAGGTAGAGTTAAGAACTGCCACCCTAAAGTCCATACTAAATATTGGTTGTCTCTTCACCCAGCGCTAAATGCATACTGTCCTGTTGTCCATCGGTCAAACACAAATAGAAAGTCATCACAACAAATGATCTGACAAATGAGGGAGAGCAGTTGATCCTCTGCTAATACCACTGAACCTGCAACAGATAAGCATCTGTCATGCCTGTGTGCCCGGCATCATATGCTGTTGGGACCAGCCTAGGAAATGCCCTCTAGGAGTTGTAGTCCGAAAAAGATGATCACCAGCAAGAGGCACAGACAACTGGACTGCAATCCCCGTATTACACAGTGGCGGTTCCTGCCTTAGGGCATTGGGACGTTGCTCCACTGATATTTCAGCCGTCCACCCCCGACTATTACATGTGAAGATATTGTTGGAAATAAATAAAGTTGAGAACGCTTGCACGGCAGTCAGCTTCCGCCACGGGTGATTTCTATTTATTGGTGCTCTAAAGGGGGTGGGGCTTCAACATTAATAGACAGCCTGCCTGCCTGAGGTCCACACTAATGCAGATGGAGAGAGGCCTTAGCGCACATTTCGGGCTGGCCGGAGAAAGTCAGACGTCCAACCTGACATGCGTACTAAGGCCTCTCTCCTCCTGCATTAGTGAGAGATGGGGGTTGATCAAAGCTGCAACCCCTGTGTCCTGCATGAGCAGCGAGTTGGCCTGCTAAAGCCAATCCTGGCACTGCTTTGCGCAGCGTTTGGATTGGCTGAGTCAGAGGTTGCTTGGCCTAGGTCAGGCCCCTGGTGCCGTGCATGAGGCCCTTCCTAAACATGACCAATCAGTGTAATGGCTTATCGAGAAGGCATTCAGTGATTGACCATTTGTAGTTGCTGGGCTGGTCAGCCAGCTTGTCTCTATCCCCTCTCTTCTTGCATGAGCGTTGCCGTTTGCAGAAGGGAGCGGGGAAGAGACGGAGAGCACACCTCACCTCGCGCAGTGTGGCTACTGGCCTGGCCAGGCTCGAGTAATTTTTCCTGAGCACTGTGTGTAATAATCAAATTATGATATTCCCTTATGGAGTGGACAGTGGAGTCGAGAAGAGGAGTAATATGTCACTAGTCTACAGACACGTCTTTAAAGTTTAAACCCTGTGAAGTAAAAGTAGGTGAGAAGTTGACTGCGTATGGCACGAACAATATAATTAAACTGTGGCGTTTTGGGAGGTGTGGGGGGTCGGGAGGGTGTTGAGGTGCCAGCCGGCAGTCTTGAATTGTTGATATGGAATTGGAAATATATCCGGCAGGAGAGTCGAGTCGACTTGTCACAGTTGTTTTGCTCAGTTCTCTAATAATTCAATATATATTGTCCAGTGGCTATTTGTAAATTAAAATGTGCCGGTGCCTAAAGTCCCCCGCTTAAAAATTCGGCTGCTGCAATTAAATGTATGAACACAGAATATTGAGGGAGCATAATCCTGAAGCCATCTCAGGACCCTTTAATCCATTTACTACCACTTCCTACCCCTTCAGCTCACTCTTGCAGTAGCTCCTTTGCTTATGGCAATGGGCATTCATGCAGGGTGGTGCTTCTGTGCACATCAAATAATATCTATGTGTGGCATTTTGCATTGTTACGTGGGTACAAAGTACCCTAAGCACACAACCAATTACACAAGGAGTATGGGGTGTTACGTGGATACAAAGTAGTGTTAAATTGCCCTGGATCGTCTGTGCTTCACAGACTTCGGGATTTATTTGTGTGCTGAATGTGGTTGTCAGGAGGGGAATTTCTCCTTACGGACTAGGTGGTCTCACACACTATATAGTGTCATGCTTCATCAGATGACCATCTCACCCACCTCACCCAACCAGGTAGGATAGTACCACCTGGACGGACTCAACCTCGTTAAAAGAACTTGGAGGGAGTACGGAGAAAAAGATTATCTGGATAATAGTGGGATACAGTGGTACTACAGAAAATCTAAAATCACCTAATCAATCACCTGTGTCGTATTGCACCTTTATTCACGGTGATTGTTGGTGAGATTAAAAACACAGTGTGATGCTTCTAGAGGATAATAACTCGAAGAGTCACCTAGAGTTCACTGGCCAACATGTTTCTACCCACTAACTCAAGCCTAAGGAGGTCTGGAGGCATTCGTCAGGGCCTAAGATCCCTAGGTTCATGCACTAATGGGTTGTGTTCTGAGAAAAAAAGGAGGGGCCTACCTCAGTAGGAGGTAGCGAAATGTGTGTAATACGTAGGGCCTACCTGTGGATTGCTTAACTGCGAAGGCCTGTAGATGGGAAAGAACAAATATTTAAATATGACATACAAACTGCTTGTACGTGAGACTAGACACGGCAAACCACTGCACACGAAAAAGTGAAAATGCATGCCAAAACAGGCAATTAACCATGCAGTCCAATTACAACCAGTCACAAGCAGTCACACTGGGTAAAACTGTTAAGTGGGGCTTCGACCCACAGGTTGGGGGAAGAACAAAAAAATGCAGTCTCTTTCCCTGTCAATATAGGGCAAATAGCCCCTGGTCTAGGGGAGGAGGAGTGTCCCCTTGTAGTGACACACTGTATATAGGAGAAAGTCAACAGAAACGGAAGTGAAAAAATAACTAGGAGGCAGGAGAACATTATTCCAGATGAGGGGTGCGCAGCATGCGGGCCCGGAGGAAAGCTAAATGAAAGACAGTGCACCCGCAAAATGAGGCAAATTTCTGTGAAGCCGCCTCTCAAATGGGTCTCACAGTGCAAGATGTAAATTACAGTAGGGTGAATGCCAAATAACGCTCGGAAAAATCCGAGCTCTCAAGACAATACATAAGATGAAGGAAACAACCTAAAATAAAATAAAATGAAATACAGTAAAGTCAGAAGGTAAGGCCTTATCTGTCTGAAGATGCCGCCCGGGGATGCCGCAGAGGGTAGGGTGCGGGGTGTGGGGACGGGCTCACGTCAACTTACTGCATCATAAGGAGATGCTCACTGGTGCACCTAGTCCGACTCCCTCCCCGGCCGTCAATGAAGCACGGCCGGGGAGGCTTGGAAGGTGGATAAGCTGCCATCCGGCATCTTTGCCAGCGTGCAGATGAGCGGGGGCGTGGCAACACCCAGCCCAGGGGAGCATGGGACATGTAGTCCCATGTCTGTCATCATTTGCGGAAGAGGGGGAAGAAGAGGAATGGAAAAAGAAGGGGGAAGGAGGAGAAAGGGGGGTTCTGAGGGGAACAAGAGAGGGGGTTCTAGAAGAGAAAGGGGAAGAAAATGAAAAGAGAAAAAGAGTAAAGAAGAAAGAAGTAAGAATAAGAAAAAGGAAGAAGAGATCTGTGAGTGGGGGAAACCCAGGGTCAGATGGGAAAGAAAGGACAAAAATAGAAGAGGTGGGGGGTTGGATTGAGGTAGGGGAGGGGAGAAGTGGACCTAAAGAAGGAAAAGAAGAGGAGAAAAGGGGAAAGAGAAAAAGGGGGGGAGTAAGAAGAAATGAAAAAGGGGGGGTTATGGGGAAACCAAGATGAAAAAGGAAAAGGAAAGGTGAGAAGGGAGAGTGACAAGGAGAGACTGTGAGAAGAAGAAAGAAGAGAAAGGAGGCCAGGTAGACTGGGAAGGGAGAGTGTTATTGAACCCTCTTATTTATTTAATGAAGACCATGGTATTTCATCATTAGGTCCTAAGGTATCTTATGTAATCTCCAGACCCATCTTTGTTTGTAGTATAAAGGTTTTTGGTTCATGTTGTTTGTCATTGGATTGAGTGTGTCTAGTACTACCTGTCATCGGGGTAGTGGTTGCTCCTGATGAAGTGGCTAGTGAGTTTTGTAGCATCGCGTTTGCAGTGGATGGTGCTTCTGTGTTCGCATATGCAGGTTCCGACTCTCCTCGTTGTCATCCCAATGTACTTTAGTAGACAAGGACATTGGATCATGTAAATAACGTTTTTGCTGTTACAATTTGTGAGGGATTTCAATTCTCAAGGGGTTTTTAGACCTAGGTCCACGGTAATCATTTTTCGTGTGAACTGACAAACACTACATTTCCCGCATGGGTGGTGGCGTGATGGTGGGGTATTTGCCATACGGATGCGTGATTGTTAGGTGGTGTCCTCATCTGAGGTCGTGTGTGGACCACCATGTCTCGTATGTTGGTTGCTTTCTTGTAAGGCATGTAAAGGTTGATCAAAGGGGAGTCCACCTGAAGTAAGGATTGTCCAGGCTTCCCTTATACATTTCTGGATGTTATTTGATGGGGGTTGAAAGTGGTGACGCAGATGACCTGCTCTGTCTTTTGCCTCACTTGTAAAGGTTCCAAGAGCTGGTCTCTGTTGTTATTGCGTGCCCTCTTGTTGCCTCTCCTAATGAGACGAGCTGGGTACTTTCTCTCACGGAGTTTCTTTGACAATCTTTCTGCAAGTTTGGTGTAATTCATTATATCCGAGCAGTTACGTCTAAGATGCAGGAACTGTCCCACTGGTAGGTTATGCAGTCGGGACCTGGGGTGGAAGCTCGGAAACTGCAGAAGATTGTTATGGTCTGTTGGTTTGTAATAGACCTCGGTGGCTAGTGTTCTATTCTTCTCATTAATAAGCAGATCAAGAAAGGGTAGCTCATTGCCGCCTTTCATCATAGTGAATTAAAGGCAAGGGTTCAATGCATTCAGCCAATTTGAGAAAGTTAGGGCCTCATTGGCGGAACCTGTCCAGATCAAAAGGACATTGTCAATATAGCGTTTCCATAGTTTGATCTGTCTAAGAAAGGGATTATCACCTTGGGACATAATTTGTCTTTCGAAGTGGTCTACGTAAAGACAGGCTAGACTGGGAGCAAAGGTACTGACCATTGATGTCCCCTGTATTGATAGAAAAAAAGTATTCTCAAATTCAAAATAGTTCCTTGTCAGAGCCATATGGGCTAAGTCCAGTATAAATTCTGGGGTGTTTTTGATTCGCCTCTAGTCCCCTCCAGCAGTCCCCGGATGACCTCAAGGGTTGACTTCTGGGGTATGTTGGTGTAGAGTGATTCCACATCCAACGTATTCAGAAGTTCAGTGCTTGTGTCAAATGGCATGGCATTTAATATGTTCAGGACATCTGTTGAGTCTTTCAAGTATGTCAGGATCTTCTTGACCAGTGGTTGTAGAAAGATATCTCAAAATTGTGAAAGGGATTCCAGGACTCATCCAAGTCCAGATACGAGAGGTCTACCAGGAGGTGGATTTGTATTCTTGTGCATTTTCGGAAGGATATAGAAATACAGCACCTTTGGGTTCGTTTGGACCAAGAAGGCTGCTTCATACTTTGTCAACCAATTATGATCAGATTCTCTAGATACTAGGAAGGCAATCTCCTCCTGGATCTCTGATGTGGGATCCTTTGATAACCGTTTATAGTTTTGCATATTCCCCAATAAACGCAAGCATTCATCCCTGTTCATCTGCTGCGGTATTATTACAGTGGCTCTGCCCTTATCTGCTGGTTTTATCACTGTTGTGGGTCTGATGTAAGGCGTTTAAGAGCTGCTAACTCTTGAGAGCTTGTGTTGTGAAAGGTATTGTTAGGTAACTGCTGTAAATTATCAATCTTTCAAGTTACATATTTTTCAAATACCAGTACCTCTGGTGGCATTTGACTCGTAGAGGGGCAGAAGGTGGATTTAGTTCATAAGCCTGTGTTCATATCTGTTTCTTGGTCTGGGGTGGGATTTTCCCAAAAGAAGGTTTTAAGATAAACTTTGCGGAAGAACTCTGCAAGTTCGGTTCTCACTTTGAAAAGGTCTATTTAGGGTAGAGTAGGATAAATCCTAGTCCCTTATTTAGAGCTCTTGACTCGGCTGCATCAATGGCTCTATTGCTGAGATTAATGATAGGGCTGTCTCCAGTTGTTACATGTCTAACTATTACGTCTTGCTCGTGCTGGGGGCATTGTCTCACAGTGACTCGGTCTCTGGAAGTTCTTCTCTTGATCTCCAACTGACTCCCTTCTTTTTCCCTTTTCCCCTCCCCTGGCCTTTGTCTAAAAAAGGGGGGTTGGGGAAAGCCGATGGTGCAGGATGTAGTGGATACACGGGAGCCTGAAACTGGATGGGGGTCCATAATGTGCAGGCAAACCCCATTGTTGGTTATTCATTGGGGAAAATGGAGACATCATGGGTGGATGATTCCATCTGCCCCAGTGGGGCCCTCAACGTCCTCGTCATTGTCGAGTTGTCAGGGAGGAATCACTATCGGAGTCTGAGCTGGTGTTCCTGCCTGATGATGCATCGGAGGAGTTGTTGGA
Organism: Pleurodeles waltl; assembly: GCF_031143425.1. Classification (NCBI taxonomy): domain Eukaryota; kingdom Metazoa; phylum Chordata; class Amphibia; order Caudata; family Salamandridae; genus Pleurodeles; species Pleurodeles waltl. Next base: position 1,372,921,984 of record NC_090445.1, on the reverse strand, counting down.
TTTGGGGAAATATTCGGCTTTCGTATAAGGGTAAATTCTCTCATGTGAGAATTTATTCAGATCATTTTGGAATTTGGAGATTTTCAGTTGTGTCAAATACTCCTTGTACTCATTAATGTTTTTGCTTGTTTCCTCTAGCTTCTTTTTAAATGAGAGGGTGGTAAAACCCATCTTTAGATTATTCTCACTAGTCTTAATCTGCTCTAGTAAGGCTTCCGATAATCTGGTGGCTGTTTTTATTATTAGGGTCAGCCACTCTCGGGTGCCTTTCCATGCCATCAGAGACCAGCCTTTTCTAAATTCGAGGTCCTCAAGAAAAATACATAGTTCATTATTCAATTATTCACAATGAGACCACTTGGTGCTGCATTGCACCGCCGATACTCTGTCAAAACTGCCCCCTGGAGGATAGATTTGATGTTTGTCCATTTTAGTTCTACCAATGTGTCCCAGTCACCCAGTTGGGATAGGGTTTTGGACACTGCGGTGTCTCCTAGCAGTGACAGTGCTGATAAAATGGCCAGAACCTCTTCATCGTCAAATGTGAAGCCTTCTGCCATGGTTATGATTGTGTCTCCTAGTTACTGGGGCTGCCTCCTAATTTATAACAGTGAGATTGGGTTCCCGGGTTACTCCAGGAAAATACTCTCACAGCAGGCAGCTGTTCAAATCATATTAACACAGCGAGGGAGAAGGGGTGAGAGAGGGTGGGGACCCCATTCTGCATCCCTGTTAGAAATGGGGTCTTTTGGTGGCAGTCAGGTTACACCCTGTCCAAGCAAGGGCCCTCACTCTAGTCAGGGTAAAGGAGAATCACCTCAGCTAACTCCCGCTCACCCTCTTGGTAGCTTGGCACGAGCAGGCAGGCTTAACTTCAGAGTCTAGGTGTAAAGTATTTGTACCAACACACACAGTAACTCAGTAAAAACACCAATAAATGACACAGCAAAGGCCTAGGAAATTAGGAAATTTTTAACTAAACAAACAAGACCAAAACAACAAACATCCACCATGCACAAGTCATTACTTTTAAAAGCAAAAAATTCTTAAATCCTTGAGAAAACTGTGAAAACACTGTTAGTGTTGAAAAGTACCTGGTTATCATCAAAATAACAGGCAAGGGTGAGTGTGCGTCGAAAAGAGCTAGCGATGTGTCAATTTCTCATCCGCAAGCGAGACCGTGCGTTGTTTCTCCTTCTCCAGTGGGGTCATCATGCATCGTTTTTCCTCTCTGCAGGAGAGCGATGCGTCAATCTGGGCAAGCACCGAGGTACTGGCAGCAGTTGCGTCATTTTTCCACGCCCAGCAAGGTTTGCATCGAAAATCTAGCCGCACGGTGTAGCAAAACCGCTGTGTGGGTTGCAACATTCTCAGCCTCCATCAGTGGGTGTTATGCGTCATTTCTCCAGCTGCGTGTGTCGATCTTGCAGCCGCAATGCTTGTGGAGCATCGATTTCTGCCTCAAAGTCGGCGGTGCCTCATTTTTCAGCCGCATCTCAGAAGGTGCGTCGATATTTTATCCACACGGCGATCTGTGCGTGGATTTTCAATCTTGGTCTGCCAGCTTTACCTTCCAAGGCCCCAGGAACTGGATAGGGCACCACTTGGCAGGTCAGGAGTCTCAGCAGAGAGTCCAGGTGCTGGCAGGAGAAGTCTTTGATGGCTCTGGGACTTCAACAACAGGAGGCAAGCTCAGAACAAGCCCTTGGCAATTTCTTCACAAGCAGGAATGCACAAGTCCAGCCTTTGTCTCCTTGCACAGGCAGAAGCAGCAACTGCAGGATAGCTCCACAAAGCACAGTCACAGGCAGGGCAGCACTACTCCTCAGCTCTATAGCTCTTCTCAAGGCAGAGGTTCCTCTTGATGTCTAGAAGTGATCTGAAGTCTGTGGTTTTGGGTGCTCTTCTTTTACCCATTTTAGCCTTTGAAGTAGGCCTACTTCAAAGGAAAGTATCTCTTGTTTGTGAAATCCTGCCTTGCCCAGGCCAGGCCCCAGACACACACCATGGGGTTGCAGACTGCATTGTGTAAGGGCAGGCACAGCCCTTTCAGATGTAAGTGACCACTCCTCCTCTCCCTCCTAGCACAGATGGCTCATCAGGATATGCAGGATACACCCCAGCTCCCTTTGTGTCACTGTCTAGAGAGAGGTGCAAACAGCCCAACTGTCAAACTGACCCAGAAAGGGAATCCACAAACAGACAGAGTCAAAGAATGGTTTAAGCAAGAAAATGCCCACTTTCTAAAAGTGGCATTTTCAAACACACAATCTCAAAACTAACTTTACTAAAAGATGTATTTTTAAAAAAAGACCCCAAACTCCACGTCTATCTGCTCCCAAAGGGAATCTACGCTTTAATCATCTTAAAAGGTAGCCCCAATGTTAACCAATGAGAGAGCTAGGCCTTGCAACAGTGAAAAACGAATTTACCAGTATTTCACTGTCAGGACATATAAAACACATTAGTATATCTCCTAACTTAAACATACACTGCACCCTGCCCATGGGGCTACCTAGGACCCACCTTAGGGCTGTCTTACATCTAAGAAAAGGGAAGGTTAAAGCCTGGCAAGTGGGTACACTTGCCAAGTCGAATTGGCAGTTAAAATCTCCACACACAGACACTGCATTGGCAGGTCTGAGCCATGTTTACAGGGCTACTAATGTGGGTGGCACAATCAGTGTTGCAGGCCCACTAGTAGCAATTGATTTACAGGCCCTGGGCACCTCTAGTGCACTTTACTAGGGACTTACCAGTAAATCAAATATGACAATCATGGAAATCCAATTACACATACATTTTACATAGGAGCACTTGCACTTTAGCACTGGATAGCAGTGGTAAAGGGCCCAGAGTGACAAAAACAGCAAAAACAGCACACATCAACAACCTGGGAAACATAGGCAAAATGTTAGGGGAGATCACGCCAAGGGTGCCAAGTCTAACACTCCCCCTAAGCACACAACCAATTACACAAGGAGTATGGGGTGTTACATGGGTACAAAGTAGAGTTAAATTGCTCTGGGCCATCTGTGTATCCAGGACTTCGGGTTTTATTTGTGTGCTGAATGTGGTTGTCAAGAGGGGAATTTCTCCTTACGGACTGGGTGAATAAAGGTGCAATACGACACAGGTGATTGATTAGGTGATTTTAGATTGTCTGTTGTACACCTGGATCCCACTATTATCCAGATAGGCCCTCATTATGACCTTGCTACCCGCCAAGATCTGACCGCCGGGCGGCCGCCAATGCAGCCGCACCCCCACCATGGTCATTATGAGAATCCCGCTGGGCCGGAGGCGGAAACCTGGTTTCCGCCCGCCGGCCCAGCGGGGATCTCGGCCGCAACATAGGAGCTTGTTGCGGCCGTGTGACGGGTGCAATTGCACCCATCGCGCTTTTCACTGTCTACATAGCAGACAGTGAAAAGCTGCATGGGGCCCTGTCAGGGGGCCCCAGCACTGTCCTTGCCAGAGGCATGGGCAGTGCAGGGGCCCCCAGGGGCCTCGCGACTCCCCGTACCACCAGCCTTTTCCTGGCGGTTTGGCTGGCGGTAGGGGGACTCGTAATCCCCTGGGCAGCGCTGCCCTGGCGGATTACTACCGCCGGGGCCATTGTGGCGGGAAACTGCCGGCCCTGGCGGTAAGCGCTGCGGTTGTAATGACCAGGGAAGCACCGCCAGCCTCTTGGCGGTGCTTCCGTCATTTCAGCCCTGGTGGTCTTGTACCGCCAGGGTTGTAATGACCCCCTTAATCTTTCTCTATGTACTCCCTCCAACTTCTTTTAACAACAAGGTTGAGTCCGTCCAGGTGGTACTATCCTACCTGGATGGGATGAGGTGGTCATATGATGAAGCATGACACTATATAGTGTGTGAGATCACATAGTCCATAAGGAGAAATTCCCCTCCTGACAACAACATTCAGCACACCTATAAATCCCGAAGTCTTGGATACACAGACCGTCCAGGGCAATTTAACTCTACTTTGTACCCACATAACACCCCATACTCCTTGTGTAATTGGTTGTGTGCTTAGGGGAGGCAGTATGGGGTCCCCACCCTCTCTCTCCCTTCCTCTCTCGTTGTGTTAAGATGGCATTTTGCATTGTCAAGAACAATGTGTATTGATCAGGTTGAGCTTAAAAGAGAGTAGTTGCTTCAACATATCATACTGTATTTTGTTTGGGGACCACTATGTTTATTTTTCCACAAAATCGTTTAGCATGCATGCCCTACCTGAGGCTGAATTCAACCTTCACTCACCGACGATCAAACGTGGAGCTTCAGACGAGGCAGAGTGAAGGCAAACACCTCATCTGAATATTCATTCCTGCATGGGCTTTCCGGACTATTCAGAAGAGGAGTTTGTCTTTTGGTTTGCCTCTCCGAGAGAGAGAGAGATGTTTCTCATTAAAAAAGACATATCCCAAACCCTTGTGTGAGCGCTTTCTGTTTATGGCCTGACAATTGGCTTGAGGCCTACAAGCAGCCCCCATAGGCACGCTTTGAAATGAAGCGTTAACATTCTTCAAAGACCAGTAAATCTTTACCTGCATATTTAGTCAAAAAGACAATTCTGCAATACCTCTGTAAAATATTCGATATACTCAACACATTTCTATAATATGTTCACATAGAATAGCATTCTAAGGTCAGTGAACCTTTATGGAAATTGTGAACAACGGAGACCTTTTGCAAGTATAATATTCTGAGGATTGTAGAAAAGTCTTCCTGTTACTGTGTTACCTTGAAATCTAGCACAGGTCCACGAGCAGGCCTCCTATTGTTAACAAAGCCCCTGGATGGTTTCCATGTCTTGATCGGATATCAGAAGGCATCTGCTCCTCTTACATGGTATTACCTTGACACAGTAAAACTCACTCCATAAGTGACACTACTACTTACTCCTTCCACAGGCCTCAATAATATTTAATTCACTGTCTCTCAATTTCAGAATCCAAATGTTAATTATTTCTAACAAATTATTGTTTTTATTCATTTATCTAATACAGCTAACAACATTTGAGAAAGCCAATAGTACTGGCAGGTTTTAGGTGTGTGTCAGTTATTGCGTTATTTATCTGCATGCATTAACATCTCGTATAAAAAACAAAATACTGGTCCGGTGGCAGACCATGGTAATCACAGAAATTTATTTTACAAGTTCCCTTTTACAAAAACTCTATTTTTTTCATTCCACTTGGAGACCTATCTGCACATACTTCTATATGACTGATAGTAGCTGTGGGTCTGGTTGCCTGGTTATAGCATTTCCTTCCAAAGTAGATGCTGTATGCAGTGCAAGACACTGGGCCCTGAAGTTGTCACGTTGTTCAATTTGCACATTACAGTAACTGTTGAAAATATGAATGCAGTAAGATATGGGGCAGTTTTGAATGTGTTTTCTATTTCAAGACTATGGCCCTCATTTTGACATTGGTGGTAAAAACCGCCTACCGTCGCGGTGACAGCAGCTAAAATACTGTCACCGCGGCTACCATCCGTATGCCATGTTATGATCACTGCCGGACATCCAACACAAGAAGGGTGGAAATCCGTAAGTGATCATGCTGGCGGACGGTGGTAAGCTGGCGCTGCTAACACCAGCACTGCCACGCCAGTTGAACATCGCCAGCCACATCATGACCTGTGATATGGCCTGGCAAGGTTCTGCTGGCAGGCGCTGCTGGTAGTAGCAGCGCACCTTTCTGTTCCCTGCCTGAAGACCTCCTTGACAAAGCTAAGTCAGGCTTCTGACAGGGGAGGTGGGTGGGGGGTGTTGTGTGTGTCTGGGTGTGTGCATGTATGTGTGAGTGTGTGTGTGAATGCGTCTGTGTGTGTTGTGTTGCTTCCGTGGTTGTATGCGTGTGAGTGAATGCATGTAAGAATGGTGAAGTGAGTGCGTGTCTGCATCTCAGTGTGACTGTGTTTAAGAATGTGTGCGAGCATGTCTGGAAGTATGTGTGTATGAATGCATGTATGCCAGTGTGAGCGATTGGGTGTATGCGTGGTGCGTATCTGGGGGGCTGTGTGTGTGGGGGGGTGTGTGTGATGATAGGAGGGTTGGGGGTTTGTGTGTGATGATCGGAGGGGTTGGAGGGTTTTGAATGGGGGAGTGAGGGGGGTGTGTGTGTTGGTGTCGTGGGCGAGCAGCCTACTGGTGACAGGGAAGGAATTCCCTGACATTGGTAGGGCCTACTGCCATGGTGGTAGGCAGGCTCATAATGCCGCCGGCGGTCCTGTGCCAGCCACCGGGCTGGAGATTAACATCTCCGGGGCGGCGGCTGATATAGCCATGGAGGTATTAGAGGCGAAGTGGTGGGTTGGCTGCAGACAACCCGCCATTCCCCTTATGTGGAGGTATGTACCAGCAGCCTGTTGGCGGTACTACCGCCACATTTCCACTCACCGCCGGGGTCATAATAACCCCCTATATGTTTCCACTGCTTTATAAACTTTGCTTTCTCCCTAAATTCATTTGCTTTAAAATGCACTACTTGACAATCTTTTTTCAATTTTGTCTTAGGAGGAAGATTCCACAGACCCCACGTGTATCTTTAAAGCTTGCTTGCTGTGCTTGCTACATAAAAGTCATACCCAACTTTTACGCCCCACCACTTTCAAATGTCACCAACCGCCACTGATAATACATCTATGAGAAAACTGAGCCAGTCAGTCGCGGTTGCTGCCAGGAAGGGGTGGGGAGTGGGTGGGGAAGCGAGTAGAGCAGGGGGTGCAGTCTGGCAGTAAAAAATAAATAATACTTACCTGCTTCTCCATGATTGCTGCTACAGCCACCTCTTGTCTTCTTCCCTCCCAAACCAATCCCAACGCTTCTCTCATGCTGCTACACAGCATGAAAGAAGTGCTGCAATTGTCCTGAGCAGGCAGAAATGTTGCTCAGAGAGGGAGTGGGGCATTGTGCTCGGTCTTCACCCTGCTGTAATATACAGGTGGATGGATAGTTTTATGCGCATGTCAGTTTGCCACACAACTACTACTCCTCCACTTGTTGAAGTGGAAGAGGCTGGCCCAGCCCTACAAAGTGGTAAAAAGGGATAATAAAGAACTTTTATTATCCTTTTATTTTTCAGCTTTCAGCAGCAGGGCGACACTCCTCTGCCAGACCTGGAGCCAGTGCTGTCAGTCACAATCAACTCTGACAAGCCGGGGCATAGCTTGGTCAGTAATTATTAGGTAGGGAGTTGCTGGGGTGAGCTTCCGATTTTCCAACAATTGCACTAGCATATGATATTAAAATGCGTTACACGACATGCAACGTGCTCGAGAGCTGCTAAAGGGGCAGTGGAAAGGGAGACGATTGCAGATTGAAAGGGGCACTAAGTGAGAGAAAACACAATGGGGGTCATTACAACCCTGGCGGACGGTGTTAAAGCTGCGGTAATAGCGCAAACAGGTCGGCGGACAAAAAAAGGGAATTATGACCCTGGCGGAAACCGCCAACAAAGACAGCCACTTTAACACTTTGCCAGCCACGGCGGTACAGACAAGCAGTGCGGCGGTCACCGCCAACAGACAGGCGGAAGACAATGTACCGCCCACACTATTACAACCCGCCAATCCGCCACCTTTTCCGGGGCGGATTCACCGTGGATAAAAACACGGCGGAAACAGCTTTTGCTATGGAGAAAACGCACACCTTAACATATCCCATGAGGAACGAGGAATCCATGGAGCCGGAACTCCAAATACTCCCTGCCCTTGTGTTTCTGCTCTTCTACGACCAACAGCTACGTAGGCGCCGCAGACAACGGTGAGTACTGCACCTACGACATGGGGGAGGCAAAAGTTAGGGGGACACACACCAAACACCCCCACCCTCGCATATTACAACATACACACCAATGCGTTCACAAAAATCACAGTAACAACCCACAATCCTCCCAGAAGAATTAATACACAAAGCGAAAGTTGGTCAAACAATGTAATGTGCCAATATACATGTCATACAAAAATATACAGATATATATTTGAAAATCAGTCATAATTATATACAAGACGAGAAGTAGTGCAGGTATGTACATAACAATGTCTGTGCACCATCAGTCCAAAAATACATGGGCGAGGCCCACAAACGATACCTGACCACAATCGGAGAGAACACTGCCGGGGCATCAGATAGAAATTCTACAGGCACCTCAGGGGGAAGGGAAGGGGGGGCACCTCAGCCGTATGACTGCAAAGCCAGATCCACGACGGGGCTCCATGCCCATTCATGCCCTCCTGGGGAGTGGAAAGCCACAGTCTCTCAAGTCTATACAGTGGGTGGTTTGCCCAATGTGCCATCCTGGGGAGTGCAAAGCCACAGTCTCTCAAGTTGATGCAGGTCTCTACTGGTACTGGGGGGGACTGGTGCCCAGACTGGATGAGTCTCCCCGTGAAAGGTTGTGTCCTGTCACTGTCCCAGCTGCACATGGGATAAGGATGACTGATGTGGCGGGCCATTCATTCCTACCCGGTGCATTGCCCTGTTCAGCGGTGCTTTGACATGGCGGTCTTTGCCCTGTTCAGCGGTGCTTTGACATGGCGGTCTTTGCCCTGTTCAGCAGTGCTTTGACATGGCGGTCTTTGCCCTGTTCAGCGGTGCTTTGCCATGGCGGTTCAGGACAGTTCAGCGGTGCTTTGCCATGGCGGTCTGTGCCCTGTTCAGCGGTGCTTTGACATGGCGGTCTTTGCCCTGTTCAGCGGTGCTTTGACATGGCGGTCTTTGCCCTGTTCAGCGGTGCTTTGCCATGACGGTTCAGGACAGTTCAGCTGTGCTTTGCCATGGCGGTCTGTGCCCTGTTCAGCTGTGCTTTGACATGGCGGTCTTTGCCCTGTTCAGCGGTGCTTTGACATGGCGGTCTTTGCCCTGTTCAGCGGTGCTTTGCTATGGCGGTTCAGGACAGTTCAGCGGTGCTTTGCCATGGCGGTTCAGGACAGTTCAGCGGTGTTTTGCTATGGCGGTCTGTGCCCTGTTCAGCAGTGCTTTGACATGGCGGTCTTTGCCCTGTTCAGCGGTGCTTTGACATGGCGGTCTTTGCCCTGTTCAGTGGTGCTTTGCCATGGCGGTACAGGACAGTTCAGCAGTGCTTTGCCATGGCGGTCTGTGCCCTGTTCAGCGGTGCTTTGACATGGCGGTCTTTGCCCTGTTCAGCGGTGCTTTGACATGGCGGTCTTTGCCCTGTTCAGCGGTGCTTTGCCATGGCGGTTCAGGACAGTTCAGCGGTGCTTTGCCATGGCGGTTCTGATAAGGACATTGGTGTGTGGCATGACGTTTCATCATGGCCCAGCGGGGCTGTGGCAGCCGGAGCCCTCCAGGGCACTGACTCCGGCGGTGGTCTCCTGACCAGTGACGATACTTGGGCCCTCCTGGGCTGTGACTCTAGTGATGGTGTCTTGACCACTGACGATAGTGGGGTCCTCCTGGGCTGTGACTCTGGCGGTGGTCTCTGGACCAGTGACGATAGTGGGGCCCTCCTGGGCACTGACTCCGGCGGTGGTCTCATGACCAGTGACGATACTTGGGCCGTCCTGGGCTGTGACTCTGGCGGTGGTCTCCTGACCAGTGACGATAGTGGGGCCCTCCTGGGCTGTGACTCTGGTGGTGGTCTCTGGACCAGTGACGATAGTGGGGCCCTCCTGGGCACTGACTCCGGCGGTGGTGGTGGTCTCCTGACCAGTGACGATACTTGGGCCCTCCTGGGCTGTGACTCTGGCGGTGGTCTCCTGACCAGTGATGATAGTGGGGCCCTCCTGGGCTGTGACTCTGGCGGTGCTCTCCTGACCAGTGACGATAGCGGGGCCCTCCTGGGCTGTGACTCTGGCGGTGGTCTCTGGACCAGTGACGATAGTGGGGCCCTCCTGGGCACTGACTCTGGCAGTGGTCTCTGGACCAGTGACGATAGTGGGGCCCTCCTGGGCTGTGACTCTGGCGGTGGTCTCTGGACCAGTGACGATAGTGGGGCCCTCCTGGGCTGTGACTCTGGCGGTGGTCTCTGGACCAGTGACGATAGTGGGGCCCTCCTGGGCACTGACTCCGGCGGTGGTCTCCTGACCAGTGACGATACTTGGGCCCTCCTGGGCTGTGACTTTGGCGGTGGTCTCCTGACCAGTGACGATACATGGGCCCTCCTGGGCTGTGACTCTGGTGGTAGTCTCCTGACCAGTGACGATAGTGGGGCCCTCCTGGGCTGTGACTCTGGCGGTGGTCTCCTGACCAGTGACGATAGTGGGGCCCTCCTGGGCTGTGACTCTGGCGGTGGTCTCTGGACCAGTGACAATAGTGGGGCCCTCCTGGACTGTGACTATGGCGGTGGTCTCTGGACCAGTAACGACGGTGCTGGCGGTTGTGTCTCGACCGCCGGAAATGATGTCACACTTCTCCGCCGTGACACTCACAACAGGCTGGGCAGACTTCCTCTGGCCCTACCCCACCTTTGGTGGAGTCACAGCTGACTCTCCAATCCCCTTGGAACCCATGTCAGTTGTTTACCCACTTGGAGTCTTAACACGGTCCTGTCGTCCACTCTCCAATTTTATTGCCTTTACAGGGGGTGGGCTGTCAGTGCCTTGGCTCTGGGTCCTACTGCCTGCCCTGGTGGCCGATGCACTCCAAAAACCTTGAACAGGCACCACTGGTATTGGAGGCTTTTTGGCTGAGGCGCTACGACAGGACTGATGAATTGGAGGGGGGGGTGGGGGCAAAAAGGTCAACTTTACAGAGGGACAGTTTCTGACGAACACTGGGATGGGTATATGGAGGGGGCCTGGGAGTGGAGGAAGAGGAGGTGGTTGTCGGAGGTGTCACTTTAGGTGTTATGGGTGCAGGTACTGGAGGCTGTCGTGAGGTGGATGGATGTTGGGTGAGTGATTGCCGGTGTTTGTGTACTTTGGGAGGGGGCGTCACAGACACACTGGGAGAGGACACAGGGGACGTGTAAATGGCAGTGGAGGTAGTGAGTGCAGGTGAGCGGGGTGTGGTGCTGGGTGTACTGGTGCGAGTCCTAGTGGCTGTAGATGTAGTGCATGCAGGTGAGAGTGTAGACGACACTGGGAGGGAGGAGGGAGAAGAGGAGGAGGGGGACACAGTGGAGGCAGTGGATGTTGTTGTGTCTGTATGTGGGTGAGGCTTGCGTGAGTGCTTGTGGTGTGTGTGGTGCCTATGTTTGCTTGAGCTACTTGTGTGTGTTGACTTGTGTGCATGCTGGTCTGTAGGTGTGCTTGGGATGGGCTGGGGTACAGGAGATTGGGTCTGGGTGGAGGAAGTTGGAGGGGGAAGGCTAGACACAGGGACAATTGCTGCCATCAGTGCTGAGGCCAAAGATTGCAGGGTTCGCTGAAGGACAGCCTGACCAGAATGAATGCCCTCCAGGAATGCATTACTGTGTTGCAACTCTCGTTCTACACCCTGGATGGCATTCACAATGGTAGACTGCCCAACAGTGAGTGACCTGAGGAGGTCAATGGCCTCCTCACTGAGGGCAGCAGGGGTGACTGGGGCAGGGCCTGAGGTGCCTGGGGCGATGGTGATGCCCACCCTCCTGGGTGAGCGGGCACGGGGCGAACGCTGAGGGGCTCCTGGGAGGGCGGTGCTGGTAGGGGAGGTGGCGGCTGTACCTGTAGAGGTGGGGGGCACAGATGGTGCCGCCACCACAAGGGAGCTCCCATCGTCGAACAAGTCTGTGTCGCTGCTTGGTGATCCGGTGGCCGACGTGAAGCTCCCCTCGCCCTCCGTCCCACTGATGCATTCAGAGTCTGTGGTGTGGCCCTCCATGGCCATGTGGGATGCAGCTCCCTCGTGCTGCGGTGCCACTGTACCTCCGCCTGTTGATGCTGATGTACATAAGGACAGGGAGAGCAGACAAAGGGGGGGAGACAGAAGAAAGAGGGTTTTAGTGCCTGGCATACCGCTACCGTTGGCGGACAAGACAAACGCAGATGCCCCCTGCATTACGCCGTACTCGTGCCCTCTGCACATGCAATTTCTGGGATATGGCCTATATGGCAATGGTGGACATCGGCGCACATGGATGACACAGGGGCAACTATACCTCGACTTGGCACTCTGCTGAGGTGGGGTAGAGTGCCACATGGGCTACATTACGGAGGGGCCTTGCCTACCTAACTCGCCCTGGCCTAGGGACACCCACAGCCCACCTCCCCACCCAGACACCTCCACTGCACGCAAAGTCCGCAGAATGAGGTTGTACTCACCCCCTTGTGTCTGCTGTGATGCCCTCAAGCGCCCATCCAACTCCGGGTAGGCCACCGCCAGGATCCGGAACATCAGGGGGGTCCTGGTCTGACGGGCACCCCTCCCACGTTGGGAGGCCATACCCAGCTGAGCCTCCGCCGTCTTCTTGCTGCAGCGGCGAATGTCCTCCCATCTCTTACGGCAGTGGGTGCCCCGTCTCTGGTGGGCCCCCAGGGTCCGGACCTCCTTGGCGATGGCACGCCAAATGTCCCTCTTCTGGTTTGCGCTGACCTACATGACATGCACAAGGAAAGAGGAACAGTCATTACCAACTGCACCGTCGTTGTGAGTGGCCCCCTCCCTACTCTGGCCATGTGGCCCATTCATTCCCATGCATTGATGTTCTATGGACTCTGCCCCCTTCCCTCTTCCAACCAGCCCTCTCCACCCAGGCCTAGCCCCTACAACGTACTCCCTGTGCACTAACCTGTTGGTCTGGAGGACCGTAGAGTAGCGTGTACTGGGGGAGGACCCCGTCTACCAGTGTCTCCAACTCCTGTGCAGTGAAGGCAGGGGCCCTTTCCCCAGACACAGCAGCCATTGTTGCTTCCAGACCGAGGTCACAGCAGCACTTGCAGTGTAGGTCCTCTCCTGTCGAAGGTCAGGTATGTAGTGATTGAACAGATAGAAAATGGCGCACCTGTTCATTGGCTCCTGGGACCCATAGGGTCCAATGTTAACCAATGCAGCATTGCGCCGCGGTTTACGACCGCCTACCGCGACGGTGTGTAACACCAGCGCAGTTACCCCACAATCCCATTGTCCCAGTTTAGAGGTCAGGCAGCCGCCATTTCAGGGGCCCACATGGCTTCATTTCATACTGCGTCACACATAGCTAGGCCTACACTCAACACACATACAGGAGGGGTTATGTGAGTGGTGTAGTCTTGTGTGTGACTGTGGGTACATACCTGGAGGACTAATGACTGGTTCTTCGCTGTTGTCCTTCGTAGGCACCGTCTGCTGGGACATATGAGAAGATGGCGGAATCCTCCGGTGTACCGACCGCTGGTGGACCTGTTGACAATGGAAGAGCGACATGTCATCGTAACCTACCGGTTTGACCGTGCCACAATCCAGGAACTATGTACCCAGTTGGAGCCAGACCTGATGTCACCAATCTGCCATCCGACTGGAATCCCCCCTGAGATGCAGGTGCTGTCAGTGCTCCATTTCCTTGCAAGTGGGTCTTTTCAGACAACAGTGGCCATGGCATCAGGGATGTCCCAGCCTATGTTTTCCAATGTGTTGTCCAGAGTGTTGCCTGCCCTGCTGAAACACGTAAGGAGATACATCATTTTCCCTGAGGTGGAGGATTTGCCTACAGTGAAAGGTGACTTCTATGCCCTTGGGCATATCCCCAACGTCATAGGTGCTATTGATGGGACCCGTGTAGCTCTGGTCCCCCCCCACAGGAGTGAACAGGTGTACAGGAACAGGAAGAGTTATCATTCCATGAATGTACAGATGGTATGTTTGGCAGACCAGTACATCTCGCAGGTAAATGCTATGTTCCCTGGCTCAGTGCATGACGCCTACATCCTGCGGAATAGCAGCATCCCTGATATGATGGGAAAACTCCAGAGGCACCTTGTATGGCTTTTGGGGGACTCTGGTTACCCCAACCTTTCGTGGCTATTGACCCCAATGAGGAATCCCAGGACCAGTGCAGAGGAACGCTACAATGAGGCCCATGGGCGGACTAGGAGGGTGATCGAACGCACCTTCGGCCTCCTTAAGGCCAGGTTCAGGTGCCTCCATATGACAGGTGGATCCCTATTCCACTCACCGAAGAAGGTGTGCGACATCATCATCGCCTGCTCCATGCTCCATAATTTGGCATTGCGACGCCAGGTGCCTTTTCTGCAGGAGGGTGATCCAGATGACGGTGTTGTAGCAGCTGTGGAGCCTGTGGACAGTGATGAGAATGAAGCTGATGAAGAAGACAACGACAACAGGGAGTCAGTCATACAGCAATATTTCCAGTGACACACAGGTGAGAACATTTTCATTTTTAGCATTACATTAACTTTCACACGTCTACCTCTATCCTGTTTTTCGATTTAAGTCAACATTTGGCAACTGAGTTGTACCCTTCCATTACGGTTTCACAGGTGTGGTTACCTACGTGTCAACTGCTTGCATCCTTCAAGGGCTTGTGATGTGTGACATAGGTATGTTAGCTTTAGAATGGTACACCCATTATGTCACTGTCATTGATAATACAATTTTACTAAATCACAGACTGACTCCAGATTGTTTTGTGTTTCAAGGGTGTTTATTGAAGTGCTCAGAAATGGGAGGGGGTTGTAAAATGAGGATGGGTGATGGTGGAGGAATGTCCATGGCAGAGTCCAGTCTATTAGTCTCACAGGTGCACTGCCCATCTGGGCATAGGAAGAGGAGCTGGGGCAGTTAAAGTATGGACAGGGTAACAAAGTGGGACAGTGGGTGGACAATCAGGGTGGTGTCATTTCCTGGTGGGGGTCTTGCCATCTTGCTCTGTCCTGTTCCTGGATCTCAGGGACCGCTTGCGTGGTGGTTGTCCGTCTGCAGGGGGTGGAGTGCTGGTGTGTTGGTCCTGTGGTGGGGTGTCCTGTCCACTAGCGCCGGCGGAGGTGGTGGGCATTTCATCGTCCTGGCTAGTGTCAGGGGCCCCTTGGAGTGCCACGGTCTCCCTCAATGTCTGCTGTATGTCCTTCAGCACCCCTACGATGGTGCCCAGGGCAGAGCTGATGGTTCTGAGCTCCTCCCTGAACCCCAAATACAGTTCGTCCTGCAGGCGCAGGGTCTCCTGCAACTTCTCCAGAACCGTCGCCATCGTCTCCTGGGAGTGGTGGTATGCTCCCATGATGGAGGAGAGGGCCTCGTGGAGAGTGGGTTCCCTTGGCCTGTCTGCCCCCTGTCGCACAGCAGCCCTCCCAGTTCCCCTGTGTTCCTGTGCCTCCGTCCCCTGGACCGTGTGCGCACTATTACTGCCCCCAGGTCCCTGTTGTTGTTGGGGTGGTGGGTTAGCCTGGGTGCCCTGTAGTGGTGGACACACCGCTGATTGACCTGTCCTGGGTAGGGAGGTTTGGGCCCGCTGGGTGGGTGCTGTGCTGGTGTTACCAGAGGGTGGAAGGTCAGTGTTGGGCTGTGCCTGTGCAAGGGGAACCGACTGTCCCGGGGCCCACGATGGTCCGGGCTGGTCATCAGGATCCAGTAGGGCAGAGCTGCTCTCGTCACTGTGGGCCTCTTCTGGGGGTGGAGTGGTGTTGTCTGAAGCCTCTGGTGTGGTGATGGTCCTTCGGGTTCCTGCAGGGGAATTAGAGCATGATTATTGCATGAGTGTGTGTAATGGTGTGCAATGGGTGGGTGTTTGTGTACCCCAGTGCATGCATTCCTGTGTGTGAGTTTGTGTGGTGATGGTTGGGGGGGTGTACTGGGTATGTGCAGTGGGCATGCTTTAGTGAGGGGTGTCCATACTTAGTTGTGTCATGCAGGGCTTGGTGTTGGGATGGGTGGTTGGTGTCATGGGTAGATTAGTGAGGAGTTGTAGTGATAGGGGAGGGGGTGAGGGAGGGGGTGTATGATAGCATGCAGGTAGGGTGGGGGATATGATAGTTAAGATTTGACTTACCAGTGTCCCATCCTCCACCGACTCCTGCGAGGCCCTCAGGATGCAAGATGGTCAAGACTTGCTCCTCCCATGTTGTTAGTTGTGGGAGAGGAGGTGGGGGTCCGCCGCCAGTCCTCTGTACCGCAATGTTGTGCCTGGAGACCGTTGAACGCACCTTCCCCCGTAGGTCGTTCCACCTCTTTCTGATGTCCTCCCTATTTCTTGGGTGCTGTCCCACGGCGTTCACCCTGTCCACTATTCTGCGCCATAACTCCATCTTCCTGGCTATTGATGTGTGCTGTACCTGTGAGCCAAATAGCTGTGGCTCTACCCGGACGATTTCCTCCACCATGACCCTGAGCTCCTCCTCGGAGAAGCGGGGGTGTCTTTGGCGTGCCATGGGGTGGTGTGGGTGATGTGTGGGGTGGTGTATGTGGTGATGAGTATGGTGAGTGTAGTGGTGTGTGGTGTTTTGTGCGTGGATGTTGTGTGGGTGATGGTGTTGTGTGCCTCTGTGTAGTGGGGTTGTCTATTCTGTGCTCTCTCTCTGTCGCCTTTGTGTCTACTTTTTTGTCGTAGGGGTTTGTGGGAGATGTGTGTGTGTGTTTTATATTGTGTTTGGTGTGTGGGAGTGTTGTTTCTATGTGTATCAGGTGTGTGTATTTTGAATTGTCCAATGTGGCGGTGTTTTGGAGATGTGTGTGAATTATGAGCGCGGCGGTGTGTACCGCCAATGGAATACCGCGGTTGAAGGCCCGCCGCGTGGATTCGTGGGTCGTAATAGCATGGGCGTGTTTCTGTTGGCGTGGAGGTGGAGGATTTGTTTCTGCCAGTTTATCACTGACCTTTGGTGTGGCGGTGTTGTGTGGGTGTCTGAATTTCGGCGGATTCCAAGATGTGTGTCATAATAGCTGTGGCGGAATGCCGCCGCCGCGGCGGTGTATTGGCAGTCTTCTGCACGGCGGTAAGCGACTTTTACCACCAATGTTGTAATGACCCCCAATATCTTGTCAAATAGCTAACATTTTTGAAGACTTTCAAAACAGAGAGAAAGAGAGAGTGCGTGTTTTTTTGCCTGTGAAAGTGTAAAATGTATTTGTGAAATCCAAGACACCTCACCATAACCTACTGAAAGCAGCTGTACTACTTGAGTGAAAATACATTTACCAGCGAGGTATAACATCTCACCTCTCCCCCGCACCCCCTCCCCCCCTAAGCTTCGCCCCCGCTGTCAAGACAAGTACTTGTGGGTTTCCCGCCCACAGTTCTCAATCCACTGGGACTTGATAACAGCACCACCACACCCACCAGTCCAGCTGAATAAACGGGGAGTTCACAATGCTGCTGCTTTACGATACACACATATTAAAGGCGCGTACACGTAGCATTAAGAATAGAAAATCTATACTTATCCTTATAGACTTACAACCACGATATT
Organism: Pleurodeles waltl; assembly: GCF_031143425.1. Classification (NCBI taxonomy): domain Eukaryota; kingdom Metazoa; phylum Chordata; class Amphibia; order Caudata; family Salamandridae; genus Pleurodeles; species Pleurodeles waltl. The sequence continues at coordinate 1,372,904,687 of NC_090445.1, read as the reverse complement.
TTGGTTGTCGTTATTTTGGTTACGATAATTTTGTAGCGCAATAGGCAGATAGGAGCAAAAATTGTTAGAGAGGGTTAGTGACAGAGCAAAAGAAAGACAGCGAGAGAGTGGTAGGCAGAGAGGTGGAGAGACCGAGGGGTGGGGGGAGACACAGTGAGAGAAATTAATAAAGAGGAAGGGAAAGGTAGGGAATATGAAGAAGTGGAGAGATAAAGTGAGAAAGAGAGAGGAAGAGAATATAAAAGGATGGAGAGCGAACACTAAAACGAGAGAGGGCGAGAGAGACAACGCAAGAGCAAAGAACACATCGATGGCAAAAGAAAGGGAAAAAGAGTAACTGTGAAAGAGAATAAAAATATGGAAACGGAAATGGATGTTTCAGAATGAGGGCATACTTTGGAGAGGTTGAGTACAACTGTAAAACAAACGAGGAGTTGGGATGAAAAAGCGAACTAAATGGAATCTATAATTAAATCTTTTGGGGCGAGAAAGAAAAGAATGAGTAAAGGACACAGGCAGAGCAAGAGAACAAAAAGTGTTTGGTAATGTGAGATTTAGAATGAAAGCGTGACTACAAAAAGAAGCAAAGTCTATTAAAGCCGGGCGCGGCCACTTAGCTTTGAAGATGCAGGGAAATTGCATCAAAGGACAGAATAATTTCATTAAAGAGACTCCTGGGGGAAAAACAAGGTCAAATTGAACACGAGCGAAGAGGGCAGCGAGGGAAGGACGCTCAGCAGCAAACTTTCAGTCAGATCATAGAAAACTTACTGTGTCCGCCCACAACAAATGGTCTGTGCCACCATGCACACAACACGAGGCAATCTCTGTATGGGCACAACAACTTGCAAAGTAAGGCCTACATTTATACTTTTTTAGCAACCCATTTGCTTCATTTTTTGATGCAAAATCGGCGCAAACTTACAAAATACAATTGTATTTTGGAAGTTTGTGCTGCTTTTGCGTAAAAAATTACGCAAATGCTACGCTAAAAAAGAATGAATATGTGCCTTAGGGCCTCATTTAGGAGGAAATGATGCAGCGTGACCCTGCAAGCCAGCTTGCTGGGCCGCACTGCGTCAGTTTGAAAGTGCAGAGATGTGTCATATTTACATTACTTTCCTCAGCGCTGGGGCTCAAACCACTGTCTAGAGCCAATGCAGGCACCCTTGCACCATGGGACACCTTCCTGCACATAAACAAACATTAATGGCATTTTCCTCTTTATAATTGTGCTTCAGTATGCAGCACACATAGAAAGAGAAAAAAACGGGGAAAAAAAATGTTATTTCTCCCAGTTGTGCCACTTTAACACCAGCCCTGAGGTGGCGTAGGATTCCGATGCATCCCCAGCCTTGCAAAATCTGGGAAAGCGTCAGATTCTGTCAGTTTCCATGGGCGTTGGATGGGAACACCCACAGCAACACCCATGGAAAGCCCCTTTTACACAGAGTTATGCATAAAAAGGGGCCATATCTACAAGGCCTTGAGAAGCCACACAAGTTTGCTTTGTGTGGCCTTGTAAATATGGGCCGGCACACTGTGCCACTGCAGCATAAGAAAAAATGATGCTCCGATGGCGCAGTGTGACGCTAGGGCCTTGTAAATGAGACCCATACAATGTTTTGTCAAGGGCAGCGCTGCAAGCCTTTTTGCTGCACTGCCCTGCGTCAAAACACAGGGGCTGGAATGGCCATATCTACAAGATACAGTACATTCTTGTCCTTGTTCCCTGCACGGGTGCACAAATTGCTGCCTTGCACCAATGCAGGTACCCTTGCACCGTGGTGCAAGGGTGCCTGCATTGCAGGGATGATTGTTTTTGTGCAGGAAGGGACACCTTCCTGCACAAAAACAATCACAAGAGGTGTTTTCCTCTTTCTATGTGTGCTGCAAAATGCAGTACACATAGAAAGTGGAAAAAAAGGGAGAAATAAAGTTATTTCTCACCTTTGCGCCACCCTTGGGTTGAGATAGGCTTTTGACGCATTCCCAAGTTTATAAAACCTTGTAAATCTGGGAATGTGCCAAAATCCCCTGCAACCCCCATGCAATGCCTCTTTAAAGTAAAGGAAGGCAACACAGTGACTTGCTCTGCGTTGCTTTATTCCATATCAACACAGCTTTGAAAGCGTTGTAGATATTGGCCTACAGCCTGCACCACCGGTGCATCAAACAAAGTTAATAAAAAGTGACTCATCGGCAGGACAAGCAGCTTGTAATTGAGGTCCTGTGTCTGTACACATCAAAAATGACTTTGTCACATAGCACCATACACAACAAAAACATACTATGTTGTGCAGAACACAAAAGAGTGTATGGCTCTGCATGCTAACACCGCAAACTAAGGACCTCATTTACAACGCTCTGGCACAGGGCAGCACCTCAAGTCTAATTGCTGCGCTGCTCGGTGTCAAAACAAAAGGGCAGGAATGAACCATATCTACAAGATATGGTGCATTTCAGTCCTTGTCCCCTGTGCTGGCACAACGCAGGCATCCTTCCACCATGGTGCAATGCTGCCTGAGTTGTGGGGATGATTGTTTTTGTGCAGGAATAGACGCCTTCCTACACAGAAACAATCACAAGAGGTGTTTTCCTCTTACTATAAGTGCTGCAAAATGTAGCACACATAGAAAGAGGAACAAACGGGGAGAAATAATCTTATTTCTCCCCATTGTGTAACCCTTGTGCCATCCTTGGGGTGGCATGGGCTTTTGCCACATTCCCAGATTTACAAAATTTTGTAAATCTGGGAATGCATCAACATCCATGGACATTGTGTGGGATTACCCACTGCAACACCCATGGAACACCTTTTTGAAGCAAAGCAAGGCAACACTGTGACTTGTGCTGCGTTGCCTTGCACAATGAGCCTCAGTTACAAAGCCCTATCGGCACACTGTGCCACCGGAGTGTAATTTATTTTTACACTCCGGTGGCACAGTGTGTCAGCCCATATTTAGAAGGCCAAGCAAAGCCACCTTGTGTGGCTTTTAATGGGCTTGTAAACATTACCCCCTTTCACAAATAACTCTGCATGAAAGTGGCATTCCATGGGTGTTGCTGTGGTATTCCCACGCAGCACCCATGGAAACTGAAGGAATCTGATGCTTTCCTAGATTTACAAGGCTGGGAAAGCATCAGATTCCTATGATGCCTCAGGGGTTGCATTAAGGTGGCACAAAGGGGAGAAATAACCTTATTTCTCCCCGTGTTTTCCTCTTTCTATCAGTTCTGCATTCTGCAGCGCACATAGAAAGACTAAAATGCCATTTATGATGGTTGATGTTCAGGAAGGCGTTCTTTCCTGCAAGTTCCTCATGTCCATGCTTGATGGACTGCCCCAGCCCTGGCTGTCTTTGGAAAACTGCAGCTTGTGGTCTAATCTTTAACTTGAGTGACCAGGACTACAAGTCCCACAATACAAAGCAAAAACCTGCACTGGATTCACACATCATGCATGGACATTAGAAACCTCCTTAACCTTACTGTGACAATACAGGTCCCCTTGCACCATTAGGCAAATGTGTTTGTCTTGGGGCTATGTAGCCAAAAGTGGAGCGTGAACTAATAGAATGGAATGGGCCTTAGAGGAGACCCAGGGGCACAGTATGTGGAGTACATCCAAGTAGGATCATGTGAAGACCCAAATGTACAGCCACTAGCATGAAACCACATTGCATGCAGCTGTCCTGAAGTGCTAGGTCAGCTCTTACAAGTGTTGCCTGCCATGTTAGAGACCACACTACCTCCTGTCTTGAACAAATAAATATTGGGTGTGGGAGTGAATGCAAGTGATGCACAGTAGAGGTCCATGAGTGCTTGTCGGGAGCATAGATGGTGTGTATGCTTGGTGCATCCCTGATAGTGTAATGCCAGGTAGGTGTGGCTGAGCACATTGAACTTTCAGGGTGTCTGACTGGGGAGCCATTGGATCTCAAGGAGTGGGGGTGATGTTTGTGCTGCAAGATAGCCTGAGGGACAGTCATGCACTGCTGCTTTTTGATAGTGGGCACTTGTGTAACAGCTGTAAAGTGATGGCGTAGAAGAGGGCATTAGTGCACTGTACTTGATGTGATGTTGGCCTGGCAGAAGGTGTAGCAGGTGTCCGAATGGAGGTGTAAGCAGAACAAGTTAACTATGCTACATATGTCAAAGCAGGAAGATGATAAACATGGAATCGTGAAATGACAGAATGAGCCAGGTGTCCAGGATGATGAGCAGACTTTGGGGATGGTTTGGAGGGTGAAGTGTCTGGGCCTAGTCGTGTGGGCAACCAGGTTAGGTACATGTTACAGATAATAATCGTTGCTCTCCTGTGAGGTTCAGCCTGAGTCAGAGCCCTGACATACAGATAGGCATGTTGGGCAATTGCATATTGTAACTAATGTAGGTGTTCATGTCTCCTGAGAGTCAGTGTATGATCTGATTGTCATCAGTGTTTGAGAGTAAGTCCTGGCCCGGGGCCACAATGATGGCTGACAGAGAAGTCATGTACAGGTACAAGTGAGCAGGGCTGAGTGAAGAGATCTGTGATACTTTGCAGAGGGTTAACTTGGGTAATGATGAAATGGGGTGAACATCAGTGGTTGCATATTTCCAAGTGTGATTGTGCTTATCCCCTTCAGGGATGGTTCACAGTGCCTATTGTTATGGAATTTGGTCATGACTGTGTGCACTAGGAAATCATAGAAGTACTAACAAATAAGTAAACCATCGTAATTATATGCCCTTACCCATTCCTGCAGTGTAGCAAAGCTGCTTGCTGTGTAGAGGTGCGTGGATGTGTGTCAAGTATGAGCCCTTGGCCACATGAATGTACAAATTGTATGCAGTACAGCACTGTAAAGCAGATTGGTGTGATGTACCATGTAAACGGCAGAGTGATGGAAAAAAAGTAATAGATGACCAAACTAACATCATGTTTTCAGGAGCTGTGGGCTAAGTAATGGCTGGAGGGAATGCACGCACCCTGGTGACATGGTGCAATGTTTTCAGTAGTAGTGTCAATTAGTGAAACTTACATCAATGTAGTCAGGATGAAAGTATGAAAATAAGTCCACCAACATGGTAAATGGGGATCTTGCATCCACTCACCCTTTCAGCCAGAACAGGCCAGCAAGCTATGTAACTGCCTTGCAATCTGTGCATTGACACAAAAGTGGCCCCTGTCATCCCACAGTGGTTGTGTGAATAATGTACAGATACTGCCATTTGGAAAGCAAAAATAGTGTAACTTGCTGTTAAAAATTGGGACTCTAGTTGGCAGAGGTATGCACCCTGTTCAAGTATGGCACACACTCCTAGTCAAGGTAAGTCAGGTACACACTGTAAATCAATCTGTGCTCACCCTTTGGTAGTTTGGCACAGATCAGGCAGGCTTGACTTGAGGCAATTATGTATTTGTGCAACATGCACTCACAGTAACACAATAAAAACACCACAAAAAGACTCAACGCCAGTTTAGACAAATAGAGAAAATTACTCTGAGTAAAACTAGACCAAAACAACAAAAATCCAATAAGTAGACATCAAGATATGATTTTTTAAAGATTAAATCAAAAGAAGTGCTGAGAAGTTACTACTGGTCAACAGGTTACTTGAGGTCGCGAGGGACCAGTGCAAATTCAAAATTCAGGCCGAAGGAAATAGAGCGCGGGTTGGATACAGTTCCAGGTAAGTCCTGATAAAGTTTTAACTACTCAGTTTGCTGCAAAGCGTACATTCGCCTTAGTGAAGATCCGTCTGTTGCCACTGACGGATGGGCTGCAGCCTCACGGTCACAAGCAGAGATGATGCTGTGCGAAGAGCAAAATTGCGCCCACTCGTGATGATCCTTTGGGTGAGCAGAACGGTTCTGGTGTGAATGGGCCCATTTGAATTTGTGAAGAGCCCAAAAGCTGGATTTGAAGCGCAAAAAGAAAAGAAAGCAGATGCAAACCCATGTTCTAAGGCCCAGGACTTGAGGGGGGCATCTCAGGCAAGGGTAGGACTTACAGATGGCAGAGTCCATCAACACCAGGAGAGTTCCAGGCTGCCTTTGATGTCCCCGAGACTGCAGAAGAGCAGTGTGCAAGCCAGCAAGCCCTTGGAGTCACTCTGGGTTCAAGTTAGATGGGTCCAGTACTTGTCCTCAGCAGGGTAGACATCACCAGACAGCAGGGCAGCTCAGAAAAGCAGAGAAGCAGTTCCTTAGAAGAGTCAGTCCAGGCAAAGTGGCAATCCTTACACCACAGCAGTCTTTACTCCAGCAAATTTCTCCCCAGGTCCAGTAGTGTAGTGATTTGATAGGGTCAGAGCCCCATTTCTTATACCCAAAATTGCCTTTGACGTAGGGGTGACTTCAAATCAGCTTGCCCAGGTCTCCCTTTCATCCAAGCCCTGTGTGGGGTCAGGCCACTAACCATTGAAGTATAAGTGTGAACCTCTCCCATCCTTCCTGCCCAGGAAGACCCATCAGTATGCATATCAATGCAGATGTAGTTGAGTGTCCTGTGTTGTGGCTGTCTGTAGAGAATGCACACATGTAACTGTCACCCAGCCCGGCTCAGCCCAGACATGCATTGGAGACAGGCTCACAGGCACATAGAACAGTGAGAGCAAAGAAATGCCACTTCCTAAAAGTGGCATTTCTAAAATAGTAATGTTAAATCCGAAGGATTTATCATTACCATTCCAATGATATGAAGCATGGTGCACTTTCTGATCAGGAATTACAGCTTAACAGTATATTAATGACTTCCCAATGCTGGCCTATGAGAGGAGTAGGCCTAACAGTAGTGAAAAACGACTTTGGGAGTTTTTCATGACAAGGACATTTAAAACTTAATAGTACATGTCCTGCTGTTTACTTACATTACATCCTGCCCTTTGGGTCACCGAGGACCTAACTTAGGGGTGACTATGTGTAATAAAAGGGTAGTTTAAGACTTGATAAGAGGTTTTAAATGCCATGTCGAAATGGCAGTGAAACTGCACACACAGGCTCTGCAATGGCAGGCCTGAGACAGGTTTGAAAGACTACTTGCGTTGGTGGCACAATCAATGCTGCAGGCCCACTAGTAGCATTTAATTTACAGGACGTGGGTATTTGGTATACCAGTTTACAAGGTACTTACCAGTAAATTAAATATGCAATTTGGGGAACCTGTCCTGGATGACTAACGTGATGGTGTGACATCCTGCCCCCCCAGGAATAATGACAGTTTCCAGGAACTCCTAGACTCCATAGAATCTCCATCTCTAGACATGGCAAGGAATGATAGTATTGCAGGGTCTCTAGATGAACCGCCACCCACAGAACATGACCCATCTGCCAGTAGTCCAAGCCTAGATATAGACTCCAAGGACCCACATGTTGTCTTCCAAAGGCGAGTAGTAGGAGTCCAGCAGCAGATGGTTGAAGAAGTGCAGTAGGGGATGGAGACTATAGCAGGCACCCTAAAAGGAGTCCATAGGTGCCTCAGCCCCAATAAGGATACATCTGAGGCAATTAAGGGCACCTACACTTGCCACCTTAGTATGGCTTAATACCTAATTGACATTGCTGGTGCCATGAGGCATCAACATCTGACACCGGTGAGGTTGCCACCAAGCTCGGGACTATCATCATGGCATATATGGAGTACAATTGGGCTCCTACGGTGCCCTCATTAGAGTCATTGTCAGATTGCTGAAAAGCCATTAAACCCTTGTTTAGTGCTGTGCTGCCTTCCTTACTGGCACAGACAAATGCTGCAGAGACAGGGGAGTCACATATTCAGTCCTTGATATGGGTGTGCCTCACATGCCTCCCACACAAACACCACCAACTACAGGTGAGGTGCAAAACGGTTATCAGAGGAGGAAGATGTGCATTTCTCCAATTTCCACCAGGGAACTGCCGGTAAAATTTGTCTGTGTCCCCTGGACAAATCCCCAGATGCACTGTGTCTCTCATCATGACAGCTCCCTTGTTATCTTGTGCTTCCCATGTTTGTTTGTGCATTTATTAATCTTATCCACTTCTGAACTGTGGACTACTTTTCCGAATGGCAATTTGTATTTCTTCACTGAAATTCTCATCACCTCTACATGTCACATGGCACACCTTTTAAATGGACTCTGTCCGGATATCCTGTGCTCACTTTAAATGTTGGTGTTGTTGCCCAAGGCAATGCAAAAATGGTTATGCGGACCAACCCACACTTGTAAACAAATTCACTCTTATAAACCTGAGTGCTGTATGTCTGTTGCAGAAAGGACTACTTATACTATGGTTGATGTGAATATACAAAAAATGCTTCTTAGCATCTCAAGGAATTTGATCTAATGTCACCTGCTCTTGTTGTATATGCCCATACATCATGTACATTCACTGCCATGCATTATGCAGAATGTTTTGTCTACCAATTGAACATCATGGTATGACAATAAGCTTCAATAAGCTTCAGTTACTTGACTGGCTCAGAGTACCAAGGCCTTACTAAACACACAAATGCTTACCTGATCAAAATGAGCCCTGTGAGGGATGTGAGCCAATAACACTGATTCACTCATCCACATATTTCTAGCTCAGTGAACATGACAACTTGATCAAACGCATATGAGAGCCTCAATGCTTACACTGAGGAGACCTGAAAAACTTGATAATATGTGGAAACTCATGCCCTGATTCCTCCTAAATTATCATTACAGGGAGTGCAGAATTATTAGGCAAATGAGTATTTTGACCACATCATCCTCTTCATGCATGTTGTCTTACTCCAAGCTGTATAGGCTCGAAAGCCTACTACCAATTAAGCATATTAGGTGATGTGCATCTCTGTAATGAGAAGGGGTGTGGTCTAATGACATCAACACCCTATATCAGGTGTGCATAATTATTAGGCAACTTCCTTTCCTTTGGCAAAATGGGTCAAAAGAAGGACTTGACAGGCTCAGAAAAGTCAAAAATAGAGAGATATCTTGCAGAGGGATGCAGCACTCTTAAAATTGCAAAGCTTCTGAAGCGTGATCATCGAACAATCAAGCGTTTCATTCAAAATAGTCAACAGGGTCGCAAGAAGCGTGTGGAAAAACCAAGGCGCAAAATAACTGCCCATGAACTGAGATAAGTCAAGCGTGCAGCTGCCACGATGCCACTTGCCACCAGTTTGGCCATATTTCAGAGCTGCAACATCACTGGAGTGCCCAAAAGCACAAGGTGTGCAATACTCAGAGACATGGCCAAGGTAAGAAAGGCTGAAAGACGACCACCACTGAACAAGACACACAAGCTGAAACGTCAAGACTGGGCCAAGAAATATCTCAAGACTGATTTTTCTAAGGTTTTATGGACTGATGAAATGAGAGTGAGTCTTGATGGGCCAGATGGATGGGCCCGTGGCTGGATTGGTAAAGGGCAGAGAGCTCCAGTCTGACTCAGACGCCAGCAAGGTGGAGGTGGAGTACTGGTTTGGGCTGGTATCATCATAGATGAGCTTGTGGGGCCTTTTCGGGTTGAGGATGGAGTCAAGCTCAACTCCCAGTCCTACTGCCAGTTCCTGGAAGACACCTTCTTCAAGCAGTGGTACAGGAAGAAGTCTGCATCCTTCAAGAAAAACATGATTTTCATGCAGGACAATGCTCCATCACACGCGTCCAAGTACTCCACAGCGTGGGTGGCAAGAAAGGGTATAAAAGAAGGAAATCTAATGACATGGCCTCCTTGTTCACCTGATCTGAACCCCATTGAGAACCTGTGGTCCATCATCAAATGTGAGATTTACAAGGAGGGAAAACAGTACACCTCTCTGAACAGTGTCTGGGAGGCTGTGGTTGCTGCTGCACGCAATGTTGATGGTGAACAGATCAAAACACTGACAGAATCCATGGATGGCAGGCTTTTGAGTGTCCTTGCAAAGAAAGGTGGCTATATTGGTCACTGATTTGTTTTTGTTTTGTTTTTGAATGTCAGAAATGTATATTTGTGAATGTTGAGATGTTATATTGGTTTCACTGGTAATAATAAATAATTGAAATGGGTATATATTTGTTTTTTGTTAAGTTGCCTAATAATTATGCACAGTAATAGTCACCTGCACACACAGATATCCCCCTAACATAGCTAAAACTAAAAACAAACTAAAAACTACTTCCAAAAATATTCAGCTTTGATATTTATGAGTTTTTTGGGTTCATTGAGAACATGGTTGTTGTTCAATAATAAAATGAATCCTCAAAAATACAACTTGCCTAATAATTCTGCACTCCCTGTATACCTATGTTGCAAAACGATATAAAATGTTTTACTAAGAGAAAATCTATTCAAATTATCTACAACCACCAATCATGCACTAACTTAAAAACTACTTTATACCATTCAAATTTATCCCAAACTACCTACATCTACCTATCTTAAACTAACTAACCATAACACTACCTTACACTAAATACACCTTTCCTGTACTATCTTAAACATTAAACACAAATAACATGTTAAACATCAACTCCCCACCCAACTTACAACACATAGATCGACACAATGCAAACAGCAACTACACCTAAACATAAACTAACTACACATATAAACCTGAACAAATATATATTTTTTGTATTTTTTTAGATTTGTTTTCTATTTTAACAAATACTAAACATCAACCCCCACCCAATAAAAACCTTAAAAAGAGAGAAAAAGATATGAAACATTTACCTACAAAAACATGTAAAAGCTATTAAGTAACTACACTAAACCTATCCTATTCACTAACTAGCTAACTATGCCTAACTATTAACCCCTTCAATGCCCAAGATGTAATGGTTACGCCCTTGGCTACTGCACTGCTGTGCTGAGGATGTAACCATTATGTCTAGGGACTAACCCATGGGGGAAGTGCAAGCACTCCCCCGTGGGCCACCAACCCACAGGCCCCCACCGATCATGGCAGTGGAAAACCTTCCATTGCCACTCCCTGACCCTCCTCCCCAGCAATCTGATAATGTCAGCACGCTCAAGGCACGCCAACATAATCAGAGCAGGCCGAGGACATGCTGGAAGCCATCTGCTTCCAGTGGGTCCTGTAAGAGGGCTGTTTTCCTGTAAGTCCTTCTCCTGGTGGGGAGGCGGGGTTTCAGGTTTACAGACGCTGGAGGAAAGGACTTTCCCATTGCGCCTGTAAACAGTGGATTCCTGATCCAGGTGATGCCACTTTCGTGGCACAGGAATCCACACCACTAGGCCACCAGGGATTTTTTTCAGATTTTTGTGAGAGCAAACCCTTAAGCACAGGCCACTCCCCTGGGGGGGCATTTTGTGTCTTTGTTTCAGCCCATCCCCGGGGGAAGACTTGGCTGCTTTTATGCTGTGGCGGTTGAAACCCACTAAAAGCCAGGGATGATTATTTAATGTGATTTTTGCGGGGCATTTATTTACGTATTCCGCCCCTCCCAAAGGGAAGATCTGCTGCTTTTATGCTCATCTGACATCTTAGGGCGGAGGGCGGAAGGCCACTAGTCACCAGGGAGTACAAAATTGTGTTTGTTGGGGAGTGGCCCCTTGGGCAATGGCACTCCATTCCTTTGGTTAAATGCTTTGGCTGTTTTCTGCCTCCCCAGGGGGCAGATTGGCCATATGTTTAGGGCCATCTGCCCCCATGTGGTGCAGAAAGCCACTCAACACCAGGAATTTTGTTGCTGTATGTCAGGGAGTGGTCCATTGGGCAAGGGTCGCTCCCCTTTATTGGGGAAATGTTTTGGTCATCTTCTGCTTCCGGGGGCAGATTGGCCATATATTTTGGCCCATCTGCCCCTGGGGTGTGGGGGGGTAAGAAACCCACTAGACACCAGGGATTTACTTATATGTTGGGGATCGGCCCCTTGGGCGAGGGTTGCTCCCCTTGTTTGGGGCATGTATTGGAGACAGATTGGGCATTTTTGTAGGGGGGAAAACCACTAGACCAGGGAAAGTTTCTGTGTGTATATGAGAACTGGGGTTTGGCTGCATGTGTGGGCTAGTGCTTGGCTGGTGGTGTGCATGGACTGGCGCTGAGCATGGCCTGACATCTGGCTGATGATGTGTGATGGGCATACTTCATATTGTTTTATTTTATTGACTGTTTTATTTTTTTGTCAATATTTTTTATCATTATGCTTTATTTCTCCTTTTTTCCAGTGCAAAGCTTTTGTCTTCCTTTACTGCTTGCAGTTTCTGCACTGGTTGATCTGCAGTTTGGTAACAAAAAGTGTTTTGTACTGTTTGCTCCAAATGAGTATCAGTGCCCTGCATGAATGCGTGTTTTGTAAATGTTGTAATAATAGTATCACATTTAGCTTCCGTTTGATTGTGTGCAAAATTATCTCTGGGTTTGTGCTCAATGTGCATTATGTTGTCTTATGTGTAATTCTCTTTGTTTTTCCTTTCTAGTGGGATATCTTTGGTGCTTGCTGTATCTGTTCAAAGTAGGTGCTGGTGAGTCTGGCTATCTTTGGCAAGTGAGTGATGTTGCTTTTGAGTATATAGGTGTTTGTGATAAAGCCACACTTTGTTATTTATTTTACACAGCGTTGGTTGTTGTTGATTTATTTGTCATGTTACTTTTATTAGTAAGGATCATGACTAGCCGCAGTATACCGATCAGCAGGTTGTTGGTATGCTTATTGAGACATCGTCTGACACTGATTATGAGATTGACTCTGCATCTGAGGCAGAGGAGGAAGATTCTAGCAGTGAATTTTCTGTCCGAGAAGAATCATCTGATGATAAAGCCATTCTCAATGTGGATGAAGTGCCGGGTGAGGAGGACACAGATGCAGCAAGAGGCATGATGATTGCAACCTGGTGCTGCAAGGCTTCCCATTGGGACAGCTAAACTATGGGTTGCCCCAAACATGGTACAGCCAGTGTTGCTTGCCTTTACTGGTATCGCATGGTGCAGAGTGAATACTGAGAACCTTTTGCCTGTAAATTTCTTTGAGTTGTTTCTGTACAATGTATTTTTGGATGAGATTGTTGAGCAGACTAATCTGTATGCTGAACAGTATTTGAGGGACAACAGTGCCAGACTTAAGCCCCACTCAAGAGTTACCGGGTGGACTCCCACAAATCTGGATGAGTTGAAGAAGTTTTTGGGTTTAATTATTTTTGATGGGCCTTGTTAAGGAAGCCATTGCTGTCTTCATATTAGTCTACTAGTACCTTGATTGCAACAGCTCTAATTCCTGCAACTGTGAGTTGTAATCTGTATTTGATATTGCTTTGGATGCTGAATTTTGTTGATAATGCTTTAGCGTTGCCACAAGATCACCCTGATTGTGACCATTCTTTGAAGATTCGGCCTGTCCTTGATCACTTTGTAGAATAGTTTTCAGAGATCTGTGTTCCAGGAAAAGAAATAGCTGTGGAAGAGTTGTTGGTCTTGTTCAAGGCCCATTTGGTTTTTAGGCAGTACACTCCTAGCAAGAGGACTTGTTATGGAATTAGGATGTATATACTGTCTGAGAGTAGGACCGGATAAGTCTATAATTTCAGGCTGAAAACTGGTATAGATTCCAATATTTACCCCCTGGTTGTCCATCCACTTTTGGAGTTAGTGAAAAGATTGTGTGGGAAGTTGGTAGAGTTGGTAGAGGACTTTATTTTTACCAAAAGTCTCCATTTATATGTAGATATGTAGATAACTTGTACACTGGTGTACAATTGTTCATGGAATTGGTAGAAGTGGACACTGTTGCTTGTGGCACAATCTACTCTAACCATAAAGGTTACAGAAGAGAGCTTGTTTGTAAAAACAATTTGAGAGGGGACAGTGCAGTGCTTTGTGTAGTGATGAACTTCTAGTTGTGAAATTTGCAGACATGTCTACATGCTGACTACCATCCACAATGAATGTACCTCACCTGTGACTGTTTGGGGCAAGGTTGCTGAAGTGTGCAAACCAGTGTGCATTTTAAACTACAATAGGCACATGGGTGGTGTTGATAAAGTAGATCAGAGGGTGGAGCCCCACTCAGCTGTTCGTAAGGCTTATATTTGGTATAAGAAGTTGACTATCCATCTTTTCCACTTAGCAACCTTTAATGCTTTTGTTGTATGTAAGGAATGTTTTCCAGAGTCCAAGATGGCATGTGTTCAGTTTCAGGAGTCTGTGGTAGACAGCCTTGTTGTAGTGCAACAGGCAAGAGTTCCTGGAGTTGGAGTGGTGGAGGATGTGGCTAGATTGAAAGATCGCCACTTTCCTGATCACAGTCCTTCCACACCCAAATAAGACTTTCTGAGTACAAAATGTAAAGTCTGTATGCAAAGAGGTGCATAGAAGGAGAGTCGTATGTACTGCCCCGATTGTCCTAAATCTTGGTTGTTTGTGCCCACTTGTCTTCGAATATACCACACCCAAAATAATTTTTGGGAACTACCATGAACGTAAAAGTGAACTTCCTTTTCTGTATTGTTTTATATTTTTTGTTCCATTTCAAGGTTGGCATTGGTGTCATGTTTTTAGTTAGAGCTTTTGTGTGTGTAGTTTTGCATCTACTTATAATTGGTTAGTGGTTTCTTTTTTGTAAAAACAAATTGTGATGATGGTCTGCATGAAGTGGCACTTGGATGGTGGTGTACGAGGTGTGGTGTTTGGCTGGCAGTGTGATTAGAGTGGCACTTAGCTGGCTGTGTGTGTGAGTTGGTGCTTGACTGGCAGTGTGTGAGTAGTGCTGTTGGTTACTATACAAACTGCTTGCCAAACCACTGTCCACACACTCCATCAGCTGGTGTGATTGCTGTGGCAGGCATGTGGATGTATGAAAGTGAAGGGCCCTTGAATGGCGCTGTCTGTTGATGTGAGTGTTGTAATGTGATGGGCCTGCAGCTGGCGGTGTGAATGGTCTTGTGTTTGTCACATATAAAAGTTGCATGAATAAACTGTAAAACGGTTGGTGCCTTTATGTGGATTCACAGCTCACGAGCTGTGAGTCATTGGTTCAGTTTTTTGACCTTTCAGTTATTAACAGTGCATTCAATATTGTGAAATCTCTTGTTAATAAAATGTTATCAATTGAACAATCACTCACCTTCGTGCCAATCCAACCAGTATCTGCGTGTACTCAATGAATATATGGTTGTGCAGTAATAAGTGCCTCTTCTGTCTTTCCCTGCCAGGGTGTACATTGTCTCTACATTGTCTCTTGTCGTGAATGTTGTAATTTGCTGGGCCCTCGGCTAATGGTGTAAATGATCTTGTGTGTGTCGTGTATGAAAGGAGTGTGAATGACCTGTAAAGCGGATGGTGCCTTGTCATGGCTTTACAGCTCATGAGCTGTGAGTCATTGGCTCAGTCTTTTGGCCATTCATTTATTAACAGTGCATTTCATTTTTGAAATCTCTTGTTAATAAAATTTGATCTAGTGAGCAATCAGGCGTCAAAGCACATCACTGACATGCTAGGTGTCTCGGGTGGGATCCCAATGATGAAGCATGCCAACAACTAGGTTGGTGGGTGAGGGGTCTCTTTTTAACAAAACCTAAGTGTGTTTTTTTCCCCAATTTGAGTGTTCGGGACATCACAGAAGTAAGAGACCTGGTAGACTTGTCACTTCTTGTCTAGAGAAAATCTACCAACTCTAGATATGTTTGAAAACTAGACACCCAGGGAGTACAAGGTGGTGTGCCTCTTGTGGATCCCAACAAGTTTTCTGCCTTGCACACTTCAAAATATGACTAAAACTCACACATTTTCCTTGCATTGCTGTGCCATATTCTTCCAGAAACAGATATAAACGAGAAACTTCCTACCATCCAGCGTTACCCTGGTGTCCCAATAAAAATAATACCTCACTTGTGTGGGTGGGCCCACAACAGGGAAGGGCCAAAAACACAATGTAGACACATTAAAATTATTCATCACAAAACAACCCATTTTTGCACTGGGCATCGCCATTTTTGGTCTTGGGCTCAGCAGTCATCTAGGGAAACATCCCAAACCCAGAAATTTTTTAAAACTAGACACACGGGGGAGTCCAGGGAGGTGTGCCTTGTGTAGATCCCCTTATATTTTTTTCCCCATATTCCCCCTGCAAACCTCAAATTTAGCAAAAAAAAACAATTTTTCCTCACATTTCTGTGTGGGATCAGCACGCCAGGACAAATCCCCCCAGACTACAGATAAAAATGATGGTTTGCACCTAGGAATGTGTCAAAAGTCTACGCCTCCCCAGGGGAGGTGTAACGACAATGCAACAAGTAGTATTACCTTTATTTCTCCTCATATTTACTTTTTCCATATGTGGTGCATTCTGTAGTAAACATAAAAAAACTAAAACTAATCTTGTGATTTTTTTTGCAGGAAGATGTCTCCCCCATTTCATAGATGATAACAACTAAGATATATTTTGTAGAAGATGTTTGTCAGTAACAACATCTTGATCCAAAGACCTGAAGTTCACACAGAACTTTAGATGATCATCTGTTTTCTGGGAACTACCACTGAAGAAACCCAAGGAGAAGCTTCCACACGTTCAATTATGCCTTCATGCAATATCTCATCCAATTGTTTTTTTTACCTCATTTCTCACAGACAAAGGCACTCTTCTTGGATAGTGTTGTTTTGGCACTGCATTTTCCTTCAGGACGATTTTATGAACGTACCGTTTCGACAACCTAAAGTGTTATCAAAAACTCTTTGAGCCCCATTCACAATATCTCTCAAATGTACCTCTTCCACCACCATTACTTGAGTGAGTGCTTTAGGGTTGATAATTATATAAAAATCAAATTGATGCATCCAACCTAGAATGGCAGGCCTATCCACCAATACATACACTTACCCTATAACATATTGTGTACCAAACTGTTTGTGTCCAACCATGTATCCTAATAAATCTATGGATTCACCTTGATACCCTCCTGGATTGATTTCTTTTGGCAGCAATTCCACAGTTCTCCAATGAGTTTGGAACACGCTCTCAGGAATGACAGTATAGAGGGATCCAGAGTTAATCATTGGATCAACCTCACACCGAAACATCATAAATGTAGCTGTAGGTCTACACATTCTCATCTTACCCTCTAACATTATATTAGTGTCCACTCTCTCATCAATCCTCTGAACTACTACTAAAAATCTGTCACCGTATTTATAATCCTAACATGTCTCCACTATATTCTCTCTGGATTTACCATCTTTGCTTCTTTTGTTGTTTTCCCTACTCACGCACTCATAATGGCCTTTACACCCACATTTCCTGCAATCTTTATTAACTGCAAGGCATTTTTTTAAAATCTGCCATTTGATAAGTACTACCACATCAAGTACATTCTTTTCCCTTACTCCTCAACAAAGTGGTAGCAACTCCTTTAGTTTCTTTATTAGATATGACCTTGACCTCCCCTTCCCCACTTTGAGTCTCACTCGTTACCACAAACACCTCACCTTTTTGTGTCACTACTGTTTAACTCCTTCAAACAACGTTGTGATTATTCAATTACTTTCGCCATTTAAATCTCCTCTCTACGCAGTGAATCCATTGCCACCCATAGTCTCTCTTGTATCTTCCTTTCTCAACATTGAACAATTAGTTGGTCACATATTATCTCATCTGTCATATTACCAAGCCAACACTTGATAGACAATTCCCTCAACCTCACTACAAACACATTCATTGTTTCGTATTCAACTTGGGGTTGTATATAAAATGTATATCTTGCCATCACTATGTTAACTTCTTTTGCAAATCTATTCTCTAGACATTTCAGTGCTTCTCTACACACATCATCCATAGGCTCACCATTCAGACCAATTGCTACTGGTATGTATTAAAAAACCCATTTTCTCTCAATAGCCAACACACTTAGGGCCAGATGTAGGAAAGAAGCAAATTGCGACTTGCAATTTGCGAGTCCGTGCGACTCGCAAATTGCAAGTCGCAATTTGCTATGCAGAAAGGTGTGTCAGACACCTTCTGCAACTTGCAATGAGGTGGCAAAGACCCACCTCATTAATATTAATGAGGTGGGTCGCAGTTTGCGACCCCATTGCGAGTATGGGCACTCACGGGGATGGTGGCCTGCTGGAGACAGCAGACCACCATGTCCGTGACTGCTTTTTAATAAAGCAGTTTTTTTTGTTCTATCTGCAGCCCGTTTTCCTTAAAGGAAAACGAGCTGCACTTAGAAAAAAAAACGAAACCTTTAGTTTTGGTATTTTTCAGAGTAGGCAGTCGTCCATAGGACCACTACCTGCTCTGAAAAATTATTTTTGTTTCCATTCACAAAGGGGAAGGGGTCCCATGGGGACCCCTTCCCGTTTGCGACTGGGTTACCATCCACTTCAAGTGGATGGTAACTGCGATTTCATTTGCGACCGCTTTCGCAGTCGCAAATGAAATTGCATAGCATTGCGAGTCGCAAATAGGAAGGGAACACCCCTTCCTATTTGCTAGTCGGAAATGCATTTTGCGAGTCGGATCCGACTCGCAAAATGCATTTCTGCATCGCGGAGAGGCTTTTGCGCCTCGCAAACGGCGTTTTTCGCCATTTGCGAGGCGCAAATCCTTTCCTACATCTGGCCCTTAACAACAGCGCCTTTTTTGTGCTGAAGAAATGTTCTGCCCATCTAGAGCTGTAATATAATTTTCCAACATTTCCACCCAATCTTCCCAACTTATTGTAGGTGACTCAGGCTGAGATAAAAAAAAACGGGTGGAGCAATATTATTACTTTGCATTGCCATATTCACCCTGCAAGCACCAACATCACTATACCTGAGGGTATGAAATTAGGTCAAAATGTGTATAAGTCAAAGGTCTGAGTAGAGCGTAAAGAGGTGTAGTCAGTTTAGATGAGAATGTTTCAAAATACTTAGCAATGGTGTGCAGATCACTGTTCAAATATGTAATGTGCCTTTAAACATAGCTTGCCGTGTGCAGATCACCTAATATTGTACGCATAGGAGTGCAGATCAACAAATGTGGCCAAACCATGTAACCAAGGTCTGCAGATCACCATTTATGCAGTCTACTCCTTAATATATGTTACTGGTGTGCAGATCACCATTATTGAGCTCAATGCTGTGCAAATCACTGTTTACAGTGCCTGCACTTATTACTTCACTGCCAAATAAGATGAGGAAATCACAAGAAAAGTGAAAAGAAAACTAGTTTTGCCTTGAGTTGTCAATGTACAGCTGTTAACTTCATGCGAAGTGGATTCCCTAATGTGGATGTCACGGTGTGTACCTCACCGCGAGAAAACCTCCTTGAGTGTAATATTCTGTTATGCTCCTCAATGAAACGTGACCTGCACAATAAATTATGGCCAAACATTCCTCCAAAAATGGCAATGCATCAATGTGAAGGGTGTCACGGTTCACTGACACCCTTACGGCTGCCGAGGACGAGTACCAAACCGAGTGAGGTAGACCTAGGTTGTGCACTGCTGTTGAAGAACAAATAGAGAAATAAAATTAGAGTATTTTGTGTAGATTTGTGTTTGGTAACTAAAGTGACTGGTCTGGTCTCTGAGGAAGCACAGAAAAGGAGTGAACCCTGCAGGTAAATTCCGCTATGTTTGATAAGCCAATCACTTTCAGGAAACAATGATCACCTATCAGCCCACAAACATTTAATTGAAATCAAGTTTACAAATTTGTTGAACTCCCTCCCTCACTGTCAGCCATCACATACGTCATCAATCATCACTCACAATCACTCAATATATCACCACTCATTGGTACAATAGTTAGTAGTTACCTCTTCCAGCCCAAGCATGGTGATACAAAATATTATCTCCTCTTTGATGGTAGCAATGCATTGACATTTGGCATTGGCACTGGCAGTCTTTTAATCAATGATCTTCTGGGGCAGCCCTGCTAGGTGATATGAGAAAAGGATAGGCAATGGCATATGAGGGAGACAGGCATTGTTGCCAATGTCCTAAAGGGAATGTAGGGCTTCTTCACTGCTCACGGGTCCAACTGCAATCTAGCCATATACGTGACTAAAAAATGGTGGGGCGGCATAAATCCGACACAAACATAATGTTCCACTGGCTTTGTTTTTTCGCAAAGAAAGAAAGAAAGAAGTTCAATGAGAAATAATTAAAAAGTTCTATGGTGGAACTGCCATACTATTTCCGGGAAGTAGAGTTCATCGTCAAACTCAGGTGGTTAACCCAGAAGTTGGTCACCAAACACACTTGATTCTGACCAATCATCCTCCTCCTGTGGTGTTTCAGTAACAGTGTAAGAAGGTGGTATAAAATGCTGGTTCATTTTGATCATGGTTAATCTTTCTATATTTTGAGGCAAGAGACGGGTCCTTCTCACTGTAACAACTGCGCCAACTGCACTGAATACATGTTCAGCAGACACACTGGCTATAGGACAAGCCAGATAATTCATTGCCAGCCTGCTGAGCTCTGGCCATTGGCGCATCCTTCCATACCAATACAGCAATGAGTTTTTATCCACATGCACCTCTTTTGGGTCATCCTGATACTCCTGGAACCTACTCTGAAGTGTCATTGGTGCTGCCACTTGCTCAACCTCTTTTGCCTCCACCTCTGCAATGGACTTAAGGCCTGCCACTTGAACAAGCCAATGCAGAGGTTGGGACTAATTCTTCTGATGCTGTTGTTGCTGGTGTTCTTGTTGCTGGAGTTGGCTGCTGAGAGACAAGACTGACCTCTCTGGAAGTTGAAGGTGACACCCTAGAACTGCGGACTAGGACTCTAGGGGCCATATGTAGGTAGGTTTCCGTTTGCAAGTTGCAAATTGCGAGTCCCAGCGACTCGCAATTTGCAACTCGCAAAAGGAAATGCAGAAAGGTGTCTCAGACACCTTCTGCGACTCGCTATGGGGTCGCAAAGACCCACCTCATGAATATTTATGAGGTGGGTCGCAGTTTGCGACCCCATAGCGAGTCTAGGCACTCACAGGGATGGTGGCCTGCTGGGGACAGCAGACCACCATGTCCGTGACTGCTTACTTAATAAAGCAGTTTTTTTTTTTTCTTTTTGCAGCCCGTTTTCCTTAAAGGAAAACGAGCTGCAAACAGAAAAAATACCGAAACCATTAGTTTCGTTTTTTTTCAGAGTAGGCAGTGGTCGGACCACTGCCTGCTCTGAAAAATTATTTCTTTGGGCATTCACAAAGGGGAAGGGGTCCCATGGGGACCCCTTCCCG
The DNA here is from genome assembly GCF_031143425.1 of Pleurodeles waltl. Classification (NCBI taxonomy): domain Eukaryota; kingdom Metazoa; phylum Chordata; class Amphibia; order Caudata; family Salamandridae; genus Pleurodeles; species Pleurodeles waltl. Next base: position 1,372,883,556 of record NC_090445.1, on the reverse strand, counting down.
TTTGCGAATGAGTTACCATCCACTTCAAGTGGATTGTAACTGCGAGTTGATTTGCGACCGCTTTCGCGGTCACAAATTAACTCTACATTGCGATGCGGTCACAAATAGGAAAGGAACACCCCTTCCTATTTGCGAGTCGTAATCACATTTTGCAAGTCGGTACCGACTCGCAAAATGTGATTCTGCATCGCGTGAGGCCTTTTGTGCCTCGCAAACGTCGTTTTTCGCCATTTGTGAGGTGCAAAAGGCTTCCTACATCTGGCCGTAAGTTCCAGCCATTATTCTTCCAGTTCTCTGGCTTGCTCAACAATCCACCTTTTGCATTTTGAAACATCAACTTCAGAAAAAGGAATGCGGGAAGTATGTTTTCGTAGCCTGGATCAAATAGAGTGGCAGAGATGTGATCTTTGAATGAGATAATGTCATTTTGCAGCCTTGCATTACAAGTAATGCGATAGCTTAGGCTCTGAACCATTTGTGGCTGGCATTTGACCAGGCCCCATTTGTCTGCATTCATGGTCATAGTTTTCTGAATTTCATCCCGTCCTCTTAGAATGACATAGACATTGATCTGTCTACACTGCTCAAACAGACATTGCAACATATAATATATTGAGTTCCAGTATATTAGTACCTCCTATATAAGGGCTTTAATTGGTTCTCTGTTACCACGCTAAATAATCCACAAATGCTTCAGGGGTTTAGAAGAAATTAGTGGAGATTTATTGTCAGTATGTTACTGACTATGTCATATTTTTTTTAGAAAGTCTTGTATAACTAGGTTGCTGCATTGCACAAAGCACAGGGTACTACTTTGCGAAAGAGACAAATTAAATTCAGTCCACTGCTCGTCGGCTTCACCATGATTGCAGTGGCTGCCTCACTGACAGACATGGTCGTGGTCTTTGGTGGTGGTGGTGCTGCTGATGCTGTAGTGATTCTCCCAGGTTCCTCACCAGAGCCTGGTGTAGCAGGCACACGTCTCTCGAAAAAGGTTGCGGTCGGCATGCCACTGGTGGAAAGCTGCTTCTTCTCACTGACCACTTTCTTGGGAGCAACTTTCTTTGGGGCCATCTTAAAGCTCTCAGTTGGCAGTGGTACTAAAATGCACAACTGGAAGAGATTGGAGGACTAACTGTACAGGTCTTCTCGTTGGCAGTACTGTGGGTTATGCAATGTTTCTTCTTTTGTGCACCTAAAAGCAACCAAGAAGGAAAAACATGTATTTAGTGAAACGTGGCATTGTTGCAGGTTGAAATAGTACAGACAAATGCAATATTATTACAGTTGGTTACTTATGTAGTAACTCCCAATTTAATCAAACATTGTAAAGTCAAACTGCACCACCACACCACAAACTTTAATTTCAAGTAAGGCAGCACAACATGCAGATATGGCTCTTTACTTTACCTCCATCTGTAAAGGAGACACCTGTGATAGTCAGAGAGAGGTGCATGGGTAAATGGAATAATCCTTAAAAATGTATGGTGGCAAGATGGTCCAGGCAAATGAAATAATCGTTAAAAAATGACTTATGCTGCTGATGTGACTGCAGTGGACTGCAGCCTGGGTGTCCAAGAGGAAATGGAATTATTATACACCTAAAGAAACCGAAAGCTGTAGAGAGGCTGTGCGCCTCTGGTGGATGGATGAATGGATGGATGGATGGATGGATGGAGGAAAGGATGGATGGATGAATGGATGGATCAAAGCAAAATACAGAATTAAATAAAATGAAATAAAAAAGAACAAACATTGAAAACAAAAAACAAATGAAAATAAAAACATGAAATTAGAAAAACTTAAAATTAAACATGTTAAAAAAAGTAAAAAAATTATATAGACTAATAAAAAATCAAAACATAAAATAAAACAAAACATTTACTTAAAATTCAAAATATAAAATAATAAATATGAATATAATCTTAAAATAAACAAATGATAAACAATTGCTAATGTTTGTATGCAACCCTATGGCCAAGAGACACTGGCTGGATGCACAAAATGGTCACCAGCCACATGGTCAAACAACAATATTAAAGAGGCATGGGGAACAAAGAGAACACAGGCAAGCCTAAGGCAAAAAGACGCTGGTTGGATGCACAAATGGCTGACAGCCACATCATCAAACAACAAGGAACAAGGAGGCATCGCAACCAAAGAACACATGCAAGCCAATGGCAAAGACACTGGCTGGAAGCACAAAATGGCTGCCAGCCACATGGTCAAACACCAACAAGGAGCACAGAGGCATGGCAAACAAAGAACACATGCAAGTTTGTGGCAAAAGGACACTAGCTGGATGCACAAAATGCTCACCAGTCACATGGTCAAACAACAATAAGCAGCAAGGAGGAACAGAGAACAAAGAACATAAGCAAGCCTATGGCAAAGAGACACTGTCTGGATGCACAAAATGGCCACAAGCCACATGGGCAAACAACAACAACAACAAAGAGCTAGGAGGCATGGGAAACAAAGCACACATGCAATCCTCTGGCAAAGACACACTAGCTGGATGCTCAAAATGGCTGCCAGCTACAATGTCAAACAACAACAAGGAGCAAGGAGCCATGGCAAACGAATAACACATGCAAGCTTGTGGCAAAAGGACTCTGGCTGGATGCACAAAATGGCTGCCAGCCACATGGTCAAACAACAACAAGTAGCAATGAAGCATGGAGAACAAAGAACACATGCAAGCCTATGGCAAAGAGACACTGTCTGGATGCACAAAATGGCCACAAGCCACATGGGCAAACAACAACAAAGAGCAAGTAGGCATGGGAAACAAAGCACACATGCAATCCTCTGGCAAAGACACACTAGCTGGATGCTCAAAATGGCTGCCAGCTACAATGTCAAACAACAACAAGGAGCAAGGAGCCATGGCAAACGAACAACACATGCAAGCTTGTGGCAAAAGGACACTGGCTGGATGCACAAAATGGCCACCAGTCACATGCTCAAACAACAACAATAAGGAGTAAGGAGGCATGGGGAACAAAGAACACATCCAAGCCTATGTCAAAGATGCACTGGCTGGATGCACAAAATGGCTGCCAGCCACATGGTCAAACAACAAGAAGCAAGGAGGCATGGCAACCAAAGAACACAGGAAAGCCTATGGCAAAGGGGCACTGACTGGATGCACAAAATGGCTGCCAGCCACATGGTCAAACAAAAAAAACAAGAAGCAAGGAGAACAAATAACACATTCAAGCCTATGGCAAGGATCCATGGCTGGATGCACAAAATGGCTGCCAGCCACATGGTCAAACAACAACTGCGAACAAGGAGGCATGGAGCTCAAAGAACAAATGCAAGCCAAGGGACATGGACTACACAAAATGAACCCTGGCCACACACACACACAGGCACACACAGGCCATAAGGAGGCATGCTGGTAACACTGAAGAAAACACTAACATTAACTCAGCAATGCAAAACACGAAAATTAAATGAGCTATAAAAATTTCACAACAACAGTACACATCCTCCTATGACATCAAATATTACCCCTCAACAAATACACTTTTTGGGGAAAAAATGAAATGCAAATAATCCCAACATTTTTTATTGAATCCAGTGCCATCCCTGCTTCCACTGAAACACTTATTCATGCATTGATGATTACTAGTAATGGGCCTACTAGCTAGATGGCCCTTTGGAAATCTAGGTTGCATAGTAAAACAATATTGTAAATGTTACAAAGATGAACAAAGGGTACTGAGTTGTGCAACAACTTTTCTTTACAAAAGATGAAAAATCTATTAGATGCAAAATAAATAATAACTAGGCCCATATATAAACTCCAGGCAACCCACCACTATCACATATTAAAAGCAAAGTAAAGTATGAAGAAATACTGGTGCATGCCCAGGAAAACACACAATACTCTTATTCAATAGTTTTTAAACTCATCCGTGTGATTTCACAAAAACAAAGTCCTTAAATCCAAATTTATAGCCAGGAGACAAAGAGTGTGATTCTTCCACCTCAAATCCAAGTGAAAAGTGACTAGGGGATGGACGAAACACTGGGAGCAGCCTGCTGGACAGAAACAGGAAGTTGGAGTCTCTGGGACACTTCCTTCATGTTTGAAAAAAAGGCTTCTTACACTAAAAACCAACTTGAAGGGCCCTTTGGAGAAGGAAATCCACTCAAAAACCTCTTTTTGACCAGATTTAGATACATTGCATGTAGAAATTCTACTCCAAGTGCATTTGTGCTTGTGAGTGGGACTGACTTGGCTGCCGTCACAACCAGATTCAGCACGGGTAAACGCAAAGTCTTGTGCGTGTGGCCAGAAGGAGTGCGAGAAAACGCGAAGTATTGTGCTCTCTCCCTGGTGGCCTGACAGCATTTTGGCATTTGCGAGAGAGCGTCAAAACCAAATCTTACATGCGCGAACGAACTTCACCCAGATTATGGAATTCTGGAACTCCGTGCTATACTGTGTAGCTCGAAGTGCCCAAATTCTGCAAACTCTGCTGGCGGAGCAGAGCTCTATGCCTGGGCCTAGTCACAATATCATCTGAGCCTCCTGGTCCGTACGGTTGTGGGTTCAGTGTAGGTGTAGTCGGTGGTACTGGCCTGTTGCTGGCTTGGTCCAGCTGTGGTTGGGGTAGTGGCAGATGTTCTAGTTGAGGGTGCTGTGGGCCAAGGGACATTCCAGGACCCGCTGCCCTAGCACGCTCATAGAGTTTTGCCATCTTGTAAAACATTTTGCTACATGTTTGATATGCCTGTATCTGTCCTGCCACTTGTCAAATGTCTGACCTCTTCAGATGTCATGTTATCTAGTATGATAATGGGAAAAAAATTGAATCACAAGCTATACGTGTACACAATCTGTGTGAAAATAGGCTGAAATTATAACACAATCATATGTGCCTGACCAGACCAACTCCAGAAATAGAAATGGATATATGGGCAGTATACTGTCACTACATAGACATTCCCTATTTGAGAAAGGAAAAACGAATCATGTGCCTTCTATGTAGGTGCACAAAATGTAAATGTAGTCACAATGAGATTACAACCATATCATACAGAACAATGATTCTCGCTCCTGTGTTTGAATTGGACACATGGTCCAGAAATTAATAATTTGGGTTTTGGAATTGAATCAGGCAAATGGGCTGATCCTTGCTCATCAACATAAGTGAAAGTGTTTAAGGTGATACGGTCCAGGCAGTCAGGCACGCATTGCATACCCCATCTGGAGTAACACAATGCAGCACACATTAGTGGCTTCAGTTACTCTGTGTAAGATAGCCAACACTTGGATAGGGGGTTGTCATGTATCTCCTGCAGAACATGAGTGGGTAACATTACAAATATGTATTCTCACACAAACGTAAAGAAGTGTGGAACGTAGCTTCTGGTTCTCATTTGTAGAAACAAATATGGTGAGTCATACTTAAACATGTTTCTATACACACATCATCCCAACGCTGCATTCAGCTGCACACATTATAAATTAGACAATGCATCTCAGTAGTATGTGTATGCATGTCAGAGTACTCATCTGACCAAGAACTTTGTTTAATGTAATGCAGGGACCTTTGCACCATGACTCTAGGGGAGGCTCCAGTGCCCCTGAGGCTGGATTGTAGCAGCAATACCTCGTGGTAGCTAAAACATTTAAGATCATGATGTCCATATGATAATGTACAAACACATAAACAGACACACATGTAGCCATGTCGTTTGTTGTCTGTCATGGGTCAAATACATTACTTATGAAAAATTGTGTCCATCACAGAAACACATATGCAGCTATCATATGCAAACATGTTTTCACAATTCTGCTTTAGGTTTGTTTTACTGCTGCAGGGGCAGATAAGTTGTCTACAAATTAGGTGTAGGACAGCAGGTATGTTTGGCCACCCTTATGGTCAGTCAAACAGAAATGCTGTAGCAGAGAGAGCTCAAAAGTATGCATCATGTCAGAGCAAAATATGCTTCATGTTGATAGAACATATGTCGCATAATTACACAGTGTGTAATTCTGATTCCATGACACCTATGTATTCATGCTTGCTAACAGCGTCTGTGTATAAATATTGCACATTATCTGCACCCATGGCATGCTCAATTTTGGACATGTGCAACAGAACCCTGCCCAGACATGCTTAGCAATACACATTTCAATGTGCTGCTAAATGCATTGAAACATGATTGTTTATGTTTGTGCCAATATGATGTACGAGCTAATGTGTTCATATTGAACACTTGCAGAGTCTGCACCAGATGATGGTCACTGTGCCCAAAGCCAAAGTAAAGTTATTAGGTTCTGTGGACCTGCTTACATACCTCCTGCTTTCTCAGTGATATTCTTCCTTGTTCATTCCCAATGAATCTGTGGGCAGGTTCTGATGTGTTTCACACACTGACAGCTAACTGATAGTAGGTGAGTGTCACACCCACAACACATCACAATGTTACATTTTACATAGAACACACACACACAGACATGCCATGCTTGAAGCAAGCCACAGGCATTTGATGTCTTCAGTAATGATGGCCAGACTCATGTCAGACTCGCTTGTGACATGACACATTAATGACAACATTGACCCTGGGAATAACTAAGTGTTGTTATGGTGGAAAAAACAGGCATACAGCATATGTAAGATCGTATAGGCCATATAAGGAATTATTGGCACTGGTGCACAGAGTGCCGAAAAGTATTAGATATTTGTACCTTCCAACTTTGTGCAAGGATGCATGCCCTGTCAGCAGGTATCATGTTTTGGTGTTGCCCTGAAAAACGCACAGTTCTGCACAAGTAGATATTCATAAGGCATATCAGTCAGTGTACATGTGCAGTACAATGCAGCACACTTGGAGGATTTCACATAAATGAAGTTTGGGCATAGATCTCCTGCTAAGCCTTCAACAGTGGCAATTTGGAAGCATCTCCTTGTCATTCATGTTCGTAACCTAAGGAAGTCCTCATAATTTCATTCATTTTCATTTAGAATTACCACCCCCTAACCATTGAACAGCCCGTTGTGCCATGGTATGGGACTGGAGCAATTGTCACTGTGCTTGCTTTACGTTTGCTTAATGTAGGCACTCTGTGGCACACAAAGTTCTTTTAGTTTCCCTCATTTCCTTAAATTATTTAATCTTGATATACATCTTGCAATATGAAAACAAACTGAGCAAATGATGTGCAGTCCATGTTTATGTTTGAAATTACTAATATAGCTACATCACAAAATACAGATGGAACATACATGCATGCCTAAGGGTGCACCAATCTCCAGTCCAAGGAGGTTGATGAGATCAGTCTCCTGGGCAACCACATCAGCCTATTGATGCTTTATCCGAATGCTGATCCAATCAGCCACTGTTTTCTGGTGGTGCCAAAGCACATGCTCCCACCCATCCTTCTTATCCTTGACTGGGTAGCCTTGGCTCATCCTACCCCCAGCTGCCAGCATCCGGAGCAGGTAGCGGAAGATTAACCATTTCAGTCCTCCCAACTAGGCCTCTGAAAAGTTCTTATCCCTCCCAAACATGTTCATATCATTCCCAAACACTCCGAACTCAAAAAAATTCCCTCTAACAGCTATAACTACCCCAACAGATTAACAGAAAACAAATACAAACTCTGAATAATATAGTGATAAATATTTTGACAAAACAATTAAAACAGACAAAGAGGTATTACAAAAACACAAGACAGGGACAGAGCACACAGTGGCAAGACCAAAAAACTCAACAATCGCACTGACACTCTAAAAACACCTTTAGCAACCAGCAAAAACAGAGTAAGAGAAAGTGAAAGTAACTTCACACTACCTAGTATGTAGCCTGCCACCCCCTTATTATCATTTTTACTGGGTGTATCCTGCCTATTTTCGACAAATTTGTCATTTTTTATGAAGCATCAATACTAATGTCATTGTATGATCAATGCACAGCGCATTAGCACTTATGCAGTTTTTTTACACACATTTAGAGTTGATGCACAACTTACAACTGACGCAACTGGTGCAATGGGATGGGTGCCTGGCTCGATGCATACATTCGGACCCATACAACTGGCCTATTGTGTGGGATCCACTGTAGAGGATTGTCCAATGAAGGAAAACACGCCTTGGACACACTTTCATTTGTCCTGGTTTTTTTACCAGATAGGTTTAAAATTTGCTGATGTGTGACTTTTCAGTTGTGATTGTGTGCTCATGTGTGACATTTTACCTTCTTAGGTGTGACCTATTTAGTGACAATTTATTCTGAGGGTAAACAAGTAAATATTGCAATGCATCCATACATTTTCAAGTTTATCTTTGTTTTCTGATTTGTAGTAGGCTTGGGTGGACGTAGGTTGCTGTGGTGATTCCAGAACTATGTCATATGCATTGTGTTACTATGCTTTTGGTCAACACTATTGTATTCCCTATTCAGCCCAAAATCTTTATGTCAGAAGTGGTTCTTTCTGCAGGGTTATCCCCAAACCTTTTGCTTTTCTCCTCCTATTTTTCTGAACCTATTTATATTGGCCTTAGGACTCCGGGCACTTTACCACTGCTAACCAGTGTTAATTTGCATGTGCTTGCGCCCCTAAAACTTAGTATAATGGGCTTACACCCATTTGGCTTATTTAATTTACCTGTAAGCCCCTTATAATATGGTATACCATATACACAGGGCCTGTAAATTAAATGCTACAAGTTGACCTGCAGTGCTCATTCCACCACCGACAGAAATAGCATTTCAAACTTGTCTCAGGCCTGCCACTGCAGTGCCTGCATGCGCAGTTTACTGCCACATTGACTTGGCAAGTCAAACTACTTGCCAAGGCCTAAAACTCCCTTTTTACTTCATCCAAGTCACCCCTAAGGTAGGCTCTAAATAGCTGTATGGGCAGGGTGCTGTGTATATAAACAGAAGGACAGGTACTTTTTTGTTTTTGCATGTCCTAGTAGTTACAAACAGCCTATTTGATTTTTCACTACTGTGAAGGTTTCTCCTCTCATAGGTTAGCACTGGGAATTATCTTATATCTGTGTAAACAGTAATTTCTGATCTGTAAGTAGTAGTGTTGGCATGTTTGGTATGTTAGGAATGGTGGTGAGAAGTCCTGCTTACTGGTCTAGGTGGATTTTACATTACTATTTCAGAAGTGCTACTTTTAGAAAGTGGGCATTTCTCTATGTTTATAACTCTATTACTTTGCAGTCTGACTCCAATCCACGTCTGGGACAGAGGAGCAGCTACACTTGCCATATACTTTCCAAGCAGCCATCACACAGGAGGGGGTGGGTGTGACAGAAGAGACATATACATACTGATAGTCATCCTGGGCTGGGGAGAGGAAGGGTTGTTCACACCTTACATGTCAATAGGCTGTGTCCAGCCCTCATACAATAGGCTGATTATCCCCTACTGATGTCTAGAAACAGGGCTGGATTGAAAGGGTGTTGTACTTCATTTGAAAGGGTTCCTTTGAACAAAGGCATTTTTTAGTACAAGTAGAGGGGCTCTGACTCCATGGATTTAGATCACTTTTAAAACTGAGACTGAACCTCTGTCAGACGGGCAGATGGACTGCACAAAGGACTCATCTGGACTGCTCTTATGTTGTTGCCCTGCTACCTGCTGCTGCTGGGTGGCATAAAGGACTCACAGGATTGTTTTTCTGCTTGTTATCCTTTTGCCAGCTGCTCCCTGACTTTGGATGACCCAGGCACTGCCAGAACTCCCAGGAGCTACCACCACCCATCTAGCTGAGCTGGACTGCCAGCCCTGTTGTACAGCCCCTTTAGTGCCTCTCAGGGAGCCCAACACTGAAAGTGCTGGGGGTACCAAACAGGAAAGTACCATATGTCACGTAGTAGCTGCTCCACTGTCCCTGGTCCCTAGGATTTTTAATCATTATCACAGAGGTCATATGCATTGTGTTACTAAGCCTATGTTCAACACTATTGTATTCCCTATTCAGCCCAAAATCTTTATGTCAGAAGTGGTTCTTTCTGCAGGGTTATCCCCAAACTTTTTGCTTTTCTCCTCCTATTTTTCTGAACCTATTTATATTGGCCTTAGGACTCCGGGCACTTTACCACTGCTAACCAGTGTTAATTTGCATGTGCTTGCGCCCCTAAAACTTAGTATAATGGGCTTACACCCATTTGGCTTATTTAATTTACCTGTAAGCCCCTTATAATATGGTATACCATATACACAGGGCCTGTAAATTAAATGCTACAAGTTGACCTGCAGTGCTCATTCCACCACCGGCAGAAATAGCATTTCAAACTTTTCTCAGGCCTGCCACTGCAGTGCCTGCATGCACAGTTTACTGCCACATTGACTTGGCAAGTCAAACTACTTGCCAAGGCCTAAAACTCCCTTTTTACTTCATCCAAGTCACCCCTAAGGTAGGCTCTAAATAGCCGTATGGGCAGGGTGCTGTGTATATAAACAGAAGGACAGGTACTTTTTTGTTTTTGCATGTCCTAGTAGTTACAAACAGCCTATTTGATTTTTCACTACTGTGAAGGTTTCTCCTCTCATAGGTTAGCACTGGGAATTATCTTATATCTGTGTAAACAGTAATTTCTGATCTGTAAGTAGTAGTGTTGGCATGTTTGGTATGTTAGGAATGGTGGTGAGAAGTCCTGCTTACTGGTCTAGGTGGATTTTACATTACTATTTCAGAAGTGCTACTTTTAGAAAGTGGGCATTTCTCTATGTTTATTACTCTAGTACTTTGCAGTCTGACTCCAATCCACGTCTGGGACAGAGGAGCAGCTACACTTGCCATATACTTTCCAAGCAGCCATCACACAGGAGGGGCTGGGTGTGACAGAAGAGACATATACATACTGATAGTCATCCTGGGCTGGGGAGAGGAAGGGTTGTTCACACCTTACATGTCAATAGGCTGTGTCCAGCCCTCATACAATAGGCTGATTATCCCCTACTGATGTTTAGAAACAGGGCTGGATTGAAAGGGTGTTGTACTTCATTTGAAAGGGTTCCTTTGAACAAATGCATTTTTTAGTACAAGTAGAGGGGCTCTGACTCCATGGATTTAGATCACTTTTAAAACTGAGACTGAACCTCTGTCAGACGGGCAGATGGACTGCACAAAGGGCTCATCTGGACTGCTCTTATGTTGTTGCCCTGCTACCTGCTGCTGCTGGGTGGCATAAAGGACTCACAGGATTGTTTTTCTGCTTGTTATCCTTTTGCCAGCTGCTCCCTGACTTTGGATGACCCAGGCACTGCAAGAACTCCCAGGAGCTACCACCACCCATCTAGCTGAGCTGGACTGCCAGCCCTGTTGTACAGCCCCTTTAGTGCCTCTCAGGGAGCCCAACACTGTAAGTGCTGGGGGTACCAAACAGGAAAGTACCATATGTCACGTAGTAGCTGCTCCACTGTCCCTGGTCCCTAGGATTTTTAATCATTATCACAGAGGTCGGTAATTACAGTACCTCGTATAGGAGGTGTGTAGGGGATCCTACGGTTTACAGTTTATGCCTGCATCTAACCCAGTAATTTTTCCTTTTACCACAAATACCGCCTTACCTATGACAAGAGTGAAGGTGTGCAATATCTATGTGTTCCCTACACTTGTAGGTGATCCACCCTAGGTGCCTATGGTGTTATGTAGTGGATGATTCACTGATGATGAAATTGGAGGATTTTTGGTGGGAGACTCATACTTTATTGCTGCATGTCTTAATGATACCTGCACAATAATCATGATTTATGACACTCTAAGTCTAAGGGTACATGGTGATTCATGTGTTTACTGCTATAACCTACCTGCTCTGTCTCATGCCCTGATGCTGTGATGCATGACATTGTTATCCTTTCCTAGCTAAGATAATGAGTACTGACTTAGGATTTGCATAGTGTGCACAGTACTTAAGAATATTGTCACTTTGGTTTATGTTGTATGCACAAGATACAATATATGTATGTATTTTTCTATGTTCCTGCATGAAGCCTCTTTAGTGGTGTATTTATTGTGTCACTAGTGTGAGTATGTTATGCAAACACTTTACACATGACCTCTGAGGATAAAGCTGACTGCTCTGTGTCGTGCTACCGAGGGTGGGGGGGGGACAGGTTACCTTTGGTGTGTAAATAACTTGCCCTATTAGACTAGACTAAACTGGTGGTGGGTTCTGCCTGGCTGAGGTGTATACACTAGCCAGTCAGTAACCCCATTTCTAACACATAATTCAATCTGTCAGGATGAAACACAACTTTGGGCAGCACAGAGACAGGCTGGATTATCCATTCTATAGTGTATGTGCCAGCCAGTTTACAGATTTAGTGGATATTCAAAATGAAATAGTGTAATCCCAAAATGGTACATGTGATTGTCAGGCATCCATGTATTTGCATATAAAGCTAGGCAAGCTCCACCATGTAATGAGGTAGTAAAAACACATCTGCAGTCAGTGCTATATGTCTAAACCAATATGTGTGGCGATTGCACAATGCCCCATGGTAAATGTGCTTCACAATCGGTCTGTTTATTGTTTGAGCCTAACAAGGTCAGCTGGAGTAGGCCAGACAAGTGTCACTAATCATGAGTGACACAATATATTGCAAATCACTGCATTGACTTACTCAGCACCAGAGAGAGAGGCACCTTGACCATTCTATGAGGGTAGGTATTCACACTGATGGTTATATACACATTCTCAAAAATCTGACATCAGGTAAACCTTGAAATGCACCAGTAAGTACTACCTTCCCAGGAGTGACCTTACATTGAGTTAGACCTCAAATTCTCCTCCTTACTTCATTTTCCTATGTGACCTGTGTTCTGCATCACACAGAGATAGTGGAATTTGGCTCACAGGATCCTTTGGTTAGCAGGAAGATGTACCTTCCTGTACACATACATTACTGATTGTGATACTTGCATCATTGCTCCATTGTGCAAGTGTGCCTGTGTTGGCTCTAGGCAGCCAAGATAACACTGGCACAGGAAAAAATGTATGACTGAATTGTATTTAGGTAGATACAGAACAATTTTCTTTTACACGTAGCCGTGCAGTAGGGAGACTATCTATGCTGAACTGTGTGGCCATGTTTATTATATGCCTCTCTGTTTGCAGTCACCCGGCATTAGGGGAACTATAATGTGATCCACATATCATGGACAATTTACAAATATCATGATGTGCAGCACATACACTCAGTCATGGCACACTGGTGCTACTCTCAATTTGGACTGTGCTATAGTGTCTGAAGAAGAACACACTCCTGCAGCACACACACACACAACATGTGCACACTGTTCCACAGTGTAATCTTTCTGTTATGAATGTCTTGCACAGGCATTGTTCTACACATAGTGTTATCATGCACACATATTTCTATGATGTTGGGCAGGGGTGAGGGTGACACACAGCAACAGACTTTTGGTTTAGGTGAATGAGCCATTAGGCCGCACTTCAGTGAACCAAGGTCTCTTGGTCATTTTCTAAACTGGTGTTCCGTGAACATAATTCTACCAAACATACATGATCTCTGTTTTACTCGTGTCAAAGTTAGGAGCACTATCTACTCTGAGGACAGATCTTTGTGTGGCCCTCCTGGTCCAAGAAGACTGACAAGGGCATATGTAATGGCACACACTCAACTCACATTTGCCATTTCCAAGATGTGTGATCTCCTCAACTTTGTACTTGTACACTCAGGTTAGAGGTAAGCTACTCTTGCAATGCAGAGGTGAGCTCATATCCAAATTCCTACATCACACCATGTTCAAAGAGTCAGTGTGTACACATACAGGGCCACATGTAGCAAGTTCAGAATCTGCGATTCGGAAATTGCGAGTCGGTGCGACTTGCAATTTCCGAATCGCAAATTTGGATGCAGAGCGGTGTCTCAGACACCGTCTGCGAGTTGCTATGCAGTCGCAAAGACCCACCTCATTAATATTAATGAGGTGGGTCGCATTTTGCGACCCCATAGCGAGTCCCTGCAGTCACAGGGATGGTGGCCTGCTGAAGTCAACAGACCTCCATGTCTGTGACTGCTTTATCAATAAAGCAGTGTTTTATTTTATTTTGCAGCCCGTTTTCCTTAAAAGAAAACGAGTTGCAAAATAAAAAAAATAACGAAACCATTTGGTTTCGGTTTTTCAGAGTAGGCAGTGGTCCATTGGACCACTGCCTACTCTGAATCCTCTTTTTGGCAACATTCACAAAGGGGAAGGGGACCCATGGGGACCCCTTCCCTTTTGCGAATGGGTTACCACCAGTGTGACACTAGTGATAACTGTGAATTGCTTTGCCACCGCATTCGGGGTCACAAAGCAATTTAGCATAGCGATGCAAGTCGCAAATAGGAAGTGGACACCCCTTCCTATTTGCGAGTCGCATTCACAATTTGCGGGTCGGTACCGACTCGCAAATTGTGAATGAGCATCGCATTCGGCATTTAGCATGGCGCAAACTGCGATTTTAGCAGTTTGCACCATGCAAAATGCATGCTACATCTGGCCCACAGTTTTATCTGACTTTTGACATGGACACTCCACACTCTTGACATCTCTGCATTCTTCAGCTGTTGAAATGTTTGCAACAAACATCTCCATTGTCACAATTGTCTGGGAAATTACTCACATTGCAATGTCATCTGCTCATATTTTTGAGTTAAAAGACTTTGAGTTGCATCACATTGCTGTGCAGTGTCTGTGAAATGTGTATTTTGACAACCGTGGCCTGAAGAGGTATATATGACAATGTGGCCAGAAATTGACTCATGTATATAGTCACGTGTATTGAGGATCCATAGACATGCATGTATGCATTCTGTGCAAACAAGGAACTTGCAAAATACCTTGCCCTGGTTGCATTCCTTTCTGTGTTAGTTACTAGTATGCAATGTTTGACAGCATTGTGTTTGAGGTTCTGAGTTGACAATACAAGGATTCATATTTTGGGAATTTGGTCTTGTTACAAAAACTCTGGTGATGTATCACATTGGTTACGTATGTCAATGTGGCTTGATACATATGTATGTGTCTACATAGACTGCCAGTATGGCAGAGACATATGTGTGTTTTGTAATGTTGACTCTCACATTGGTACACTAAATTTACTTTTGCACGACTGCACCTACACTTTCACTGCATGACACAAATGTAATTTACAGCTAGTTCTTCCATAGTTGCTCTAGGAACTATGGTCAACATACAGGTCTTCAGTCATGTGTAACACACTTACTTATGAACACAGGATTAGTTCACACATCATTCATTTTTTGAAAGTTTAACAGATACCAAGACAAGGTATACCATTGAACAATCCCTCATCCCACATTCAGACATCATGTGCGGTTTGTACTTATATTAAGTTGTCTTGCATACCACATGATTATTACCTTGATTTGTAAACCAGTACAGATGATGTGGTTCAGTCAAATCAGACAGTGTGAGAGCAGACACTTCTATACATGGATGTTCTGTTGCTACAACCATTACTGGATTAGTGAGGATATGACAGAATTTGAAATCATTATCTACACACTGCTGTAAGTTGTTCCCACTATGTGCACATGACTCTAATTGCCAGATATTTTACAAAGTGGCATACCATGCATTCTTGCCCTTCCCTAGTGATGTAGTGCAGCACAGCAAGGTTGCTTGTTGTCCTGCACTGCGTCACTGGGAAAGGGCCGGAATGCACAGTATTCAAGCCATATGGTACATTCCTGTCCTTTTGCCATGCAGTGGGACACAATGGTCTGCCTCACAGAAACACAGGCACCCTTGCACCATGGTGCAAGGGTGCCTGTGTTGCATGCATGATTGTTTTAGTGCAGGAAGGGACACCTCCAGCACATAAACAATCCTTAGAAGCATGTTCCTCGATTTATGTGTGCCACTGGATGTTGCACACACAGGAAGAAGAAGTGACTTGGACAACTTACATCATTTATCCTTGTTACACATCACCTGTAACTGCATATTTAAACTGTATTCTCAGGTTTACCATGTTTGGTGTACATAGTATCCATTTTAAAACTTCGGAGGGGCATGGATACACCCACACAATGGACATGGAACACCTCCTTTACGCACAGTAATGCAACACAGCATTTGTCGCTATGGTGCATGACTCCAGATTGTGTACAAAATTCCAAGCCACACAGAGTAGCTTGGCATGTCCTCAATTATCTAACTTACGAGTTTGCATCACACATGTACCACAATGGTGCTAGTATGAGGCACATCACTCTTACCAATGCCCCAAGCTACATCAACTGATACAGAGATGGCTATTATGTCATACATTTCTATATGTTTGTTGGTATGTTGTGTACTTCAGATTTACTTAACAATAAGTGGGCCATCTGTCATTCCGGAAGAGCTTGTTGACAATACTATGCTGGAAGTTGTAGGCAACTTCATAACTTCCAGGATATTTAACTAGCACATTGATGAACATCCCCATATGGTCTACGATGGCCTGGGCGTTGATTGAGTATGTATGTTTTCTATTCTGGAACAGGTTTGCTGTTTCTGCTGGGGGAATCAGTTGCACATATGTGCAATCCATAGCACCCAAGACATGGGTCTGCAATAGCGTAGACGTTTTGCTTGCTCTCCAGCCGTTGTTGGTGGGTCTTGGGGAAGGAGAGGTACTGGGGTAGGAGGTGAATTATGACATTTAGGACAGTGGGTAAAAAGGCAGAAAATGATGCCTGGGATATTCCTGCCACTCTAGCTGTTGTGACCTGAAAAGAACCAGAGGCCAGCATATTGAGCCACAGCCATCAGTTTCATCAGGGGAGGAATGTTGGGGGGGCCTGGCAGTTGATGGCAGCAGACTTGGCTTAATCTTCTGGAGCAAATCTATTATGGACTCCCTCCTGAGTCTAAAGAATGTTATCACCTCCTCCTTCTTTGCTGCCTACGTGGTTGTGGTGGTCTCCTTGCAATGCTGAGCTGCAGGGTCACAATCTCTGTGGCGTAGCTGAGCTTGTCAAAGTGTTTTTGAATGTTCAGGTTGTTATACCACAGCCACTGCATCATTTACCACGTCTGGGTTACCTATGCAAAGATTGTTTTGGTGCATTTCAGGCACCAAACGATGCATCACACATTGCCAAACACATAAATATCACTGCATTCGATTTGTATGATATTTTACAGGGGAACGCCTTCCTTGCATATTTTAATTTGTGCGTTGCTAAGCTGGTTTAGGCATAGCTTTTGCCCAACGCAAGCCTTAAAAAATGGTGCATTTGAACAAATGTGTCATCTCATAGATATGGAGTAGTGCTTGCGCTGCTGTTGCGTCAAAGTTTTTGGTGCAACGCCAATGCAAACCTCTCATAAATATGCCCCTCTGTCTTTAAATTTCACTCCAACAGATTCTTTTTCAAGCCTGGTTGCTCCCTTTGTCACTGGTTTCCTATCTGTCTCTTTCCCCTTCTTTGTTTTCTACCCTTTTGCCTGTCTTGCTCGTAGATAAAAAATCAGATGACAAAAAATAAGGTCTATTGCCCAAAAATAAGTTGTGTGCCAACCATCTGCCAAAACTTGCATAAATTGAGCATTGCTTCCACCTCAAACCTATTTGTCTGTGCTAACAGACGTGCCAAAGGTGAAGAGGTAAAGGACTCATTGCCCTATAAGAGAAATCGTCCTCAGGGAAGATTTGAATAGATTACACCATGCAGGTGGAGCCATGAAACCCTTAAAAGGTTATCATGAATATTATATTAAGTTCAACATAAATCCCTACCATCACTGGGTTTCTGGTAAAGTGCTTGTTAGAATGCTGTAACTTGACACAGGTCGATTCATTATTGCGCTGTGAAAAGTAAGCTATTCAGTAACTGAAGCACACATTACTGTATTTTGTTTTTTTTGTAGGGCACATCTGCCTTTTAAATGATTATTTACATATATCTGACTTGTCTGCAGACTTAGTGGACGTTTACTGTTTTGAGTCTCATTGTACACGTTGATACACAAGCAAACAGAAACCCACACATAGTGGGATTTTGCTTAAAGGGTTCTGATCAACAGGGCAAGGTACTGCCAGCACCATCAAGCTGCTATTCTGCATGCAAGATAGTTAAGAAGTGCCACCTGGGTGGTGCTCATTATATCATCTTCTGTCAGTAGGAAGGTTTCCTAGATGGAGCAAGAGAGTTCCTCAAAGCATTAAGATGCCGATGAGAGCCATGTGTGCTGCTCAATGTGGCAGGGTGCATATTATAGTGTTATATTGACCATTGCTGCTCAGATATGTCAGGATGTCAGGCAGTGTGCCAAGGTCAAGTTTAATAGGCACAGGCACAGCTAGTAATACCAGTCTGTTACCCGTTGTGCCAGAATACTTCTAAAATGCCAATGCTCGGAGGACATAGCCCTGCCCAATTAAGTGATTGGTACTGCTCAGCATAAACAGAGAAGTTCTGAGGCATGGGCAAAGTGTTCAAATGCCCTGTGGCACGACCTTCTAAGGGCTCCCCTGGTAATATTTTTCTCACCCTGTCACGTCTTTTTCAATTAGTCCGAATCGCTCCTTGTCTACCTCTGCCTCTGATTGCCCCCTCTCTAGCCAGTTTGATTTTGAGGAATGTTGGGCCCCAGGGCAAGACGTATTGTAACTGTTTTTTATGTGAAGTTTTAAGTATATTTCGATAGTTTTTTAGCATCAGGCATGCTTGAATGAGCAGAAATAAAGTGATGAAATTCAAAGTCGTTCCAAAAACGGGACACCAAAGTATATCTTGTTTACAGCCACACAATCCATAGGATAGCACTGCATTCCAGAAATGAATCTCTACTGGTCAGAATGCTACTTGAATATGGCACAATCTTGCTGAATGTGAATGGCTACCTATTGTGCCAGGGCTGCTGCTTAATATGCCTTTGGGCACCCCGCTGTGTCTCAGTTAGTTTTTAAACATGCCAGGTGTGAATCAAAGTGTCATCTGAGCTTTACTTCTATGACAAGAGTGTTTATCTTACATGCCTGGGTGCTGCTCAAAAATGATAAGAATGACAATTGAAAATACCATGCAGTACTCAAATCACTGACATTTTTTTAAAATAAAATGGAGATGGTGTTAAACTGTGCCATAGGCGCTGCTCAACATGTCGGGGTGTTGCTAAATATGCATGGGTGCTGCTCAACATGTCATGACAGATTCAGGTAGTGCCAGAGTAGTGCTGAACAAGCCGGTGATGCTGCGGAACGTGTGAGGTAAACAGAGAAGGAACACAATCTTTTAGGAAGAGAGATAGAGCGAGAGAAAGAGAGATACACTTGCCCATCACCTTCTGCAGACTCTACTTTACTTCACGTCTAGGGGCTGCCCAGGAGTAGGTTCCGACAGTCCTTCACATTGTGCAAGCAAATGATTCAATCTGTCAGAAAGCCTCTTCCTGGCGTTAAAGCAGGTCAATGGAAGAAAGTAGTAGTACAGACAGTGAATGAAAAAAAGTATTTGCATGATCCTCTGGTGGGCCTTAAAAAGTTTGCCCAATGTGTAAAATGCGCCACCCATACAATTATCAGTAATTATTTTATTTCATTTAATTTCATTTCAAATACTTTATATTTCGGCATATTACCATACATGTGAAATATAAAAACAATACAATCCAACTCTCATAAAATACAGCACATACATTCTAAAAAAGCAATAAAAGAAACAATTAAAAATTCGTTAGCAGCTCTAAATCTCCTGCCCATCAAATGTTACTTATGGGAGCCAAATTTAAGATCAATGAGCAGTCCTTAAATCTTCAAGAGAAAGTATCCAGTTGAATACATCAAGGTGCAAATTTCGCAAAAGCTAAAAAAGACAACAGAGCCTGAAATAAAACTGCATGCACATGCTTTTGGAAACCCGTTGCTATATGACGGATCTAACCTGATAGTTAAACTCGTAAATGGGCCTGTCTTAAGTTGACCCTCCGACCAATCAACAAACCTGATATGGCACAGACTAAACATTGCCTAGGGTCAGATTTCAAGATGCGAAGTGCAGTTTGATGATGCTTCATCCTTAAGTTCCGACAAGTGGGAATTATCCATTTTCTTCGGCTCTCACTAAAGGCCAGACAAAAACATAAAACATGCTTCTCTGTCTCTTTGGCTGCCCCTCACATAACACATTCAAACTGGGCAGGTGCTTTCTTAGCAACCCAAGTACCGGTAAAGAAAACATTGATTCTTTTGGCATATAATAGAATAAGAGCAATTTTGTATGAAATGCATTTTTTATTTTTTAATTATTGAATGTTGTGATTCCTTTAGAGGAATGGCCAGGCCTAGAAATAATAATCTTTAGGATTCAATCCACGTATAAATGGTGTAAGGTCGAGCAGGAGTATTGTATTTTGTCATACCTAAAAGCATCCTTAAACTGGAGAAATTATTGTGCCAAAGTTTCAGAAACAGAGTGGGCCGCACATAAGACTCTTTTATGCTGCCGGTGTTTTTTTTTTAAAGTTCGTTTGTTAATGCCAGCAGCAGCAGCTTCAGAGCCGAGACCACCATATCCCACATTAATTAGGGTCTCTTTTACATAGTTTAACCAGCGGATCTTTCCTGAACCTGATAGGCTAATCAGGTCCTTCAGACCTTCTCGGTAACAAACAAGCTCAGGAGAAGCCCACAACTTTCTCCAGAAAAGAATAGGTCTTAGACCAGCTTCCAGCGCAACAGGTTTCATATCCAAATCAAATCTAAGTGGAATTAGCGGAGTACTATTTGGAAGACCTACTATCTGACAGAGAAAAGAATTATTGAAAAGGAAAAGTTTTGACAAATCTTTAAAACCCCAAAGCTCTGTCACATAAAGTCCCTCCCTAGGGCCTGCAATTTATATATTTGCAGGACAGGGGAGATTGGATGAATATAAGACTTTGTGTTACCTCTCACAAGCACCCCTGAGCACTGCACCAATTTAAGTCTTTGCTTTTCCAGCTGGTGACACCAATCTAGATTAGCAGTTAAAGTCAGCCTCAAATATTTGAAAAATACACAGTCAATCAATCAGGAATTTGTAAATCGCACTACTCACCTGTGAGGGTCTGAAGGTGCCGAGGAGGGGGGAGGTGGTGCTGCTACTGCTCGAACAGCCAGGTCTTGAGAAATCACCTGAATGTAAGGAGGTCTTTGGTCTGACGCAGGCAGGTGGGAAGAGTGTTCCACGTCTTGGCAGCAAGGTGCAAAAATGATATGCTGCCAGTTGTAGTTCTGTGGGTGCGTGGGACGGTTGTGAGGGCGAGGTCGGCGGAGTGGAGATGCCGGTGTTGTGCAGTGCTTTGTGAGCGTGGGTGAGGAGTTTGAAGGTGATTCTCTTGTTGACTGGGAACCAGTGCAGGTCTCTCAGATGGCCTCTGATGTGGCAGTGGGGGGGGATGTCCAGGATCAGGTGTGCGGAGGCATTCTGGACGTGTTGCAGCCTCTTCTGGAGTTTCTCAGTGGTTCCTTCGTAGAGGGCATTGCCATAGTCCAGTTTTCTGCTTACAAGGGCTAAGGTGACTGTTCTTCTGGTTTCAGTGGGGATCCATTTGTAGATCTTTCGGAGCATGTGAAGGGTGTTGAAGCAGGAGGAGGAGATAGTGTTGACTTGATGGATCATGGATAATGAGGAGTCCAAGATGAATCCTAGTTCCTGTGCTTGGTTGATGGGAGTCAGAGCAGATCTGAAACTGGCAGGCTACCAGGAGTCATCCCATGCTGACGGGGTGGAGCCGAAGATGAGGACTACCGTCTTGTCGGAATTGAGTTTGAGGCAGCTGTTCTTCATCCATTTAGCGATGGCCTTCATTCCTTCATGGAGGTTGGTCTTGGTAGAGTCTTTGGTGAGGGAGAGGATCAGCTGGGTTTCGTCGGCGTACAAGATCATGTTGAAGTTGTAGGATCAGGCAATGTTAGCGAGCGGGCCATGTAGAAGTTGAAATGGGTCGGGCTGAGGGACGAACCCTGGGGTACGCCACAGATGATTTTGGTGGCTTCGGAGCAGAATGGGGGGAGGCAGACTCTCTAGGTTCTACTGCTGAGAAAGGAGGTGACCCAGTCCAGGGCTCTGTCACAGATTCCTGCATTGCTGAGGTGTGAGAAAGTAGCCTCTTTCTATCCTTGTTACCCACACTTTTGGCCTGTTTGTGAGTATATGTCAGGGTGTTTTCACTGTCTCACTGGGATCCTGCTAGCCAGGGCCCAGTGCTCATAGTGAAAACACTATGTTTCCATTATGTATGTTATGTGTCACTGGGACCCTGCTAGCCAGGACCCAGTGCTCATAAGTTTGTGGCCTATATGTATGTGTTCCCTGTGTGATGCCTAACTGTCTCACTGAGGCTCTGCTAACCAGAACCTCAGTGGTTATGCTCTCTCTGCTTTACAAATTGTCACTAACAGGCTAGTGACCAATTTTACCAATTCATATTGGCATACTGGAACACCCTTATAATTCCCTAGTATATGGTACTGAGGTACCCAGGGTATGGGGGTTCCAGGAGATATTTCTTTTGCCACCCATAGGGAGCTCTGACAATTCTTACACAGGCCTGGCACTGCAGCCTGAGTGAAATAATGCCCACATTATTTCACAGCCATTTTACACTGCACATAAGTAACTTATAAGTCACCTATATGTCTAACCTTCACCTGGTGAAGGTTGGGTGCAAAGTTACTTAGGGGCTCATTCTGAGCCCGCCTGGAGGGAGCCGCCAAATGACCGCACCGCGGTCAGAAGACCGCGGCGGCCATTCAGACATTTCCTCTGGGCCGGCGGGCGCTCTCCAAAAGAGCGCCCGCCGGCCCAGAGGAAATGCCCCTGCAACGAGGACGCCGGCTCAGAATTGAGCCGGCGTAGTTGCAGGGGTGCGACGGGTGCAGTTGCACCCGTCGCGTATTTCAGTGTCTGCAAGGCAGACACTGAAATACTTTGCGGGGCCCTCTTACGGGGGCCCCTGCAGTGCCCATGCCATTGGCATTGGCACTGCAGGGGCCCCCAGGGGCCCCACGGCACCCCCTACCGCCATCCTGTTCATGGCGGGTTTCCCGCCATGAACAGGATGGCGGTAGGGGGTGTCTGAATCCCCATGGTGGCGGAGCGCGCTCCGCTGCCATGGAGGATTCCCCCGAGCAGCGGAAAGTCGGCGGGAGACCGCCGACTTTCCGCTTCTGACCGCGGCGGTTCAGCTCGTGGGAGCACCGCCAGCCTATTGGCGGTGCTCCCGTGGTCGGTGGCCAGGGTCAGAATGACCCCCTTAGTGTGTGGGCACCCTGGCACTAGCCAAGGTGCCCCCACATCGTTCAGGGCAAATTCCCTTGACTTTGTGAGTGCAGAGACAACATTTCACGTGTGCACTATACATAGGTCACTACCTATGTATAGCGTCACAATGGTAACTCCGAACATGGCCATGTAACATGTCTAAGATCATGGAATTGTCATCCCAATGCCATTCTGGCATTGGGGAGACGATTCCATGATCCCCTGAGTCTCTAGCACAGACCCGGGTACTGCCAAACTACCTTTCCCGGGGTTTCACTGCAGCTGCTGCTGCTGCCAACGCCTCAGACAGGTTTCTGCCCTCCTGGGGTCCAGCCAGGCTTGGCCCAGGAAGGCAGAACAAAGGACTTCCTCAGAGAGAGGGTGTTGCACCCTCTCCCTTTGGAAAAAGGTGTCAGGGCTGGGGAGGAGTAGCCTCCCTCAGCCTCTGGAAATGCTTTTATGGGCACAGATGGTGCCCATCTCTGCATAAGCCAGTCTACACTGGTTCAGGGATCCCCAGGCCTTCTCTGGCACGAAACTGGACAAAGGAAAGGGGAGTGACCACTCCCCTGCCCTGCACCTCCCCTGGGAGGTGCCCAGAGCTCCTCCAGTGTGCTCCAGACCTCTGCCATCTTGGAAACAGAGGTGTTGCTGGCACACTGGACGGCTCTGAGTGGCCAGTGCCATCAGGTGACGTCAGAGACTCCTTCTGATAGGCTCTTACCTGTTTTACTAGCCTACCCTCCTTCCTAGGTAGGCAAACCTCCTTTTCTGGCTATTTAGGGTCTCTGCTTTGGGGAATTCTTCAGATACCGAATGCAAGAGCTCACCAGAGTTCCTCTGCACTTCTCTCTTCACCTTCTGCCAAAGGATCGACCGTTGACTGCTCAGGACGCCTGCAAAACCGCAACAAAGTAGCAAAGACGACTACTGCAACCTTGTATCGATTCTCCTGCCACCTTCTCGACTGTTTCCTGGTGGTGCATGCTCTGGGGGTAGCCTGCCTCCTCTCTGCACCAGGAGCTCTGAAGAAATCTCCCGTGGGTCGACGTAATCTTCCCCCTGCAACCGCAGGCAACAAAAGACTGCATCACCGGTCCTCTGGGTCCCCTCTCAGCACGACGAGAGTGGTCCCTGGAACTCAGCAACTCTGTCCAAGTGACTCCCACAGTCCAGTGACTCTTCAGTCCAAGTTTGGTGGAGGTAAGCCCTTGCCTCCCCACGCTAGACTGCATTGCTGGGTACGGCGTGATTTGCAGCTGCTCCGGCTCCTGTGCACTCTTCCAGGGTTTCTTCGTGCACAGCCAAGCCTGGGTCCCCGACACTCTAACTTGCAGTGCACAACCTTCTGAGTTGTCCTCCGGCGTCGTGGGACTCCCTTTTGTGACTTCGGGTGGGCTCCGGTTCACTCCTCTTCTAAGTGCCTGTTCCAGTACTTCTGCGGGTGCTGCCTGCTTCTGTGAGGGCTCCCAGACTTGCTGGGCACCCCTCTGTCTCCTCATCCAAGTGGCAACATCCTGGTCCCTCCTGGGCCACAGCAGCATCCAAAAACCGTAACCGCAAACCTTGCAACTTGCAAGGCTTGTTTGCGGTCTTTCTGCGTGGGAATACCTCTGCAAGCTTCTTCACGACGTTGGACAACCATCTTCCAAAGGGGAAGTTCCTAGTGCTCTTCGTTCTTGCAGAATCCACAGCTTCTACCATCCGGTGGCAGCTTCTTTGCACCCTCAGCTGGCATTTCCCGGGCATCTGCCCTCTCTCGACATTGTCGCGACTCTTGGACTTGGTCCCCTTGTTTCACAGGTGCTCAGGTCCGGAAATCCACTGTTGTTGCTTTGCTGGTGTTGGTCTTCCTTGCAGA
Source organism: Pleurodeles waltl (assembly GCF_031143425.1). Lineage (NCBI taxonomy): Eukaryota > Metazoa > Chordata > Amphibia > Caudata > Salamandridae > Pleurodeles > Pleurodeles waltl. The sequence continues at coordinate 1,372,858,436 of NC_090445.1, read as the reverse complement.
AACCCCCTATCACGACTTCTGTGCTCTCTGGGGGTTATGGGTGCACTTTACACCTACTTTTCAGGGTCTTGGGGTGGGCTATTTTTCTAACCCTCACTGTTTTCTTACAGTCCCAGCGACCCTCTACAAGCTCACATAGGTTTGGGGTCCATTCGTGGTTCGCATTCCACTTTTGGAGTATATGGTTTGTGTTGCCCCTATACCTATGTGCTCCTATTGCAATCTACTGTAACTTTACATTGCTTGCATTACTTCCTTTTTTTGCTATTACTGCATATTTTTGGTATTGTGTACATATATCTTGTGTATATTTGGCATCCTCATACTGAGGGTACTCACGGAGATACTTTTGGCACATTGTCATAAAAATAAAGTACCTTTATTTTTAGTGTATCTGTGTATTGTGTTTTCTTATGATATTGTGCATATGACACCAGTGGTATAGTAGGAGCTTTGCATGTCTCCTAGTTCAGCCTAAGCTGCTCTGCTATAGCTACCTTCTATCAGCCTAAGCTGCTAGAAACACCTCTTCTACACAAATAAGGGATAACTGGACCTGGTACAGAGTGTACGTACCGCTTGGTACCCACTACAAGCCAGGCCAGCCTCCTACATGAGGCATGTGAGTAGAGTGTGGTGGCAGAGGGTGTTGAATGCAGCCGAGAGGTCCAGGAGGATGAGGGCTGCGGTTTCGCCACTATCCAGTATGGTTCTGATGTTGTCAGTGGAGGCGATGAGGGCAGTTTTGGGACTGTGGTTGCTGCAGAATCCGGATTAGGAAGGGTCCAGGATGCTGTTGATGATCTTTCGTAGTTGGGGTGCGATGACAAAGTTTGCTTTGTTGAGGATGTGGTGAGGGCAGGGGTCAGATGGTGAGCTGGAGTGGATAGTGTTCATGATTTCGATGGTGTCGTTGTCATTGACGGGGGTCCAGGAGAGTAGGAGTTTGCTCGGAGGTGAGTCTGAGGTGTTGGTGGTTGCCGGGGGCGGGGTCTGAGTGCTGAAGCTGTCGTGGATGTCTGCAATCTTGCAGTGGAGCACTGCACACGGGGCAGGCCGGTGCACAAGAGGCCTGAAGTTTCAGCTTTCACTGCCAAGGCACTGGCCTGAATTCAGGCCAGGGTCGAAGGCAGTGAAAGCTGCTGTTTCAGTCCTTCTTTGTGCACCAGTGTGCATAAACAACAAAAAAACTAAGAGATGAGGACTTACCTGGGTCTTTCTAGGGGTTCTCCTGTCCTCGTCATCTGACGGCGATGAGTCGCAGCGGCCGCCTCCCTCTGGTCTGCTCTGGTGGGCACTGCAGCCCAGTTATGGGCTGCACAGCTCAAGCGCAAACTGTCTGCACTTGGGCTGTGCAACCCATACTGGGCTGCAGCACACACAGAATCAGCTCTGCTCCACTGATGGGTTAGCAGAGATTTTAGACTTACTCCACTCTCCAAGCAGAGGGCGGTGTTCCAAAAACTCCGTTAGCTCCACTAGCAGAGCGGAGCTCCCTACACACCCCTAGAAAATAACCATAAAGTAAGGACTCCACACATCCGGGGCATCAAGAAAAAGATCTCTCCTGGAATGTTATCCAGCCCAGGGGCTTTTTGGGGGGCAATTATTTCAATTGTCGATCGCACCTCCTCCTGCGTGACTGGTGTGGAGAACTCACGGGTATTAGGCAGAACCATATCTTTTACTGGTTTCCCTTCCAGAAAAAAAAATTCTGTAGACATTTTCCCCCTGTTCAAGGAGTAGAGGTTAGAAAAACAAGAAATCCAATCATCTGCTACAACTGTTGACACTGCAAAGAAAGCCCCCTCCTTCTTGCCCACCAAGCCCAGTTTCTGGAACCCACGGTAATCCCCCTTCTGGAGCCATGTCTAACAAAGCCTTCCACTTAGCCATTTCCCACTCTCTTTTGGCAGTGATGCTAGTTTTTTGTATACAGCCCTCTGGGATTGAACTACATTCCTATCCTGCTCTTTAATTGCAGTCACCAAGGCTACCCTAGTAGCCCAACAAGTCTTATTAAACGAGGTACGAGTACCCATCTGACCAGTGAAACATGTATCAGTCACACAAAATAAATTTGTTCAGTTTCCATGGATAGAACTAAATCTATCCCTTTCAGCCTCCTCAGAAAGCCCCCTCCCTCATTAGGCCCCCAATAGAGTATGCCACCAAAAAATATATATTCCCCAATAATCCCACAAAGTTAACCAGATTAGACCATTTCACTCTGCGCATATTAATAGGTAATCGTAAGCACAATCAGAGGACAATTTTGCACTAGGGACCATATCAACAAAAGAAAGGGCAACTGATAGAACCCATGCAATATGGTCACTATCTTGGTGGGGGATAATAAACATATCAATCAATAAAAGCCACAGCCTAAGATACACTAGGGTGTAGTCGATGAGACTAGTAGCAAGTGATCAATTAAAAGTGTGGCTCTCCTCTTTATCAGACCTCGTTCTTCCATTCCCTGCTCAGAGGTCCTGCTTCAAGGTGAGAGCATTGATTTGCAGGGCCAGAACATGCCAATTCCTAATTGGCATCATATCCAGCTTGGGGACTTCCCAAACATCGTCCTCTTCTTGGGTAACAGGGGGACCACTAATCTTTAGGGGTTCAAACTGACAAAAGCTCCCCCCATAATCTTAAAAACACCAGCTGGGGCTTCTGACATACGAAAGTTTAATATCTCAAATGTAGGGGATTCACAATTAATTATACCCGGCCTAGGATACACATTATAAATATAGAGGGTTTGAGAGCAACACATAAAATATCTAAATAGGGCACCACAACTTCTTTTACTTGACAAGACAAACTAGTATGCACCCAAGTTATTAAACCCCCAGAGGGGCAACCCCTTCCTCTGGAGATGGCTTCCTTACGAAAGTGTGCGAACCGTATATGATAAAGTGGACTAACGGACCAGGTTTCCTGGAAAAGGCATATAGTATGCAGATCAATAAATGAGGCCCACTCAGGAATGTCTAAATTCTAACCAAGCCCGCAATGTTCCAGGAAAGCATTTACAAAATAGAGGAGTGGGACTTGAGATAAGGCTGCTCATTATTTATCATGTTCTCAATAGGATCATTACTCTCCACAGGAGATGGGATAACCAAGACTTCAGGCAAAAAACCACTGATTGAAGCCTGTGGGGCATGGATCACAGTAGCAGTGGAGTGGAGATCACTGGGAGAAAGTTGGTTAAGAAAGGACCTATCATCAGTGTACTGGAACTCACTGGTACAGTAACAGGTAGCAATAAAGGGCTCACTCCTGCCTCACCCAGGGCCTGGGATCCCCTACAAAAGACCCCCCTAACCCCAGTATCCTTATGCAAGGACCTTTCAGGGGCAAGTTCACCCATTCCTTGCATAATGGACCTCAACATAGTGCTAGAGACCTCACCAGCCAAATGTGCACTACACAGAGGGCCAGCAACCCCCTCAGAGCTAAGTCTTGGAATAAAACCACGAACAGCCCCTTGTGACCCTGACATGGCTCTAGCGACTGAAGAGTTATCCTGAGGAACAATCAAAGCTAAAAAAAATGTAATAGCTCCCAGCCTGGCGATTATAGATAAAAACTCTTTAAAAATAATAGTCTGAATTTTTCCAAGTAATGATTCCACCAGAGTCTCTGCTCAATCTGTGACATAAGCAAGCTCCCCCACGTTGGGCTTATCATTAGTCATTGAGCCCATATTGGTCCTAGTTCTCACTTCCACTTTCCCATTTATTGGTTTCAGTTGAAACTGGCAGTATCTTAGTAGGGGCTTTAGGGCACGCACAGGCGAAAATAAAGACAGGCCCACTATCATCCTCCCTATCCAGCTGTAGACCATCAGGCACAATTTCAGTGGATGCCCGTATGAGACAGGGAGGATTACCCTGTGTGTTCCTACGCAAGGAGTGAACATTAGGGCCACCCAACAACAGACATCTTTCTGTTAGTTCAATTTCTGTTGAGATGATTCCCACTGCCCTCTGAAACATCTTATCTATATTAGTTGATTTGGGCAGAGTCTGTGGTCTGGAGGAACAACCAGGAATTTTTCTTTTCCCCATTGCTTTGACGAGGGGCTCAGACAAAGCTGCCTAGCAAACGCAGGTGCCAGCTTGGGGGGGAGGGGGAGTCAGTTTACAACCTAAAATTAACCCCAGGCAGTTTAATTCAAGGCCGACATTACACTTACCCCAAGTGCTGAATAAGAGGGTTGGCCCAGCCCAGCTTCATCCGGTGGTGGACGGGTGCAGACGGACCCGCTCTTAGCCTATTTTGCGCCCCGGTGCATCCTGCACAGCGGGAGAAAAGCATTAGTTTTATAGCTCTTCCTGGTGCAGTAGTGAGGCTGGTGGCTCCTCCTGCTGCAGGTCACGCTGGGGGTTAAAATTTGCGGCACCTCAGGTCAGCTATTGTAACGTCCTATGCAGCAGGATAAAAGCATCAGTTTTATAGCACCTCTGAGCGCAGTAGTGAGGCTTGCGGCCCCTTCTGATGCAGGTCAAGCTGGGGGTTGAAGTTTGTACCCCTGGGTCATCTGTTGTTGTTGTAAGGTCCTGTGCTGTGGGATAAGAGCGTCAGTTTTGTAGGACCTTCAGGCACAGTTGTTAAGCTGGTGGCCCCTCCTGCCACAGGCCAGGCTAAGGGTTGAAGTTTGCACCCCCACCAGTCAGCTGTTGTAACGTCCCATGCAGCGAGAGAAGAGCATCAGTTTTATAGTGCCTCCGGGCACTGTAGTGAGGCTGGCGGCCCCTCCAGTCATGGGTCAGGCTGGAGGGTTGAATTTTGCAGGACCCCCAGTTAGCTGTTGTAACATCCTGCGCTGCAGGAGAAGAGTGTCAGTTTCATAGCGCTTCTGGGTGCAGTAGTAAGACTGGTGGTCCTTCCTGCCACAGGTCACGCTGGGGGTTGATGTTTGTGCCCCCAACACCCACTTAGTCAGCTGTTGTACCGTCCCTAACCCCATCCCAAACTTTAAATGGGTTAGCAGCCCGAAAACCACAGTTTTATCTGGTAAAGTGAATGATTAGAGGTTTTGGGGCCAAAACGATCTCAACCTATTCCTTTATTTAATAGCTTATTTTTTGCACTTTTGTCATTGCACCATTCCTTATGTATTTTTAGTCACCAGTAACAACTTGATTTTTGGCAAAACTTCCAAGATGCTCATTTGATTTTCCCAAAATGTGATACGAGCAAAGACGTTGAGGCACTCCTGGAAATTCCTTATCAACACAAACCTGTGCAAACACCGAGGCTAGACCAATTCTTGCAGCCATTCGTGGTACCCGGGGAAATAGGACCAAGTGGGATGAGGCATTATGCCACTCTCTGGGAAAAACCAAACAGTTGGTGTCTCCAGGTCCCCCCTACTTGCATCGAACATGTCTCATATTTACCTCTGAATGTCTTTACTTTCTTCTCTCCTCAGTAAGCCTTGAATACTGATTTTGTTCTGTCTCGAATGATTTTCTAAGACTTCCTGCTTGAGTTGCAACTTTTCATTCTGTTCCTTAAGGAAGAAGATGAGTTCCCATACTCTATAATGCTCATCTAGTCTGTCATCCACCACCTTTTTCGATGTCGTCAGCTCGTGCCTCAAGGGATTACACAACATCCTTTAGCTATTCAAAGTAAGCCTTGGTACCAGATTTTATGGTGCACTTTCCTGTTTTATTTATAGTTCTTACTGCATAACACATAGGTACATCAAAGCTCTATTGATTTGAAGGGCTTCAAAAATATTATTTATTTTCAAAATATCTTCCTGCCTTCTATTGATACATCTAACTCAGCCACCCTCCCCATACACTGCCACTCCCAACGTGGTGCCTATCTTGGGTCTGGCATTAGCCAAGACCTTTAGATTTTGGTAAAATGATACACATTTATCTTTGGGACTTTCTTCGAGCCCTCTTTATCCATTGGGCTGTTGGTGAGTCATTCATATTTTTATTCTGCCCACTATACCATATAGCATCGGGCAGTGGGTCAGCTCACTATAGCGTTGGTTAGCTTCGCCATTAGTGACAGCATTCTACCCTTACACAAGGAGCACACCCACATACAAAGTAGTTTCTTTCAGTACCAGGAACTACTACCAAAAACATTTTTGCTTTTGTCCAATTTTAATTTATATAGACGGGGGCCTATTAGCCCATATTATTGTTTCATGAAAACACGGCGAAATAGAACAGGCACTTACAAAAACAAAAGGCTGACAGACAACGCCAGACACATTTTCTTTACCAATGCTTGTTTATTGGGCGTAATAGAGTTTGTAGTGAAACCTTAGACTAACTCCTTCCCAGTCTCACTGACAAACTCTCCTGCTTCTGATCCAGATTATTTCAGCTTTTGGCTCTTCCATCGCTTTCCCAAGATTGTAATGGAGAATCGTGTGACATGACACGTTGAACTGTACAAATGAATGCATTTCTTTTCTGCGCCAAATACAGTTAATAAAAAACACTGAACACGCTTTCAGTATTACTTAATTAATCTTAACTTGCCACCGTTGAGGATCTGGGAGCAAACTGTTTATTCCAATTGGCGACTCTTAATATTCATATGGGACTGCGCCTAGCTCTTCAAGATTCACTCAATGACTGATAACTATGACAATAACCAAGCTGGTTCATGGCTGATAATACGAGGCCCAAGAGCTTTTGCAGGAGTTGTAGATAAATCTGACCTATTTTTGAAAACACTACCTGTGCTTCCAGAAATAGCAAGCAGTATACTGGTTATAATGAGAGCATTGAGTTTTTTCGGCTTCAGGCCACAACAGTTTTCTACGTTAATATGTGTTATTTATGAAATTATGCTCTATCACGTAATCAAGCAGTAGACCACAATCCACCCCACTCCAATCCGCTCACTACATTCCATCCCACCTCACTCCACACCAGTCCACTCAAATCCACTCCACTCCAATCCAACCCAACCCAACCCAATGACCCCACTCCAATCTACTCAAACCTACCCCACTCCAACCCTCCTAACCCACCCAATCTAATCTGCACTTCTAGAGTTTGCCCCACTCAAATCCAAAACAATCTTTGTCACTCCAAAACAATCTGCCACATTCCAATCTGTCCCATTTGAATCTGCCCCACTCCAATCCCAAACAATATGCCCCACTCCAATCCAAAACAATATGCCTCACTCCAAACCAAAACAATATGCCCCACTCCAATCTGCCCCACTCCAACATGCCCCACTTTAACCAAACACAATATGCCCCACTTCCATCTACCTCGCTCCAATGTGCCTCACTCCAATCCAAAATAATCTGCCCCACTCCAATCCAAAACAATCAGCCCCACTCGAATCAACCCCAATGCAAACAATCTACCCCACTGCAATCTGCTGCACTCCAATCCAAAACGATCTGTTCCTCTCCAATCTGCCCACTGCAATCCAAAATAATCTGCCCCACTCCAATCCAAAACAATCTGCCCCACTCCAAATCACCTCACTCCAATCTGCCTCATTTTAATCCAAAACCATTTGCCCAAGTCTATCTGCCCTACTCTAATCTGCCCCACTCCAAACAAAACCAATCTGCCTCACTCCAAACAAAAAACAATCTGCCCCAATCCAAAACAATCTGCTCCACTGCAATCCGCTTCACCCAATCCAGAACAATCTGCGCCACTCTAATCTGCCCCACTGCAATCAAAAACAGTATGCCCCACTCCAATTTACCCCACTCTAATCTGCCCCCCTCCAATCCAAAACAATCTGCCTCACTCCAATATACTCCAATCCAAAACAATCTGCCCTATGGCAATCTGATGCACTCCAATCTAAAACAATCTACCCCACTCCGATCCTAAACAATAGGCCCCACTTTAATCTCAAAGAGTATGCCCCACTCCCATCCACCTTTCTCCAAAGAGCCCCACTCAAATCCAAAACAATTTGCCCCACCCCAATCCAAAATAATTTGCTCCACTCCAATCTGCCCCAATCCAAAACAATCTACCCCAATGCAATCTGATACACTCCAATCCAAAACAATCTGCTCCTCTCCAATCTGCCCTACTGCAATCCAAAACAATCTGTCCCATTCCATTCCAAAGCAATCTGCCCCACTCCAATCCGCCTCACTCCAATCTGTCTCATTTTAATCTAAAACAATCTGCCCGACTCAATCTGCCCCACTCCAATGGAAAAAATCTGCCTCACTCCTAACAAAAACAATCTGCCCCAATCCTAACAAAAACAATCTGCCCCAATCCAAAACAATCTGCTCCCCTGCAATCTTCTGCACTCCAATCCAGAACAATCTGCCCTACTCCAATCCAAAACAATATACCTCACTCCTATCCAAAACAATATGCCCCACCCCCATCTACCCAACTCTAATTTGCACCACTTCAATCCAAAACAATCTTCCCCAATTCAAAACAACCTTCGCTGCAGCAATCTGCTTCACTCCAATCCAAAACAATCTGGCCAACTCCAGTCTGCCCCACTCCAGTTTGGTCCACTCCAATCCCAAATGAACTATCCCACTCCAATCCACCCCACTCCAAACAGCCCCACTCCAATCCAAAACAATACACCCCACTCCAATCCAATCCACCCCTTCCCAATTCACCTGCTCCAATCCAATCCACCCACACCAACCCAATCCACCCCACCCCACTCCAATTCACCCCACCCCACTCCAATCCAATTCACTCTACACCACCCTATTCCAGTCCAGTCTACCATACTCCAATGCACCATAATACACTCTACCCCACTCCGATCCTAAACAATCTGCCCCACTCAATCCAAAACAAACTGCCCCACTCCAATCTGCCCCACTTTAATTGAAAACAACATGTCCCACTCCAACACACCCCACTCCAATCTAAAGCAATCTGCCCCACTCCAATTCACACCACTCCAATCCATCTCACCTCAATCCAATCCACCATCCTCCATTCCAATGCAACCCATTCCAATCCACCCCAACACAATCCAGTTCACCCCACACCAATTCAATCCACCCCAATCCAAACCAGTCCAATCTACCCCACTGCACTCCAATACACTTCACCACACCCCAAACCAATTCACCTCACTTCAATCTACCCCACCCTACCCCAATGCACTCTAGTTCAATCCAGACCACTCCAGTTCAATGCACACACTCTAGTTCAATCCACCCCACTCCGATTCACCCCACCCCAGTCGGATCCACCCCACTCCAGTACGATCCACCCCACAACAATCCAACTCAATCCACCCACTCCAATCCACCCCAGTCCCATCAGGTCCACTGCTATCCAATCCACCCTATTCCAAACCACCCACACCACCCCAGTCCATCCCATTCCAATACAATCAAATTTAATCCACCCCTTCCATTCCAATCCAGTCAAAATTAATCCACTGTACTCCAGGTAATCCACCCCACTCCAAAATACCTTAATGTACCCCACTCCAGTACACTCCTCTCCAATCAATCCACTGCACACCAATCCAATCCACCCCATATCAATCCAATCCAACCCATTCCAATCTACCCCACTCAGTCCAATCCACTCTACTCAAACCAATCCACACCCAATCCAGTCCACCCACCCCTATCCAGTCCACCCCTATCCAGTCCACCCCACCCCATCCAATCCACTCCAATCCAATCCAATCCACCACACTCAATCAAATCCAATCCATTCAACCTGAACCCACCCCACCCTAATCCACACCACCCTAATGCTCTCCACTCAATTAAACCCACTCCACTCAATTGAATCCACCTCACCATCCAATCCACCCTATCCCACTCCAGCCCAACCCATGTTGCCAATCCAATTCAACCCACGCCAATCCAATCCAGCTCACCTCAATTCAATCCATCCCACTCCAATTCACCCCACCCCACACTAATCTACCTCACCCCAATTCAATCCAATCCATCCTAACCCAATCAAATCCATTCCCTCAAATTCATCCTACCCCACCCCAATCTACATCACCCCAGTTCAATCCAATCCACCCCACTCTACTCCAATCCACCCCACTTTACAGCAATCCACCCCATCCCAGTTCAGTCCACCACACTCCAATACAACCCATCCAGCCTACCCCACTCCAATTCACCCCACTCCAATCCACCCTAATCCAAACCCCCCACACCAATCCAATTTAATCCACCCTGCTCCAATCCACCTTGCTTGATTCCAACAAGGCTCACTTCAATTCAATCCACCCCACCCCACTCCAATCCAGTCCATCACATGTCAGCCCACCACACCTCATTTCAATCCACCCCACTCCAATCCAATCCACCCCAACCAAATCCAATCCACCCCACTCCAATCCAGTTCACACCACCTCACTATAATTAACCCCACTCCCATCCAGTGAATCCAATTAAACCTGCTACATTCCAATCCAGTCCAGTCCAATCAAACCTACTCCACCCCACCCAACTCAAATCAAATCCACCCCACCCCAGTCCAATCCACCATACCCAAACCCTAGCACTCCAATCCATACCACTCACCCCGATCCAATCGAATCCACCCCACACAAATCCATCCCATTCTAATCCACCTGACCGATTTCAGTCCACCCCACTCCAATCCACCCCACAGCAATACACCCCATTTCACTCAAGCCACCCAACTCTACCCCAGTCCCGTCCACTCTACTCCAATTCAATGTACCCCACTACCTCACTTGACTCCAACCCACTCCACCATATTCTACCCCACTTCGCTCTATGACACTCTCTGCCACTGAACCACTGAACTCTACTCCCCTCTACAACACTCTACTCCACCTTACAAAACTCCAACAACTCCACTCTATGAGAGTATACTCCCCAAGCCCACTGTGACACTCCACACCACTAATAAATGGCCATGGCGAACAACAGCCACAATGATGTACAACATGGCAAAACACATTGCTAGAGCCAATAGTTCTTGTACTGGCAAGAACTATTGGCTTTGCCAATGCTTGTTATTACATGTAAGTCATCCCTATGGGAGGCTCTAGTTAGCACCAAGGGCAGGGTTCACTGTATTTAAAAGGTTGGACGTGTACTTTTAACTTTAACATGTCCAGATAGTAAAAAACTCATAAACTCATTTTTCACCATTGCGAGGCCTATGTCTCCCAGAGCATAGGATTGGGACTACCTTAAAACATCTTTTAAGTGTAACTTCTAAATGAAAAAAGATAGAAATATAGAGTCTGGTGTCTCTGGACTCACAATTTAAAATCATCATTTTTGACGAAGTCGGATTTTAAATTGTACATCAGAAAATGCCAATTTTAGAAAGTTGGCATTTTCTTACTTTCTATGCCTCTGCCTGTCTCTTAATACACATCTGGGGTTGTTGACAGCAGAGCTTTGTGCATTTCCTCTAGACAGTCACACACAAATGGAGCTTGGGTGTGACATTTGCATACTGATGGTCCATCACCAGACTGATGGGTCTTCCTTGGCTGGATGGGTGAGAGGAGCTGACACTTACATCTAAATGGGGCAGTGCCTCTAATCACACAAAGGGCTGCATAATCCCCTGGAGAGTGTCTGTAGCCAGGGTGGGCAGGATAGGGTCCTTGTGAACTTCGAAGGAATGCCTGTAAGTTTCTGCCACCTTCCAGATCCAGGGCACCAAAGTAAAAATACTGGACCCCAAACTCCACCAAATCAGATCTCTGCTGGAACCAGGGACACTCTGCCAGAAAGAAGGATTGCTGTGCTGCCAGGAGAGACTACCAGTCTGCAACTGCTGTGGTGGCCTTCTGCTTGCTATGCTGCAGCAGGGACTGCCACTTTGCTACTTGCTTTGCTGTGTTGGCTTGCTACCTGCTGCTTCTTGCCTGGGGTGAGAGGAACTGGCCTTGCTCTCAACATCCTTGAACCCAAGAATTTCCAAGGGTTTGCTTGTTTTCCCCCTGACCTTCTGTAGTCTCAGAGACATCAAAGACTGTTTGCAGCTCTTCTGGTGCTGCTGGACTCCCACACCGTGGGTCCTACCCTTTCCTGAGGTGCCACCTCCAGCCCTGGGCCTCAGAAGTGGGTTCTGCAGCTAAAACGTGCATAAAGCAACACATCGCCCCGAGTGCAGGAGAAGAATTAGTGAATCGCATTATCAACAGCGATGTATTGGCTGCCCAGTGACAGCAGTTTCACTGACTGTGTGGCCCAACGACGATACTTCGTGTGGCCCAATGATGATGCATGGGATTCACTTCCACTAGGCCTGACGATGCAGTGCTCCCACTGCAGTAAAAATATTGATGCATGTACCCTTGCCGTTGGCACATTGCTCCACCAAATGTACTGTTTCAGCGGACCCTGCATGGATTCTGTAGCCAGCCTAATGTCCATGGGCATCAACCTGGATTTCAGATTTGCACCAGTTCCTCGTGCCCTCAAGTAACTTTTTGACAGCTATTTAATACTAAGCATTTGTTTCTCATTTAGATTTGAGGCTTTTGTGGTGTATTTCACTGTGTTACTGTAATTGAGTGTTACAGGAATACTTTATGCATTGCCTCTTAAGTTAAGCCTGACGGCAAACAGGTTCCTGTGAACCGTCTTCAGCAGGAAATGGATTTCAACAGAGTTATCGTTGCGGGGGAGAGTGATCTTAATATTCACTGTGAGCTGGTTCTTGCTCACCTTTGTCCTCCCCAAAACCACTAGGGTTTTTTTTTCGAGACATGTTGAGATCCTGTTGGTTGCATTTGGAGGTTCCGATTTTTGTTGGTCATATTCACCTACAGTTCCAAAAAAGGAAAAAAAAAAAAACCATCAAAAAGAAGGGAAAAAAAGTTCTTGTTAGAACTATTTTCATTGTTCTTTAAATAAAGAGCAGTGTTGTGTCTCTAACCTTTTTATTTACAGGTATTGGCAGAAACCAAATGCAATTAAAGAGTAAACAAGACGTTAAGTGATTGGTAAGTGTCTATAAAGACTGGACTGGTGTTCAAAGAAGTACCATACTCTGGAGTGGCATACAATGGAATACCATACAGTGTAGTGTCTACAGTGGAGTGACATATAGTGAAGTGGTTTAGAGTGAAATAGCTTAGAGTGAAGTGGGGTTACCCACAATGGAACAGCATAAAATAGAATGTCGTACTGTGAAGTACCATACAGTTGTGTGGCAGTGAGTGAAGTGGTGCACAATGGAATATCGTACAATGGAGTGCTGTAGAGTGGAGTGGCATAGAGTGAAGCAGCATACAGTGGAGTGAGGTACAGTGAACTAGCATACAGTACAGTGGAATCTTGTAGAGTAGAATAGCATGCAGTGGAGTGTTGTATAGTTGAGTAGCATACAGTGGAAAAGCATACAGAGGAGTGGCATAAAGGGGAGTGGCATAAAGTGGAGTGCCATACAGTGGAATAGAGTATAGAAGACTTGCAAACACTGAAATAGCATACAGTGGAGTAGCTTACAGTGAAGTGTTATACACTGCAGTGGCATACAATGGAATAGTATACAGTGGAGTGGGGTAGGGTGCAGTAGCATGGAGTGGCATAGAGTGGAGTAGGGTACAGAGGAGTAGCTTAGAATGTAATAGCCTGTAGTGTAATGGGGTAGAGCAGAGTAGGGTGGAAGTGAGTGGCATGGAGTAGAATAACAGAGTTGAGTGGTATAGAGTATAATTACATGGAATGGAATACTGTATAGTGCAATGGGATACAATTGAGTGAAGTGGCGTACATTGGACGGGTGTAGAGTGGAGTGCCTACAGTAGAATAACACAGAGTGCAGTGCTGAAGAGTGGAGTGGCATGAAGTGGAGAGTCGTAGAATGTAATAGCATAGAGTAGAGTAGAGGATAGTAGGGCTGTGTGTAACATAGTGAGATACAATATAGTGGCATACAGCACAGTGGCATACAGTATAGTGGCATAGTGGGAAGCGGTGTAGAGTGGAATAGCATATAGTGTAGTTGCATACAGTGAAGAGGTGTAGAGCAGAGTGGGGAGAGTGAAGTTTTGTGCAGTGGTGCAGCATTCAGTAAAGTGGGGGTAGACTGGAGATACATACAGTAGAGTGGAGTGTCACAGAGTCAAACAGAGTCAGGCAAAGTAGACTGATGTTGAGTGAAACAGCGTGCAGTAAAATATAACAGTGTAGTATTTTTCAGAATTAATGGGCTTTAGTTGTAGTGTTATGGTGTAGTGAATGCATATTATCTTTTATTGGGACTCATGAGATTAGCTTAGCCATTTAGCTTCTACGCCTGTGTCTCCGTCACCTAGTGACATTTAACCTACTTAGCGTGCTCTGTTTTAGTCCATTTCTTTTATTATTTCTTTTAAGATGGCTGCCACTGTTTAGAGTTATAAAAATGTTTTGATTTGCGTTAAAAATCAGGAAAGGTGCAGGGTCTAGATGGAATTCCCTGTGACGTGTTTAAAGCGGACCCCAGATTTTGGAGTCCATACATCAATAACATTTCCAACTCTATTCTGGTGGGGATTCAAATTCCCTGAACATGGAGAGGTGTGATTATACTCCCAATCCACAAGAAAGGGGACAGGTCAATCCCAGCCAATTACAGACCACTAAGCCTCCTAGACAACCTACAAAAGATCTTTTCCTACCAAGTTTTGGGTAGGCTTAGGGATTGGATAAAGGATAATGGTGCTTTAAGCCACCTGCAGGCAGGATTTAGGCAGAAAACTAGCACAATAGATCAGATTTTTCGTTTTGCAACTATAAAATGGAAAACTGTTGACCTAGAGCTATGGAGTCTTTTTGTTGCCTTTGTAGATTTAAAGTCAGCTTTTGATCTGGTTCCCCGAGATAAACTATGGGAAATAATGGGTACGATTGGAGTACCAGGAGCCCTTTAAAAAAGAATTCAAGAACTATATACTGGAAGCTATGCTAGAATAAGATGGGGAATAGACGGCGAACTCACAGAGGAATTTCCCTTACAGAAAGGTGTGAGACAGGGTTGTGTATTAGCCCCTACACTTTTCTTGCTTTTCATAAATGCATGTTTACCTTATTTGCTTGATGGTGGAAATGATGCCCCAAAACTGGATGGAGTCAAAACACCATGGCCCTCATTACAACATTGGCGGTAGATGCTGCTTACCGCCGTGCAGCAGACCGCCAACACACCGCTGCGGCGGCGGAATTCCGCTACAGCTATTACGACCCACAGCTCGGAATCCGCCATAATACCGACACCCACACAAGTCCGCCACACCAAAAGTCAGTGATAAACTGGCGAAAAAAAAACCTCCACGTCACGCCAACAGCAATAGGCCCACACGATCACGACCCACAAATCCACGCGGCGGTCTTTCAACCACGGTATTCCATTGGCAGTGCACACAGCAGCGCTCAAAACACACACACATTTACAAAACACAACCACTTTGGACAATTCGAAATACACACACCTGACTCACATACACACACCACTCCCACACACCCAATCCAATATAAAACACCCACCCACATCACCCCCAAACCCCTACTACCAAAAATTCTGAAAGAAGGCCAGAGAAAGCCACCACCAGAAACAACACTAGCATCCACAGACACACAACATCATCACTCACACAACAACCACGCACCTCAAACAACACAAAACAACACATCCCCTCACACATCACAACACACACCACCTCACACATGACCCACACCACATCATGGCACAACAACGACACCCCAGGTTCTCTGAGGAGGAGCTCAGGGTGATGGTGGAGGAAATTGTGGAGGAAATCGTCCAGGTAGAGCCACAGCTATTCAGAGCACAGGTGCAGCACACCTCCATTGCTAGGAAGATGGAGCTATGGCGCAGAATCGTCAACAGGGTCAATGCAGTGGGACAGCATCCAAGAACATGGGATGACATCAGGAAGAGGTGGAATGACCTTTGGGGGAAGGTGCGTTCTGTGGTCTCAAGACACCAGATTTCAGCACAGAGGACTGGCGGTGGACCCCCACCTCCTCCCCCACAACTAACAACATGGTAGGAGCAAGTCTTGGCAATACTGCATCCTGAGGGCCTCGCAGGAGTAGCAGGAGGAATGCACTCTGGTAAGTCGACTCTTAACTATTATATCCCCCACCCTACCTGCATGCCATCACATACCCCCACCCTCAACCACAACACCTCACATATGTCCCACTATCACAACCCACCCATCCCAACACCAAGCCCTTCATGCAACACCAAAGCAGGGACACCCATCACCAAAGCATGTCCACTAAAGATACCCTCACAGACCCCAAACCAAATATCACACAAGGACCTAGACAAGAATGCAAGCACTGGAGTACAGGGTCACTCACCCATTGCACACAATGGCACACACAGATGCAATAATCATGCCTTTACACCCCTGTAGGACCCCTACCCAACGTCACCGGACAGGAGATTCCAGACATATCCAGTCCCCCCACAGAAGAGGCCCACAGTGATGACAGCAGCTCTGCACAACTGGATCTAGATGATCAGCCCGGCTCCATCAGGGACCTCGAGACAGTCGGTTCCCCTGACACTGGCACAAGCACCACAGAGACTCCCCCTCAGGAAACACCAGCACAGCACCCACCCAGCGGGGCCATCCCTCTGTCCCCGGGACACATCACGCAGCAGTGTGTCCACCAATACAGGGAACCCAGGCAAACCCACCACCCCAAGAAAATCAGAGACCTGGGGGCAGTGGCAGTGGGCACACGGGAGGGGACAGAGGAACAGGAAAACAGGGGAACTGGGAGGACAGCTGTGCGACAGGGGGAGGATAGGCCCAGGGAACCCACTCTCCACGAGGCCCTCTCCAACATCTTGGGAGCATACCATCATTCTCAGGAGATGATGGCAACGGTACTGGCCAACTTTCAGGAGACCCAGCGGCTGCAGGAGGAACACTATCTGGGGATCTGGGAGGAACTGAAGTTCATTAACGCCACCATGGCCACCACTGTAGGGGTGCTGAAGGACCTTGTCAACACCAGGAGGGACACTGTGGCACAACAAGGGGCCCCTGACACTAGCCTGGATGATGAACAGCCCTCCACCTCTGCCGGCACTAGTGGACAGGAGGCACCTTCACAGGACCACAACACCAGTACCCCACCCCCTGCAGATGGAGTGCCACCCCGCAAACAGTCCCTGAGATCCAGGAACAAGACAGAGAACATTGTCAAGACCCCCCCAGGAAATGAGACCCCCATGAATGTCACCCTTCTGACCCACTTTGTCACCCTGTCCATCCTTCTACTGCCCTTGCTCCACTTCCTATGCCCCTTTGGACAATGCACCTGTGAAACAAATAGACTGGACTCTGCCATGGACATTCCTCCTCCATCACCCTTGCCCATTTTACAACCCCCTCCACTTATTAGCACAGAAATAAACACACATCAACCACAAAACAATCTGGAGTCAGTCTGTGTTTTCACTAATGTGTAATTGCAATAACTATGGAATATAACAATGTCAATTAAATTGTCCACATACCGTTCAAACACAGCTGTAGGTCTGGAGGAAATATAGCAGAGGGCACAAAGTGGAACCCACATCTGTTAAATGGAAAGTCAAAGTGAAAAGTCAGGGTCCATACACTGGGTGAAAATGACAGACTTCTGATAGCTCAAACAATAGTATCAGATGTGTGAGGCAGTGACATCTTGTTACCTGTGTCTCACTGGAAGTATTGCTGGATAACGTTGTTTCTGTTGTCGATATCCTCTTCTTCTGCCTCCTCTTCTTCACTGTCCGCAGGCTCCACAGCTGCCACAAGACCACCAACTGGACCATCCTCCTACAGAAAAGGCACCTGTTGTCGCAAACCCAGGTTGTGCAGCATACAGCAGGCCACGATGATCTGGCACACCTTCTTTGGTGAGCAGTAGAGAGAACCACCTGTCATATGAAGGCACCGGAACCTGGCCTTCAGGAGGCCGAAGGTCCGTTCGATCACCCTCCTAGTTCGCATATGTGCCTCATTGTAGCATTCCTCTGCCCTTGTCCTGGGATTTCACACTGGGGTCAGTAGCCATGACAGGTTGGGGTACCCAGAGTCACCTGCAAATTTTGAGGGACAATTGTTAGACACACACTAACCTGTAGGGACAACCCCATACCCATACACCTATTCACACTGTTTGGGGTCCTTGTCCTCACCTATTAGTCATGTATGGTGCCTCTGGTGTTGCCCCATCACATAAGGGATGCTGCTATTCCTCAGAATGTAAGCGTCATGCACTGAGCCAGGAAATTTGGCATTCACATGGGAGATATACTGGTCGGCCAAACACACCATCTGCACATTCATCGAATTATAGCTTTTCCGGTTTCTGTACACCTGTTAAAACTTTAAACTTGTATAGCGCACTACTCACACGTTAGGGTCTCAAGGCGCTGTACGCACACCACTGTGGACCCCCTCCTGGCTTTTCCCTGTGAGGCGCCCACTCCTGGACAGCTCCAGGGTGAAGCCAAGCATCCAAGTGCTGTGAGGGCCGTTGTGGAGATTAAGCAAGCTATTGCCCAGAGTGGGACCCATTAATTAGATTAGGCACCGAGGCGAGAATTATCTGGTCCAAGGGAATTGAGCCCAAGACCCGCCAAGGTGGGAATTGAACCCTGGTCGCAGACCAGATCTCTGCATCAGGGTCTGCCGCTCTAACCATTGTGCCACACTTCTCCACCTGCTCACCCCTGTGTGGGGGTACCGAGGCCACATGTGTCCGATCAATGGCACCTATGATGTTGGGGATATGTCCCAGGGTATAGAAGTCACCCTTCACTGTAGGCAAATCCTCCACCTGAGGGAAATCAATGTAGCTGCACATGTGTTTCAGCAGGGCAGAAAACACTCTGGACAGCACGTTAGAGAACATTGGCTGGGACATCCCTGATGCAATGGCCACTGTTGTTTGAAAAGACCCACTTGCCAGGAAATGGAGTACTGACAGGACCTGCGCTAGAGGGGGTATCCCTGTGGGATGGCGGATAGCTGACATTAGGTCTGGCTCCAACTGGGCACACAGTTCATGGATTGTTGCCCGATCAAGTCTGTAAGTGACTATTACGTGTCTCTCTTCCATTGTCGACAGGTCCACCAGCGGACTGTACACCGGAGGATGACGCCATCTCATCACCTGCCCCAGCGGACATGCCCTATAGAGGAGAACAGCGAGCAGAGAGTCAGCCTACACTGAGGTATCACAAAATGTGATTTGCACACATTTATTAATCTGCAATGTGCCTGTTACTGTGTGTATGCAAGGCCTAGATAGGTGTGACGCAGTTATTATAAATGCCATGTGGCCCCCTGAAATGGCGGCTGCCAGACCTGTAAGGTGGGACAAGGGGATATGAGGTAACTGCGCTGGCGTTCAACACCATTGCGGTAGGCAGTCGAAGACCACAGCGCAATCCTGCATTGGTTAACATTGGACCCTATGGGTCAGAGGAGCCAATGACGATGAGCTCTGGTGGTGACGGTATGCATGGCCATGGACATGACCACCATTTTCTGTCTGTTCACTCACTTGATACCTGACCTTCAACAGGAGAGGACCTACACTGCAAGTGCTGCTGTGACCTCAGTCTGGAAGCGACGATGGCTCATGTGTCTGGGGAAAGGGCCCCTGCCTTCACTTCAGAGGAGTTGGAGAAATTAGTGGATGGGGTCCTCCCCCATTACATACAATTGTACGGTCTTCCAGACACACAGGTGAGTACACTGTGTGCATGCTGCATGGGCAATGCCTGTTTGGAGTGGTCTGGATGGAAGATACATGGGGAGGGGGGGACTGAGGCCTGCATGAGCCAACGGTGAGTGTATGTGCGTCAGGGCAAGGGTGAGAACGTGGGCCAATGAGTATAACGGTACGGACGGGTAAAGATCTTCCTTTTCCCCTGTACTATTCCTCTAGGTCAGCGCCCACCAGAAGAAGGATATTTGGCGTGCCATTGCCAAGGACGTCCGGACCCTGGGGGTCCACCACAGACGGAGCACCCACTGCCGTAAAAGATGGGAGGGCAATCGCCGCTGGTGCAAGAAGACGGAGGAGGCCCAGCTGGGGAAGGCCTCCCAACGTGGGAGGGGTGCCCGTCGCACCATGACCCCCCTGATGTTCCGGATCCTGGCGGTGGTGTATCCGGAGTTGGATGGGCGCTTGAGGGCATCACAGCAGCCACAAGGAGGTGAGCACAGTCACATTCATCTAGCTCTGCACACATTACAAGGTGTCTGGGTGGGGGAGGTGGGCAGTGGATTTGTCTAGGCCAGGGTGAGCTTGGTAGACAAGGTCCCTTGAGAGGCAGGTTCAGTGGAACCCCAACCCCTCTAGTGGTTAGTGCCATCTACACCTAGTCAGGCTCTTGTGACTTCCATGTGTGCAGCAATCGGGCTTAGGCCTTGAACCCCATGGGCATGTGAATAATCTAGGAACAATAAGTGCATGGCGTAGTGAAGAGGGCTGCTGTGTCTGTAGTGTCCGCCAACGGTAGAGGTGTTGCATGCTCTTAACATGTCTTTCTTCTGTCTCCCCCCCCACTTTTTGTGGTCTCCCAGTTCTTGTGTGCAATAGCATCATCGGGCGGAGATGCAGTCGCACCGGAGCAAGAGGGAGCTGCATCCCACTTGGCCCTGGAGGGCGAAACAACGGAGTCAGAAGCCACCAGTGGGACGGAGGATGAGGGGAGCTCCACGGCAGGGACACGAGGTGACAGCAGTGACAGTGACTCCTCCTCTGATGGGAACTACCTTGCGGTGGTAGGCCCCTCTGTGCCTCCTGCATCAACAGGTACAGCGGCCACCCCCCCTACCAACACCACCCTCCCAGCAGCCCCTCAGTCTGTGTCCCGTGCCCGCTCACCCAGGAGGGTGGGCATCTCCTTCGCCCAGGCACCTCAGGCCCTGCCCCAGTCAGCCCTGCTGCCCTCAGTGAGGAGGCTATTGACCTCCTGAGATCCCTCACTGTTGGGCAGTCTACCATTCTGAATGCCATCCAGGGTGTTGAGAGGCATTTGCAACAAACAAATGCATACCTGAAGGGCATTCATTCTGGCCAGGCAGCCCAACAGAGAGCATTTCAGGCTCTTGTCTCAGCACTGATGGCAGCCATTGTCCCTGTGTCCAGCCTCCCCTCTCCAACTTCCTCCACCCAGACCCAATCCCCTGTACCTCATCCTATCCCAAGCACACCATAACACCAGCATGCACACACCTCAAAACACAAAAGTGGCTCAGGCAAACATAAGCACCACACATCCCAAAGGCACTCACACAAGCATCATACCCATGCACACATACCAACATCCACTGCCTCCACTGTGTCCCCCTCCTCCACGTCTCCCTCATCCCTCCCAGTCTCGTCTCCACTCACACCTGCATGCACTACATCTTCAGTCACTACCTCCATCACCAGCACGCCCATCACCACACACCGCTCATGTGCACCACCACCCCCACTACCATTCACACATCCCCTGTGTCTTCTCCCAGTGTGTCAGTGAGCCCTCCTCCCAAAGTACACAAACGGAGGAACACACCCACCCAACAGCCATCCACCTCACAACAGCCTCCAGCCCATGCACCTTCACCCAAATTCAGCAGACATACACCTCCTACAACCACTACCTCTTCCTCCACTCCCAAACCCCCTCCATCTACCCG
Organism: Pleurodeles waltl; assembly: GCF_031143425.1. Lineage (NCBI taxonomy): Eukaryota > Metazoa > Chordata > Amphibia > Caudata > Salamandridae > Pleurodeles > Pleurodeles waltl. Next base: position 1,372,836,788 of record NC_090445.1, on the reverse strand, counting down.
TCCCAGTGTGTCTAAAAAACTTTTCCTGGCTAATATTGACCTCTTCCCTACACCTCCCCCCCGTCCATCCCCTAGGGCCATGCTTTCCAGGTCCCAACCCAGCACCTCAGCCACCACATCCCCAGGCACAGCAACTTTTGGAGTGCGCCAACCATCATGGCTGCCAGTGTGCCACGGAGCGAGGGCAAGGACATTCCGCCACCTGCCAAGCTAAAAAAGTTGCCCACATCCCAGAGGGAGAAGTAGAAAACACCTGCCACCAAGGGGTCAGGTAAAACAAAAGGGGATAGTGGCAAGACAGCTGCTCCATCATCAAAGGTGGGGAAGGGCCAGAAACTGAAGGGCAGGTCAGGAGAGGGCATGGTGGCATGTCAACACCAACCTGTACGGCAGAGAAGACCTCCAACTGCACTGCCACCTGCACTGCCACCTCACCGCCGCCAGTACCGCTGCCACAGCACCGGCCTTCAGCACTGCTGCCACAGAGCCCGCCGCCAGCACCACCTCCACAGAGCCCGCAACCAGCACCACCGCCACAGAGCCAGCAACCTGCACCGCCGCCACAGAGCCCGCAACCAGCACCGCCGTCACAGAGCCCGCAACCAGCACCGCCGCCACAGAGCCTGGGCAGCTTCCATGAAGCATCACTTTCAGTGGAGAAAGGCATCCACTACCTCAGTCCTTGGCAGGATAAAGCACTCTGGGCACAAAGCCCCCTCCAGAACCATTGGAGCATCACATCCACTACCTCTGTCCTTGGCAGGATGAGGCACTCTGGGCACAAAGCCCCCTCCAGAACCAGTGGGGAAAGGCATCCACTACCTCAGTCCTTGGCAGGATGAAACACTCTGGGCACAAAGACCCCTCCAGAACCAGTGAAGTATCACATCCACTAGCTCTGTCCTTGGCAGGATGAAGCACTCTGGGCACAAAGCACCCTCCAGAACCAGTGGAGTATCACATCCACTACTTGAGTCCTTGGAAGGATGCAGCGCTCTGGGCACAAAGCCCCCTCCAGAACCAGTGGAGACTGTTATCCACTTGAGAGACTGTGGCTTTGCACTCCCCAGGATAAAGCAGTGGGCAACCCACCCACTGGAGAGACTTGAGAGACTGTGGCTGTGCACTTCCCAGGATAAAGCAGTGGGCAACCCACCCACTGAAAAGACTTGAGAGACTGTGGCTTTGCACTCCCCAGGATGAAGTAGTGGGCAACCCACCCACTGAAAAGTCTTGAGCGACTGTGGCTTTGCACTCCTCAGGATAAAGCAGTGGGCAACCCACCCACTGAAAAGACTTGAGAGACTGTGCCTTTGCACTCCCCAGGATGAAGCAGTGGGCAACACACCCATTGAAAAGCCTTGAGAGACTGTGGCTTTGCACTCCCCAGGATGAAACAGTGGGCAACCCACCCACTGAAAAGAATTGAGAGACTGTGGCTTTGCACTCCTCATGATAAAGCAGTGGGCAACCCACCCACTGGAGAGACTTGAGAGACTGTGGTTTTGAACTCCCCAGGATGAAGCAGTGAGCAACCCACCCACTGAAAAGACTTGAGAGACTGTGGCTTTGCACTCCCCAGGATAAAGCACTGGGCAACCCACCCACTGAAAAGACTTGAGAGACTGTGGCTTTGTACTCCCCAGAATACATCAATGGGCATTGAGCCCCCTCGTGGAGCAGTGATGTTGTGCGTTCATCAGGCTGAGGTGCCCACCCTCCCCCTGAGGTGCCTGTATATTTTCAGTCTGATGCCCCAGCAGTGTTCTCTCCGTTTGGAGTCAGGTATCTAGTGTGGGCCTCGCCCATGCATTTTGGGCCCAGTGGTCCACAGACAATGATTGGTGCACTATCCGGACTTGTGTAGTTGGTGTATATAATTGTATATACTGGATTTGGAGTTTTGACTACTGGATTTTTATTGATTACAATCGTTCAAATCATTTTCTTTTGCCCTTGCATTATTCAAGAGGGGGTGGGGGGGTGTAAATGTAATGTTGCAGCATGTATTTGTGTGTATGGTGTTGTGGGTGAGGGTGGGGGTGGGGGTGTTGCGTGTGTGTGTCACTTTCTTTTCCCTCCCCCCTCCCCTGTGTTGTTGGTGCAGTACTCACCGTGGTCGTCGCCGCTGCCGTTGGAGCTCCTGATAGAAGAGCAGGGGAAGACCATCGCCGGTAGGATCTGCAGTTCTGGCTCCATGGTGTCCTGGTTCCTCGTGGGGTGTGGAGAGGTGAGTGATTTTCCCTTCTGTGTACTGTTTCCGCCGCGTTGGTTCTGTCCCGGAAAAGGTGGCGGATTGCCGGGTTGTGATAGGGTGGGCAGTACATTGTCTTCCGCCTGTCTGTTGGCGGTTATCGCTGCGCTGTTTGTTTGTACTGCTGTGGCGGTCGGAGTGTTAAAGTGGCTGTCTATGTTGGCGGTTTCCGCCGTGGTCATGATTCCATTTTTTCCCCCGCCGGCCTGTTGGCGGTATTACCAGGCGCTTTAACACCGACCGCCAGGTTTGTAATGAGGGCCCATGTTTCCTGTTTACAGATGACACTCTACTGCTTTCACAAACGGCCACAGGTCTAAACAGGTTGTTTGAGAATTTTTGGTTGTTTGGTCGGGATCATGGTCTTCAAATCAATGCATCTAAGACCAAATATATGGTGTTCGGGGATCAAAAACGTAGGATGAGGAAAGCGATATCCCTTGATGGGAAAATCCTAAAGAGAGTAATGGATTTTGATTACCTAGGAATTAGGATAGAGGACTCACACAAATGGTCAGTTCATTTGCTTAAGTGTATTATGTGTTTGAAACAAAAAGCAGGTGGTACATTGAGATTTGCTGCCAGATCGCCTAAATATTCCATCACGCCGGCAATGGAAATCTATGAAAGTCAGGTTAGAGGAAGAGTTATCTACGGAGCTGAGTTATGGGGATACTACAATCTGCAAGAGTTGGAGAGAGCAGAAAATGTGTATATGAAAACTTTATTAAAGGTGCCTTTGAGTTCTCCTACTTTTCCCATACGAATGGATTTAAATCTTTACTCTATAGCAAAGCTAGCTGCTCTAAGGCCACTCCAAAATTGGATTAGATTAAGGTCTACAGATATTTTAAACCCATACGAACTTTGGCTTAGAGCAGTGTTAGCAGCCCCCAACATAGAGAAAGTTCCATGGTGCAACCAGGTATAAACTCTTTTTCGTAAGCTAGTCCTAGGCTTGTACTGGTCTGATCCACTCATCTCCCAAAGAATGGCAACCAGGTCCTGAAGGATGTTTATTGGTTGAGCTGGCAACTAAATGACCTGGCATTAGTTCCATCGCCTAGTTTGACAGAGTACTTTCTATTAACCAAGTGTCACCATGAGTACAAGCACTTTTTAGTAACAATAACCTCACCCCTAGCAGGTGCACTTTATATTAGATTCAGACTTGGAACCCTACCCCTGCGGGCTTTTACATCAAGATGGAAACAAATGGATAATTCAGTCGATCTTTGCCCTATGGGATGTATGGCCCAAGAGAGTGTTGCACATGTTTTATTCTTTCGTCAGGGGCACAAGAAACAGAGGCCCGTATTTATACTCCGTTTGCGCCGAATTAGCGTCGTTTTTTTCGACGCAAATTCGGCGCAAAACTAACGCCATATTTATACTTTGGCGTTAGACGCGTCTAGCGCCAAAGTATGGGCAAATAGCGTCATTTTTTTGCGTGAACGCCTTCCTTGCGTTAATGAGATGCAAGGAAGGCGTTCCCGTCTAAAAACAGACGCACATAGCGGTGCGTGGTATTTATGCTCCAGGGCAAAAATCACTCCCGCGCGGCAGGCGGCGCAAAAAAATGGCGCAAAGCACGAATAGCGTGAAATTTTAACGCCTGGGTCAGGGCAGGCGTTAAAATGGGGCAAACACACCTGTACTTAATCAGAACACACAGAACAAACAACAGAGCAGCAGAGCAGCAGAGCAGCAACAGGGAGACATGGAGGTGCTTTTTCTTCAACGTGCACGTAGACGCAGAGCCCTGCAGCAACAACAGCAGCCACAACAACAACAGCAGGGACCCCAAAGACAGCGCAGAAGGCAGGAGAGGATATTCCGCCCACGAACAACCCTGCATGGCCTCAGGGAACGAGACATCATCCAGAGGTACCGGTTGAACTGGCAGGCCATTCAGCAGCTGCTGACAAATATTGAACAGCAATTGGCCCCCACTTTAGTGACTCCACGCACTATCCCAACCGAAACAAAGCTGCTTGCCGTACTTCACCTGCTGGCAAGTGGCTCGTTTCAGACAACTGGTGCCCTGGTTGGTGGAATCTCACAACCATCTTTCTCCGCATTCCTGCCTAAAGTACTGGATGCCATCATTGGACTGACACCCGCCACATCTGCTTCCCTAACACACTGCAGAAGCAGCAGGAAACAAAACAGGGGTTCTACGCCATCAGTGGCTTTCCGCACGTCCTTGGTGCAATCGACTGCACACACGTACGCCTTGTGCCACCTGCTGCGAGTGAACACCTCTACCGCAACAGGAAGCACACACATTCCATCAACGTGCAGGCCATAGTCTATCACCAAGGACTGATCAGCAACATTGTGGCTAAATATCCTGGGAGTGTACATGACGCATTCATCTTCCGTCACTGCACCATCAACCAACACTTCCAGGATGGACGGTATGGCAATGGACTACTTGTTGGTAAGGACAAAAATCTACTTATATACTCACTGCACAGAAACACTCTAGGATAAACAACCCATACACCACAATAGCAACACCTAGACAGGAACACACTGAGGTACTCACATCACTAGCCATGTGTCACAAGTCACCATTGAACCTCTCACACATTTGAATTTACTCCACAGCTTAGTGTGAAGACATTCATGACTGTGGTTGCCTAAATGTCACCTTGCAAATTGGAAGTCTCACAATAACCTGTACACTAATACAATGCATAACTTTTAAGGGATGGGATGGCCTGGCTATGTTCATATGAACGTTTCTAATACCCTTTCATGTTTCAACTCTGCATGGAACTATCATCACACCCCCAGTGAGGACACACGGACACCTGTGTCACAAGTCACAATGCAAGGGAGGGCACACTGTACTTGAGAAACCAATACATCCTGCTGACAAACAGTTGCTCAGCCAAGGAAAAAAAACAATGCCAAAGTTTCCACCAACAACCATAGGTTGTCACATTAGTACACAAAATAGTCACAGACAACACAACACAACTACTGCCATCAAAGATACGTACAACAGTGCCTCCTACATCTAATTGATACCATTCTGTGTTTCTCTTTCAGCTGATCAGGGGTATGGCATCCAGCCTTGGCTAATGACACCATATGGGAACCCAAATACTGCTGCTGAGCGGGCATACAATGACGCCCACAAGAGGACCCGCAGCATTGTGGAGAGGACCTTTGGGATCCTAAAGTCAAGGTTCCGCTGCCTTGACATCACTGGCGGAAGCCTACTATACTCCCCAGAGATGGTATGCAAAATCATACTCACTTGTGCCATATTACACAATATTTGTGTACAAAGGAACATTCCCCTCCTTGAACCGGACCCAGACATGCCTGAGGATGATGATGAGGAGGATGCTGGCCTGCAACAGGAGGGGGAACAACCTAACACCGCAGCAGGAGTGCGTAGGCGCCAACAGCTTGTGAACAATTTTTTTACTTAAGTTATTATAATCACTTGTATTCCACACTTGTAAATAAACACAGATCATAAACACCACATCATGCTTTGGCCTATTCATTTCTGACCACCTTTAGTTTGAAATAGCTGAAGATGAATGTCGTCTCATTGATCAAGAATGCCATTAAAATTCATCACACCAAAAATAAACATCACAACTGTATGCACAGAGGGTAGGATGTGACATGTTACATTACCATACACAGAGCCCAACAAGAGTACAAATGTGACAATTACACATGCCGGATCCAAACAACTGAAACAGTCTCTCATCCAGCCCAAAATTGGAGATCATTTGAAAGTCACATCACACGTGTTCAGAGACAGGGTGGGACCATCCATGTGTACGTGAACATGTCATCAATGGCTTCTCTCAAGTGTATGATGTGAGCAATACACAATTGCAACAACATCAGCTGCCACTAACTCAGGAGGAGACCTTGAAGTTACAGTGACAACATACACACAGACAGGTCATACTGGATCCACATTCCCACACACATGTACACATATGTCATACAACCAACCTAATATTTGAAAGTAGACCATCACAGTTGTGTCCCAGTTTGAACCTAGCAGGAAGATTGTAACATGACACTAAACCAGTTTATGCAGAAAGGGACACAGACAAGCAAAACAATCTTCGCATTATCACATCGTGAACGCTGAGAGTCTTGCAAACTTAGGGGGTCATTCTGACCCTGGCGGTAATTACCGCCATGGCGGAGGTCGGTGGTAGCACCGCCAACAGGCTGGCAGTGCACCGATGGGCATTCTGACCGCGGCGGTTCAGCCGCGGCCAGAAACGGGAAGTCGGCGGTGTACCGCCGACTTCCCGCTGCCCTTGAGAATCCGCCATGGCGGCGGAGCGCGCTCCGCCGCCATGGGGATTCTGACACCCCCTACCGCCATCCTGTTCCTGGCGGGTCTCCCGGCAGGAACAGGATGGCGGTAGGGGGTGCCGCGGGGCCCCCGTAAGAGGGCCCCACAAAGAATTTCAGTGTCTGCTTTGCAGACACTGAAATTCGCGACGGGTGCAACTGCACCCGTCGCACCTTCCCACTCCGCCGGCTCCATTCTGAGCCGGCGTCCTCGTGGGAAGGGTGTTTCCCGCTGGGCTGGCGGGCGGACTTTTGGCGGTCGCCCGCCAGCCCAGTGGGAAAGCCAGAATGACCGCCGCGGTCTTTCGGCGGGAACCGCTTGGCGGGCGGCGACCGCCGACCGCCGCGGTCAGAATGACCCCCTTAGTCATATGAAAATGGTATGCAACTTAGCTCCAAATCATCATTACTGCAAACGTCAAATGGGCTAATGAGATGAATGAATGGTCAACAGTCATTCATACCATATGGCCTTACATTCGCCCGCTGCTGCAGGTTTGCCAGGATATGATAAAAATACTCCATGGATACAGTAGCTATTCTGGATGGTCAAATCCTAGGGTGCTGGGGGCCTAACTCCACCTCTACCACCCCCAAAACATACAAGAATCATGTACTTGTGAACTAAACACATGCATAAGGCACATGTGTGGCCTCCATGTCACAAGTCCTACACAAATATGAAACACAAAATCATAATGGGACATGGTCAGCCCCATAAAAACTGAAAGTGACTCTCCCACTCCCTGTTAGGACTACAGATAAAAGCATCCCCATCATAAAGGTGGGGACATTTTGGAGACGGAATACATAATGGTATCAAAAACCTCATTTCAAAATAGCCATCAGCAATTACACCAAATATGTTGTCAAATATGGTCAATACATTAGTTAACGTATCCCAAACATCACAGTGTGAAGGCCGTCTATACATAAAAGTACGGACATTTGTCATATACAAACCCAAATGTGTCTCACATCGCACCGTTTTACCATGACAAATCACCTTTCCAAAGCTAAACACATGAAGACATTTGGATAAATTTGCTCCATATTCTACGCATACACCATGGCCGTCATAATTTGTTCATGTACATGAGTGCACACAATGCAGAGTCAGATACAAATGTATCCAAAAGTGTCTTGATATTTCACCTTCAAATTATTATTTACATCCACAATATTTTTGACTCTGCATCATGTGCACTACTGTACGTGTAAAAAAAAACACGCCCATGATGTATGCGTCGTGAAATTGACGCTATATGCACAATATATTGGTCATTTCATGTACAGTATTAATTATTAATATTCATATCATATTTTTTCACTCCGCATCATGTGCACCACTGTACGTGTAAAAAAAATGACGCCCATGATGTATGCGTGGTAAAAATAACGCTACATGGACAATATGTTGGTCATTTCATGTACAGTATTAATTATTAATATTCATATCATATTTTTTGACTCCGCATCATGTGCACCACTGTACGTGTAAAAAAAATGACGCCCATGATGTATGCGTGGTAAAAATGATGCTACATGGACAATATGTTGGTCATTTCATGTACAGTATTAATTATTAATATTCATATCATATTTTTTGACTCCGCATCATGTGCACCACTGTACGTGTAAAAAAAACGACGCCATGAAGTATGCGTGGTGAAATTGACGCTACATGCACAATATATTGGTCATCTCATGTACAATTTGAAATATTAATATTCATATCATTTTTTTTCACTCCGCATCATGTGCACTACTGTACGTGTAAAAAAAATGACGCCCATGATGTATGCGTGGTAAAAATGACGCTACATGGACAATATGTTGGTCATCTCATGTACAGTATTAATTATTAATATTCATATCATATTTTTTGACTCCGCATCATGTGCACCACTGTATGTGTAAAAAAAACGGCGCCCATGATGTATGCGTGGTGAAATTGACGCTACATGCACAATATGTTGTTCATCTCATGTACAATTTGAAATATTAATATTCATATCATATTTTTACACTCCGCATCATGTGCACTGTAATGCGTCAAAAAAATATGACGCACATCTGTGTATGCGTGAAAATATGACGCATTACGCGAAAATAAAAACGGCGGCCATTTTATGCAGGAAGTGATGTAATAGGATATCCTGTTTACCAAATCTGTACTGGGAGTTGACTTTCACTTTCACTTTGCAGTCTCAGAGTTATCTAGACTGTGTGGTTGTGTGAAAGGTGTTGTCCTGTGTTTTACTGCTTTAGTGTCCTGTGTGCCTTGTATTTTGTCTTTGTGTCAATCTTTTATTGTTGTCTAACATTGTCTCAGTCAGTTTAGTGTTATTTTGTCTATACCTGTGATAGTTTGTATTGTCTGTGGGAGTCTGTTGTGGGTAGCATAGTTTGGGGGGTTAGTTGGGCTATTTTTCTCCTTCTTCTTTTTCTTTCACACCTCTACCTTTCCCCGTTTCCCACTTTTTCTTTCATTTTTCTTTTGTACTTTTTTACACCTCTCATCATGTCAGGTAGGCCTCGCCTGTCCAGGATGGGTGAGGACGAATTGGGGGGCTTCATATGGCTCGTAAGCCATTTCCTCCCACTGATGCTGGAGGCTGGGGGCCGTGTGATACAGGGGTATCACACTGAGGCGAGGAAAATCCGTTGGGAGAAGGTGCGCCATCACCTGGTCCGGGTCTACAGGAGTCTGAGGAATATACATCAACTCAAGCACCGCTGGGCAGATCTGATCAGCAGGGAACAGGACCTGCTGGACCACCTGGGACTCCGGATTGGTGGCTATGTTGGTGAGTACTAATCAATTACATGGGAATAATAGGAATGTGTGCGTGAGCATGTGATGATTGGTAGCCAATCTGCAAAATAAGTAGCTGACTGCGTGTTATGCTAGGGAAACCTAGGCCCATGGGCATACACATAAATCCCCATTTTTGCTACACATGTACACCCAATAACAGCAGTAAAATGCAACATCTATTTGTATTTTGCTAAGTAGCCCCCTCTCTGCGTCACAAAATGATGCAAATGCTGCGCTACAAAGGTATACATATGTGTCCAAATGTGTATTTGTTGCAGGATGTGTATGAAGACCTATGCTACCAGGCCGATGCCTCATTTTTGCAACACATACCAGATGGCTGTAGCTGCATGGAATGTACTGTTGCATTTGTGTCTGAAAAGCAACACGTGAACTGCTCTATTTGTACTCTACTGGTCATAATGGCCACTGAGTACGTCATGTAGAAACAACATACCTACATATGTAGACGCCATAGCTAGACCGAAAATTGCAAACACATAATGATGCTACACCTGTGTGTTGCCTTCACGTCACATGAAGTTAGTCATGTTGTCCACACATATGTCACATGTGTGTCTGGTTGCTGTGTGTTGAACCTGTCCACATAGCCTGTTTGATTGTGAGTGGTCATGCAGTCCTCATGGAACCAGTTGTGGAATGTTTCTCTCTGGGATGCACATGCTGAGATGTATGGATCACATGATTGTTGGGGCCTACTAATGGAGGATTAACTTGGACGACACATGACTGTCCTGGCCACTGCATGAGTGTAGTAGGGTGTGTCACTGGAGCAGGAGACTCATCCAATGATAATCTAGAATACAAAGTCAGCCAGGCAGGATGAGCATGTGTGAAAGTGTATCATTACCATGTAATATTCACACACTGTCATTGTAACAGAAATTATTTGTCTGTTCACCCAGTCTGAGTATAATCTTCCTTTCATGCTTTACAGGTGGACCAGCCCCGTACACCGTTGGTGAGGTGGCCCATTTTGACGACCCCGATACCTACAGTGAGTGTTGCCTAAGTGCTATTTACATTGTTTGGAAATGAAGCATGATGGATTACTGTGTGTTCAGGATAATTCATGATTTGATGTGCTGGCGGTTCATTGGCTTTGTTGTTTTGGTGTGATATCAAATTGGAATAATGTTTCTGTAAAGCAATACCTAGTCATCTCTCAGATTGAGGGGCAGTAGGTCATTCAATTAGTGTGACAATTGGGAATAGCATGACTCATTTTGAATACACTGGTCAATGTTAGACTTGGTCAGGAACTTGCCATTAACTGAGTCAGCATATCAGACTGACAGTCTCCCAGATAGCTTAGGCACATGGCTTCGATGACAAGTGCTTCTTCCTAGTTGAGGATGGACTGTGTACACTGTAGGTCGGATCTTCCGGGGGCATGTACTTCCACAAGGTGACCTCGAAATGTGTGTGACTTGAGTGCAATGGCCTAGGTGTTCTGTTGAATCATGTGAATGGGTGTTCTACCTCCTCTGTGTGTGTTGTAAAACATGCCTCACTAATAGTATGTTATGTTGGGCTAAGTCATATCATTTTGACATGTGTGGACCTGGGATGTGACAAGGTTGGGCTGACTCCAACGTGTTGCTAGCCCTTCATAGGTGTTGTGTGTGAAGGCACATGCTTGTTGAACTTTCTGTACACTCCTGGTTGTGCATTGATCATGGGATTGTTGTTTGTTCTTCCCACACCACCCACAAAGACTGGGATGTTACTGTGAAACAGGGTACCTAGGACTGTAGCAACCAGTATGTTACACGTACTTAACACCTTTTGTGACTTGAGTTTGTACCTAGGTCCAGATGTAGCAAAATGTCTACACATTGCAAATAGCATAATTTGATGTTAGTGAGTTGCAAACGTCTGTTTCCTAATCCGAAATGTTTTTGGTGGTCATGTACATATTCGCAAAATGCTTTTCTAAATGAAAAAAATAAAGGAGTTTACCAGCCCTACTTGCAAATCACAGTGGTAGGCAATCCCATTTGCTAACGAGTACGTGGTTGCAAAGTGAGTAGCTGTTATCATCCACTTGAAGTGGATGCTAACCAACTTGCTGACTGGAAGGGGTCCTCATTGTGAACCTTCACCTTTGTGAGTGGACCAAAATACTCCTGCACAAAACAGCCAGTGGTCTAGGGGAGCAATAATTATTGTGTAAATTACGAAAAATCAATTGTTGTGAATTTAAACAAATCGCAGCTCATTTTCCTTTCAGATAAAGGGCCTACACTTGGTGAAAAATAACTTGCTTCATTTAAAAGCATTCACGTCTATGGAGTTCTGCTGTTCCCAGCAGGCCTCCATCCCCGTGAGTGCCCATAGTTGCTAAGTTGGTGCAAGTTGGAACCCACATCATTGATGTTCATGAGGTGGGATTTAGGGACCCCATAGTGACTCGCAGACGGTGTCAGAGACACCGTTCAGCTTTGCAATTTGCTAGTTGATTTCCCATCAATTCCTACATCTGGCCCATATTGTCGACATATGATTCATGGCCAGGGGTTCAATCTTAGCACACAACTATTTCGAAATGCCAGTGAGTGAGGAGTGTGATTCTTATCACATAGAATGACATATGTAGTGAAGTCAGTATGCGGACGAGCTGGTGCCATAATGTATAATGCCTTAGGTATGAATTGTATGAGTAGTTTAGGGTGATGTCATCCATCCTGTAGAGACATGGATATGCTATATGTGATATGCCCTTCAGTATGCATGATTCACATGTACTTCCTCTGAGCCTTCCCGTGAACTATGTTGTAACAATTGCTGCAACCAATACATTGCTAGTAATGGACAAATTACCCATTGTGGTATTCAACCCACTGTAAATTCTATGCTCAATATTTGCCTTTTCTCTTCACAGCTGCAAACCTGAGTGCCGCAGCTCGCAACCAGTTTGAGCGCCGAGCAATGAGGTACAGCCACATCCTGCAGGTGCAGTGTGGGTATCGGAGGATGGCCCGCAGATACAATTCGGAACGGGCCTCCGGGGCGTGGTATGCCACACCACAGGCTCCCCCAACGGTGCCCCCAACAACCCCCGCCACTACATCCACCAGGTCTGGCCAAGTGGACCCAGCAACGGACCAGGCATCCTCATCCAGACCTGGACCCAGCCGTGTGGTGGGAGCAGGGCAGTCCCGTGCCCACACCACTCCACCAACACAATCCACCTCCACCGGCACCCAGACCTGCACTGACCCTCCGATGAACCCAGCGGACTTCCACGCATTGTCAAGGAAATTGGACAGGTTGATTGCAAAAGTTGACACCCTGACGGAGGACATGGCTGAGGTGAAGAAGAAAGTGCGCTCCATCCGGCGAACACTACGGAGGCCAAATCAGTAGACATTTTGCCCTCCAGAACTTTTACCCCTCCCCTCTCACCTCTTTCCTATTTCATACTGTTAGTTGGGTTTGGGGGGTTAGTTATAGGATAAGTGTAGGAAATTAGCTAAGTTAGTGTTAGGTAAGAGGGTGGGGGGTCCTTCTTCTTTATATCTTATCTTTTTGTGTGGGTGGGTGGGTGGGGGGCAATGTTGGGATTCCTGTTTAAAAAAAAATAAATAAAAAAAATAATAATAATAAAATATATATGTTTGTTTAGGATAGTGTAGTATGTGTGTAGGTTAGTAAGTGTTGTCCTGCATGTGTCTTGTCTCATAATGGTGGGTGGGGGGTTGATGTTTAGATCGTTTCGTTACATGTGTAGAGTAAGTTTAGCTTCGGTTAGTTAGGGACAGTTGTGGGTTAGTAGTAGTCAGGTTAGATTAGTGTAGGTTTATCTTTCCCTTAGTTGCCTCTTTTATTACTTATTGGAAATAAAAAATTTGTTAACCCTTTACCTGATGCGTTAGGTGCTACCTTTTCATGGCCTTGACATCAGTGTAGCAGAAAGTTTTAGTATGACATTTGTGTCCTATGCTCGCTATCCCCAGGCTATTGAGGTTTAACATGCCAGCTACCCGTGTGCTAACTTGGTAAGTATCCACCATGTGGGAGAGCCACCATTGGTAGTGTGCATAGATCATCAAGATTTGGGGTTGGTATGTATCCTACTTCACAAAGAGTGCTTCCAGAGTTGATTTTGTAGGTAAATAGATAGGTCGGACAGCATTGTGAAGTTCAGGGAGAGCTTTGTAGATGAGTATTTGTTCACACTCTTGTCTTGTTGCTGTCATTGCTGACCTACATCATGTGTGTACTGCTTGAGCATGACTTTCCTTCATGGTAGTATACGCTGTAAGGGTGATTGATGCAGTGTAATTTGGTTATCATTCCTTTCATTTTACAGCATAATGTCTTGTTTTAGTATTGCAAGGTGCCTACATTTCTCAGCCACCATTAGTTGTCTAGAATAGCTATGGATGGGGCCTCATTCTGTCCAACACAGCATGATAGTGTGTGCTTAGTCCCTACATCAGTTATTTTCCTCAGTCTAGTAAAGCTATGATGCAATCCTGGCCACTGCACAGATGTTTCAGTATACATGAAATCAGGACAGTAGTATAGAGAATCGACATGGTTGCCACACAGCCACTTTGGAGTTATGTACTGCACAGTTGAAGTGTGAAATGACACAGAGACACAATAGGTGTGCAAGTGATATTTATTTTTAGGTGGAGTAGTGCAAAAAGTCCATTAACAATGTTAGGTGAGTCCGTTCTGGTGCATTCTTAAATGGTGATCCTATTTACAGGGTGTGGATGATGCTCCTGACATGCTGGGGTGATGTCACAGACGGTGCAGAGGAACAGGAATTGCCAAATGGTAGGAGAGAAACATTTACAGCCAATGTGGACAAGTTAAACAGTAGATTGCCGAACAGTCATTGAGGGTAGTTGGAGTGAGGCTGGCATGTGTCAAAACGTAGGACCTTGGTCAGAGTAGGGCATGGTGCAGGGACTAGGGCTTCCGGGTACTCTTGCGAGTGAATGTTATCTGTTCCATGTCTTCTTCTTCTGATGTGTGTGTTGCCTGGTGTGTCCTTGTTGTTGTTGGTTGTGAAGGGGCAACTCACACCTCAGTGTCAGAAGACATGGAGGCAGACATCCCGGGGGCTGATCCCTGTCCAGTTATGAAGGGCCGTACTGCAGCAAGGAGAGCGTGCTGGTTTTTCAGAATGGCAGCCACATCCCGATGGTAGGCAGCCAGGTCGGCCCTGAGGGGTTCGATGTTGCATTCGTGCACACGCTGACTGGCTTGCTGTTGGAGTTGTTTGGTCAACTGGATGACAGCTGTGCAGATTGCCTTCTGTGTTACTAAAAGTTCCTCCAACAGCGATGTTCTGGCTTGCATTGCAGCTGCCTGATCAGCAGTTGACAGCATGCACGAACGCACCCCCTCAAGGCTGGCTGCCATAGTTTGCATCCCCACCCGCACCTCCTTGGCCAGCTCCCGCTGGACCCCAACGACTGTTCTTTCGAAGCTGGTGCCAGTGTCGTCAGAGTCCTCAGCTGTGTTGGAGCTGGCAGGTCTTACAATTGGGGTGGCGGGTGGTTCTACTGTGGTGGCTGCTTCTTCTTGGCTCCTCCTTGTTACTGAAGGGGGGGTTTGGAGGCTTTCGAGGACCATGTCAATGGTCTCTTGTGTGAGGTGGATGGTCTCGTCATCCATGTCATCAGGGAACTCATGGACAGGCATATCGGCAGGAGATCCGTGTTCCTCTGCAAAGAAACAGGGTACAATTAGTGTGTCTGTGTTGAGATCATTTAGCACTAAGATACAAGCCTTTGGATGCCTTAACTTTGTACTCTGATTTTGTCTTGGTATCTGCTGTCCGTCATAGGGCATTGTTGTAGGCCTATGGCCCACCTGTATGTCACATGTATGATATGGAGCTATCAGACATGCCTGCCAGGTCATCTCTAGGTGTTGATTTGTAATTATTTCGGAATATGCATTTTTTTGTCCTACTCCTCCCTCGGTGTTTCACTATTGTTATGGAGGGACATTTGTTTGGGTGGGCTCTCATTATCCTACATGTGATTCTTGGCTTTCTAGGCAGCAGGATAGCTAATGGTGTGGGGGACTAAGTTTGACCCACTTGTAAATAACTCTGTCACCCAGATATTCTATTTAGCTCAGACAGACTAGCAGTGCCTCTGGTCTCCCACAACAGAGGAATGTTTAGAAGTCCAAGCCCATGACATCTTTGGGACTTCTCAGGGAAGTGGTGGTCACTCAGGTCCTACACATTTCTATCTTTTCCGGTATGTTCCCATACACAAATGACACAGACAGTATTTGTTTGATATGAAGTTTCATTGTACAACTGACTTGTAGGAATTTAGGTGTGAGCCCCAATAACCAAAACAATACACACAGTTAGAACTGAAATAGTCTGCAGGAGAGTAATACATTGGTACACAGCTATCATGGTGCCTAACAGTTTCTACTCTCCCTCTGCTTGTTCTATATATAGCACAGCATGTTAAGTTTGGAGCTTGGCTGTCTGAATCACAGGGGAGACATCATCCCTCATATCAGAGGAATGGGCTGGGATCTGGTTGTGCATCAGCAGCAAGGCAGGCAGCATCTAGATGTGATTTTCTGTTTGTAAA
This sequence comes from Pleurodeles waltl, assembly GCF_031143425.1. NCBI lineage: Eukaryota > Metazoa > Chordata > Amphibia > Caudata > Salamandridae > Pleurodeles > Pleurodeles waltl. The sequence continues at coordinate 1,372,820,761 of NC_090445.1, read as the reverse complement.
CTCCCCCATGCGTGTCTTGGGACGAGGAAGTGAATTTAAAAGACATATGTCATTGTGATGACAAAGTTTCCCTACGCAGGAATGGCAAACCTTAACCCCTACCACATCTATCATCAACGAACCAGACGGTATCCTTGACTGGGGCACAGAGTGAATATGTTCTGGCAAACTCCAGTGCAGAAGTAGGCAAAACAGGGTGATTTGACTAATTGCCAACACCTTAGGAATGACTATTTGCTACATTAACTGATAGGAAGGGCAATGAGATTCATTTAGTGCAAAGTGCTCTGAGGCACTTAGATGTGAGCAAATGAGTATAAGTACATTCAGGGTAAGATGCACAAAGGCCTCCAGCCTGAGGCTATTGCGCAAAGTATACGTTTCACTTGCCACGCTACACTTTGACTGACTGTGGGTGTTGTGACTGCCCTGCCAGCACACTTGCCTCACAGGCCCTGCACCATACACTTTTTATTCACATTGCATGATCTGTACATGTTAGGTGGCATGACCTATGTATGTCAATGTTAGGATGTGGTATGGATGTAAACATTGTTGATGTTTGTATCTGATGGGGTCTCATGTGTGTCTTACTGGATTGGCCTGTTTATCGTATGAATGTCCTATTTTTTGGTTAGACTGTGCAGATGTGTTTCATTGACCAGTTGCCTGTGTCCCCTCGTCAATGTTGTTGTCTGAGCAGTATGACATTTGTGATGTAGCATTGTTAGGCAGGCACGTGAGGGACCCTGACGTATGCAGCATGTGTGTGTCGTTAGTGCTGTGTGGCACCTATTGCTGTTTACTTAGGCTTATGTATGTGTCAGTTATGGACATTCGGCATTTAAGTGTACTGGTACCTTTGTCTTATTTCTAGGAGTAGTTGCAGATGTCATCCTCACCCCCTAATTTAGGAATGTATGTTCCAGGGTGGGGTTCCTGCCATTTGGTACTATAGCTGCCCAGAGATGAGAGGTGTTATTGTCAACTGTGGTGGCAGTTAAGTTGCAGTTGTTGTATTTGCTACTGCATTACAGGTAGGGACCTAGTTGATGGGGAATAGTTTGTGCAAAACAAGTGCCTGGATGTGGATTCAGGGTAGTGTCCTTCCCACCTGTCACTGGTTTCCCTTGGCTCTCTTGTTGTAATTACAGGATGTCCCCGTGGGACTGTAGTGGTGGCAGTATTTTGTCGTGCCCCGGCTATGGTCAGTACTGGCCATTCCCCCCAGCCGTGCCCCTTTCCCCATGCCACTTCATATATGTGCTAAGTTACATGCATTGTGTAGTAGGTATCCCCCCCCTGCTTACAGTCCCCATTATTGCATTGTAATTCCCCATGCGACTTACCCTGCATGTGCGTAGTGTCGTGGTAGTCTGCGCTGTCCAGTCCTTGTATCCCTGTGACGATCTCCTCTGGGATGACGGCTGCGACCATCTCCTCCATGTGGTCCAGGGCCTCCTGTTGTGCTGGACTCCCCCCTCCAGTCTGCATTGCTGCCTTCCTGTTCCTGGCCATTTTCTCTTTGGTCCTACGTTTACAGTCATGCCAGCGTTTCTTACACTCGGTGACTGTCCGGCGTTCTTCAGCCACACTGTTTATCTTGTCCACAATTTCTTTCCAGATGGCCTCTCTCCTACTGAGTGGCAATTTTGAGGATATGAAAAGTTGGTGCTGGTGTTCCGTCACCTCTTTCACCAGGATTTCCTGCTCCTCTGCACTGAAGCGACACTTTCTTTTTTTCTTTAACATGTCCTGGTTCCTGTATGCTTCCTCCTGGCTGGTTCCTGGTCTGCTCTCATCCTCCTGGGGTCTGTTGGGGCATCTAGGATCCATTTTGGGTCTCCTCTCCTGTAAGTGCAGTTTTCGCGCAAAAATGTCACGCAATAGTGTGAAAAAAAACGGCGTTTTCACGATTGCGCTGTCGTAAATCGACCCACAGTGATTTGCGTCACTTTTACGTGCGTTTCCCTTACGACAGACCGACGCTGTTTGCGTCACGAAATAATGACTCCCACCTGTTGGTTGCGCCGCCGTACGTCAAAGTATAAATTTGACGCCCGAATGGCGCATCCAAATGGCGTTAGACGGCGCAAATTTTTTTGACGCAAAACTGCGATAGCGCAGTTTTGCGTCAAAAAGTATAAATATGGCCCAGAGGGTTTATTGGATAACCCAACTATGTAAATCATTGGGCATTAGGGATTGCCATTCGACTTAGAATCTGCAAAACAAGTACACATTTATGGTGGTATGTGCAACGGCAAGGTTTTTAGAAGCCGTATGGTATGTTAGAGGTGAAAGTCTTTCTGGAAAAACATAAACCCTATATATTTATAATGGTCACTTATTAACATATATACATAGCTATTGCTATTACCAGAGAGATTCAATTTTTATTGTTTGTTTGTATTAAGATTTATAATCACAGTTGTGTCGAAATTTTTATAAGGTGACTAGCACCGTGTATTTGTTAGGAAAAAAAATGTTTTGATAATTTGTTTATTTTTTAGAATATGTTCATTGATAACTTGCCAATTTGCACTTTATGAACTTGCAGACATTTAATGGTGATTAGTATTGTGTATTTTATAATATTTTATTGACAATTTGATCCTTTTACACTGGCAATTTTATATTACAATTTTAAAACCATATGCTCCTGGGGGTATTTAGGATATGATTACAATAGGGGTCTGATTGTGTTGATTCTGAAGATGCTTAACTTTTTTTTAAAGAGTTATGAACTTTGTTAGTATGCTTTTATGGTACTATATGCGAAATAAAGCTGGATTGATTGATTCATTTGCGTTATCAGTGCCACTTTGTGAAGGCGTCACTATCAGTGTCATAATCAAGTGATGTACGGAGGTATTCACATCATGTCCATTTCTCACTTGCAGGAACATAATGTACACTTGTTCTGCATTGTTTACATAATTGCTGCCACAAGTCTGCCTCCTTATGAATTGTTTAGGAATATACCTTTGTCAGGGGTCCTACAAGATTTGTATAAAAACATTTCACACAGACAAGGTTATCAGAGGGATTCCTACCAGATGCCATCTACGCCATCTGTGCTGCACGTCACCTCACTGCGGAACCCAGCCTTTGTGTCACCACAGAGTGTGACCTATAGACCTCATTCCAAGGTATTGAGGCTTGGGGTGGGCGCTTCTCATGGACATGGTACTGGAAGATTAGGTTTATCATACCTAGCTCTCATTAGGTTAGAGATTAGGTTTTCCATGCTAGGGATTTTACATTTCATGCGTATTGCAAGATGGTGGGGGTCTTTGTATTCACGACTCTCATCTTGACAATTATGCTTCTTGTATCGTTTGTTATCCTAATCATTGCAACTCATGCATTTTACCATAGATTGCAGTCTTTTCAATAAACCTATTGAAAACGTTCCTGTATCTCTTTCATTGCCTCTGTGTTCTTGAGTCTTATTGCTAACGTGAGAAAAGGGTAACTTCCACTCCACCATGACTCCCCTGAGATGTCACAATCTAGAGTCCATGCGTAAGACTGACAGAAATCATCATTTACTGTTTGGGTTTTTGGTGAGTTACTGCTTGTGAGCCAGGGGGGTTCGGCCGACAGTTGTGACTTGTTGTAGGAGTGCCTCAGTCGCCTACAAACAAAAGTGCTGTCATCCCTAAACCAGCAGTATCACCAAGGAGAGAGATTCCAACTACGACAACGGCTATGTTACCACCCCAATGTTATTTTAAACCAATCAGCATGGTTCTTTTTAGAAGTATAATATGTTATAAAGAAGATTATTGTGTTTTACATTTGTAATAACATACTGCATTGGTTAATATGGTTCTATAACCTTAAATTCTACTGAAATAGCGGCATGTAGTGAGAAGTATGTTAAACATTAACGTCTTTTTAGGAATTAATGTGCTTGAGTTGTACTGTTTAAAGTATGTTCTAGCCCAATGTCATCAAACAATCAGCATGCTTTTAAAAAAAGCATAATATGTTACAAAGCAGACCATTGAGTGGTACATTTCCAAAACTGCACTGTAATGGTTAATGTGGTCATATGACCTTAAATTCCATTCTACTTGCTGTATCTACTCAGTAGTATGTTAAACGTTAACAGACTAGTCTTTCTAGGAATCAACAGGCTTCAGTTGTACTGTTGGGATATGTTACCAGCCCAATCTCATATTGAAATTAGCATGGTTCTTTAAGGAGTATAATATGTGAAAAGCAAGATCATTGGGCAGAGTTTACGTTTTATCTAGAAGTTCCACCTGACTCAATTGAGTACCTGCTTCTTGAAGGTATTGGGTTGTGGTAAAGGAAATTGCTTCATTTAGGATAATTGGGTACAGCTATATTTTTTAGGCAAGAGAGTATACCAAAAGAAGAAGAACACAGCATAATTTAGGTTTACCAAACGTTGAAATCACGTGGGAGGTGAAAAAAGATTTAAGAGGGAATAACATTCTACCATTAATTTCATCAATTCGTAATTGGCAGCATCCCTTTGTCATGATTATTTATTGTGGAGGCAATTACATTGGTCACCTCACAGGTATAAGAATTGAAATTGACATGAAAGCAACTTTTACATCTTTGCTGAGTTTATTTCCTGACAACAAGTTTCTGTACTTGAATATTTGCCAAAGGATGCAATGGAAATACTCCATAAATTTTTTTACAAAGCATGAGAAAACCACAGATATATCAACAAAACCCTGCCTGCATTCCTAAAAGATTAAAAGATCACAACAAGTCCTCCATATATCACCTCAACATTTGTTTTCAGATACTTCCCTTTATTGTGCTGATTGTGTCCATTTCACTACAACGGGCAATAACAACTTCATTAACTACATGCACCAACTCCTACTCCAACATATATAAATTCCCAATAATTAGAACCAACCTAACAGGAGCATTATTACATGTCAATATGTATGAGTTCTTTTTTCTTAAATACGTTTTTATTACCATAGTACTCTCTAGAGACCCACACAGCCGCGGCGTGGTACTCCGTAAAAAAAAACAATAAATACATCTCCATGCTTTCAAATGTACAGAAAGCAACAATAGCAACCTCAGTCCCATTACGATTTCAGTCTTGATCCATACTTTAACACAACAGTTCTCTGTGTGCTGTAAAACACAAAGTGCTGTGTAAAACAGTATGGCTGCCATCAGATTTTTCAAAAGTCCTTGTTAGCCAATCAGATTACTCCTTGTTATCACTATGTACCAAGGCTGTACCATAGCCACAGAGCTAGCTAAAAAACCTTATAACTTAATAATTGCTCATTGTCATTGTTTGCAGCACCTAAAAGAGTCACCTACACCACCTAATATGCAATACTGCCAAAATAATTGATGTGTGGAATTGCCAGTTGTTAGAAATGGGGTTTCTGGTTGGCTAGGGTATGCACCTAAGCCAGGTAGAACCCACCCACTCTAGTCAGGGCAAGGGAGTTAGACGTCCAATATAACCCCTGCTCACTCCCTTGGTAGCTTGGCACAAGCAGTCAGGCCTATCCCAGAGGCAATGTGTAAAGCATTTGCACAACACACACAACACACGTGACGCGCTATCCCCACCACAAAGGAAACACAACACCAAGTGATATGAAAATATACTGTATTGTACACAACGCAATTATTAAAACAAACACCACATATCAGTAATATCCTGCTACCTTAGAAGTTGTCAGAACGTTTCACATTAGTTGCACTGCAAAACTAGCAGTAGTCACATATAACACATAGGTTACTTAGTATTCTGCAACATAAGCAGTATTCAAGAAACAATTTATTACACCAAAGCACTTGTTTTAGGAATATTATAAATGCCATATTAGGAACATGATAAAACGTATGGCAAGCCAGAAAAACATATTAGCATGTTATGCCCATACAAGGAACATTAGCATACATATATGAAATATCATAGAAAAGGTAGGCAACATATAAACCAATAAAGTCTCTAAAAAGAACTTATGCAGTATATATTGTCTTTTAGTAGTACCTGCTTAAGAAGAGGGGCACTTCCAGTGCCAGGTGAATGAACATGGGGCCCCCAGTGCTCCTCTGTGCCAAACGGGGGCCTCCCAAAAGTTCTGGGGTTAAGGGGGGCAGCATGCCCCCCTCTGGATTTCAGGATGGGGCCCTCCTGGGGCCTTCATTCTCTGGGGCCCCCAGGCCTCCACCGACCCTCACAAGGGGGGCCAAAGTCCAGAAAAACAATTAGGGAGGAGGGGGATGTCACACACCCCCTCCAGTTTATAATGTGCCCCTCCTGGGGTGCGGGGAGCCTCCGATGAGGCTTCCACCCCGCCCGTCCTTCACCATGACTACAATCACTGGAGCTTCACGCTCCTACGGCAGCGACTGGGGGGAGAGGGGTCCTCCTCATCCCCTGTGTCCTGCTCTCCAGCCAGCCTCAGGATCCGGAGGAGACCTTCGATGAGGTCTCCCTCCCTCCTGGGGCCGTTTTGAAGCACTCGCCCGCACCCGACATGGTGCGTGAGTGTCCCTGCTCCTGTCCACAGTGAATATGCATAAGTCTAGGCCTACTGGTGCCCTGGCGGCACTCCTCAGAGCGAACTTCGGGGTCAGAGTTTAGGAAAAAGGAGCACAGGGGGCAGTGCCTAGGAGCAGGCGAGCACAAGGGGGATGCAGGCAGTTCCTTACAGTGACCAAGCAGGTCAGCACAGCAGCAGCAGTTGACGGCGGTTCCTGGTGAGTCCTTCCAGCATTCTGTGTCCAGTTCCAAAATGTCTCCAAATTGTGGGGAAAACTCCCCTGTACTTATACTCAGTCTTTACAGTGTTTTACAATGGAAGGGGAGAGAAGGTTCTAACCAGTTACAACTGGTTCTGCGAGTTCCCCCTCTCTCCTCTAGCACAGGCTCCAAACATCAGTTTGGGGGTAAACAACCCTATTTTGTGAGGCCTGGGCACAGCCTTTACAAATGCAGGTGTGCCCCACCTCTCCCTTCTCTCAGCCCAGGAAGACTATTCAGTATGCAGATACACCTCTGTGACACATCCATCCTCCCTGTGTACAGGCTGTCTGAAAAGTATGCACAAAGCCCAACTGTCACTCTGCCCAGACGTGGATTGGAGTCAAGCTGCAAAACACCAGAGTCATAAGTACAGAGAAATGCTCACTTTCTAGAAGTGGCATTTCTGTAATAGTAATAAAGAATACACCTTTAAGAAGCATTTTTTAACACCATTACAACCATATCAAACATGCCTACTCTACCCGTCATAAATCAGACAATACCCCCTACATTTAAAGCAGGGCATTTCTAATGCAATCCTATGAGAAGACAGCACTCACAGCAGTGAGACACCAAGTTAGGCTGTTTGTCATTACCAGGACAGGCCACACAACCTGGCACATGTCCTGCCTTCTACATACATGGCACCCTGACCATAGGGCTAGCTACGGCCTACCTTAGGGGTGACTTGCATGTAGTAAAAAGGGAGTTCCTGGCCTAGCAAGTAAATTTAGACACCAGGTCTCTGTGGCACAAAACTGCGCACACAGTCCCTGCACTAGCAGGCCTGAGACAGGTTTAAAAGGCTACTTCAGTGGGAGGTGAAAGCAGCGCTGCAGGCCCACTAGTAGCATTTAATTTACAGGCCCTGGGAATAGAGATACCACTGTACAAGGGGCTTATAGGTACATCAAATATGCCTATTAGGTATAACCCAACTTGAGATGGGAGAGCACCTGCACTTTAGCACTGGTCAGCAGTGATAAAGTGCTCAGAGTCCTAGAGCCAACAGCAAGAGGTCAGAAAAAATAGGAGGGGATGTACCTGCCACAAGGGCCTGGCCCAACACCAGTTGTACACTTCTCATCTCTCTGTATCAAGACATCGATCTTAAAGAATAGAGCACTTAGCTGTTGACACCTCTGCTTTTCTGGGTAAGAATAACGATCACACAGGAACTTGAGTTTTATAGAGAGGGCCTAAAGGAGATAATGGTGCTTGGTAGCTCATTTAGGCCCATATTTATACTTTTTTAGCGCTGCATTTGCGTCATTTTTTTACGGAAAAGAGGCGCAAACTTACAATTTATAATTATATTTTGTCAGTTTGCGCCACTTTTGTGTCCGAAAATGACGCAAATGCAGCGCTAAAAAAGTATAAATATGCACCTTAGTCTCTCTTGGGTCCAAAAAGTCCCATCTTGGTTTACCAAGCTAGGCCTTGTTCCATTTAGGGCGATCCTCAGTCATTGACAGTGCACTCCAAAAAACACTTAGGCCCATATTTATACTTTTTTAGCGCTGCATTTGTGTCATTTTTTTATGCAAAAGCGGCGCAAACTTCCAAAATACAATTGGATTTTGTACGTTTGCGCCATTTTTGCATCAAAAAGCGGCGCAAACGCGGCGCTAAAAAAGGATAAATATGGGCCTTAAAGTTGACTTGTTGGGAACATGTGACTAATGTGTTACATCAAAACCCCAGGTTGGGAAGGCTATTGACATTTTTCACTTACCAAGCCAATCCCTAATTTTGAACCCTTCTTGGATGAATTACAGCCTCAATTGGCTAAAACATTGTATATGAAATTCCGTTACGATACTCTCCAAATCAAAGTGCACACATCGAGATGGAAATATGTTAATGACGACTTTAGGGACATTAATTGCAGCATGTGTACTTCCCGTGCAAAAGAAAATTTGGCACATTTCTTATTTTTTGCCCAACTCACAATAACTGTGGAAGAGAATGGATTTCTCTAGTATGTCATAATATAGATTTCAGGAAACACCAAGATGCAAAGGGATCCTAAAACCTGACACTTCCTCGCACATAGCCTATTGTTGAAGTAGTTATTTACTTGCAGCTGGGCATGTGCAAAGAAAGAGAGGAATGGATTTCTAACAACAATTGCATTTTTAAGTATTTGTAATACTGGCTACAGTTTTTAACGTTTTGCGATCTGCACTAAACAACCTTAGAACACATTGTCTTCCAAGTTTGCACTTTGATGTAATTGCAGCCTTCACTCTCAAATCATGTAACATATCTACCGGTTATTGACCTGGAATAGGTGAAAAAGGGAATAAACCCACAAAGCACATTGCACTTTTTAATGTTTTAGCACAGAACCTTAAAAAGTAATATACCTCAATGCTATCATATCAAATCTGTTGTAAAATTGATCTTCAACTAAATTGGGGCTATGATGATGTTTCAGCCTCTTTTAAAACTTAAAAGAAAATGCTAATAACTGATTAAACTATTCATTGTTATGAACCTCAGAAGAGTTACAAAATGTGGAGTGCTGCACTAAGGGTTAACAAACTGGGTTTTGAGTGCTGTATGGACTTGGGAAGAAACAATGATGATTTGGCGTGTTTTAAATGGTTGATGTTTTCCATTGGTTTGTATTGTATGATCAAGTATTTATGTCCTGACGAGAAATATTTGTGCTTTTAAGGTTTTTAACAGAAATAAAGCTCACTACTACTACTACTACTAAGAGTGACAAATAAAAAAAAAATCCAGCTGACGGTTTTTGCACTATGAGAAATACAAAAGTATATGAAAAATGCATGGGATTCGAAGCCCGCTTTGGGACCCCTATTTTTTTCTTTGCACCCCCTTGACCAAACGCCGCAAAGCTTTCAGTCCTCCAAAAATGAAACAGGGCAGCAGCTCTGCAAAGGTTTGTGTCCATTGGCAAACAGGTGCCAAGTTATTAAGGGACAAAAATCTGAAAAATCTCTATCTCTATATATATATGCATGCATAGGTATATTCACCAGTTACAGTTAGGATCTAGTTTCCATAGAAAAAGTGTGTTTTGACTTGGCTATATCTTTGATGCTTTTTGATGAATTTTCACAAACGTTTCCCAAAAAAGTGTGCCGAAGAGTCTTGGAAAGTTTTCAGGTGATCTGTCAAGTGGGGACTGAGAAAAAGTGGGGGGTCAAAAAAGTGTGTTTTCCATTTTAATTTCCTTAGAGGTTTTGAACATGACTATATCCCAAACTAGTGGACGGAATTACTCCAAATTGGTCTGAAAGGTAGTCTCTGATCCACAGACAATCCTTTTTTTATTTGGTGTAAATCCATTAAGTAGTTTTTGAAGTATTAAAAGAAAAACAAATTTGTATATCTAGAGGCGCAAACACTTCGTGAATCCTCCCTATCTCAAGCTGATCTGATTGGCAGCCAGCGTTCAACCAAAATAGTGCATTTTGAGGCTCGGATTCAGCAGTGTCTCAAAAAAAAGAAAACAAAGAAAAATGAGAAGGGTATGTTTACCCAAAACCCAAAGCCTTGGTGCAGGGATTCCCCTGGAGCACCCCTCCCCCCCATGGTAAAAAAGCATATTTAAAAAAAATTCACAACAAATTCATGAATATTCCTGAATTTGGCTGTGAATTAAAAAAATGAACAATCACGGTCTCCTGCCCTTGCTTTTAATTTTGCCCCTTGGTAGGCCATGTCCCGGGGCATGCTTGGTTAGAATGTTGAGGAGGGGGCACACAGACCCTCCTCATAGGGCTTTCAAGAGTCCTGGGAACCACCACCTCCCCTGGGCAACATGCAAAAAAGATGCAGGTGCTGCATGATCCCCCTGAGCCCTGTGGACTGCAATATCCCCAGGACAAGAACAAATAGATATGGGGGGTGGGGCTGAATGACCTCCTCATGCTCCAGGGACTGCCACCTCGCAGGGAATAGAAAATAAGAATAGGGGGTCCTGGAGACCCCCGAGCCCCTGATGACCACCACCTGCCCAGGACTGCATCTCATAAGTAGGCAGGGGCACCACATGCCCACCAATCCCCCCCAGGCTACAACTTATTAAGATACAGAGGGGGTCACAAGGCCCCCTAGGACCCAGGGACCGCCACCTCCCTTGGGCTACAATTCTTAAAAGTACCAGGGGGGCTGAACAGACCCCCTTCACACCCCATGGACTACTACCACCCCATAGCTACAATAAGATTAAAGGAGTGGGTCCACCACCTCCCCAGGGCCAAATAGGAAGAAGAAGAGGGGCTGCATGGCCCTCCTCCTGGAGTCAAACATAGCCCTGGGAACTGCCACCCCCCCCAGGTCAGCTCCTGCTACCTCCTGAGGTGCTGACTCTTGGGAGGTAGCTGTTTGCTTTCCTTGGTGGGAGCTGACAGCTCCCGCCAAGCAATAGCAAGCACTCCGCTTTCAGCAAGCAAGAGCTGTAAAAATGCTCCCACTTGCTGAAAACTGAGTTTTCATCTGTGTCCCTGCCCACTAACATGAAGGTAGGGAAAGGGATGAAAATATTGCTCCTGCACGGAGGGAGCTGCTATTTGCAGCAGTTCCCTGCATGCAGGAGCATTGCCGGCTCCCGCAGGAGGTGGGGAGACAGTTAGGACTATGGGGGCCTTGAGGCTCCCCGTGCAGTTCAGTCATTTTGTCTCCCTCTCTCCGTCTTCTCTCCCATACTGGGATGGAGGAGGGAGAAATTGTTATTACAATGGCCTCCTAATAAAGTGACTTCAGCGTGTCACATTAGCAAGATGTTTGATAGTTGCATCATGCTGCATAACAGAATGGAGTTCCTTCTGGCCTACTGGCAAAGCTCTTGGATTGTCATTCAGTCGGTTAAAGGTTCAAATTCTGGTATCTTCTGTCTTCGTGTCAGTTTATTTGCTTGTGTTTCAAATGTTAAACATTGCTAGTGATGGAACATTTTACTTATAGTCCCATCACCATCTTTGCATTGAATGTCATAGCTATATCAGGAGACTTAACCAGAATGAGTCACCTGTGGCATAGTGGCAAAGGTCTCAGACTCTCACAATGAATGTTGAGAGTTCCAGTCCAGGTGTGCCCATGGTCATTTCTCTACTGTAAGGTGATGTCACACTTTTTACTTGACAAATACATTTTTCTTTTCAATTGGTCTGGAAATATCTCATTCTAAGTATATCATTCATCAAAGCCCAAAACATCTCTCTCTCTCTCTTGCTCTCTTGCTCTCTCAGTTTCTCTCTGTCAATCTCTTTCTCTAAATGCCTCTCTCTCTCTAGCTCTCTCTCTCTCTCAATCTCTCACTTTCTCTCTTTCTCTTTCTCACTCGTCCATCTCATAAAGGGAGAGAGAGAGATTGCTATTGAAATGGTCTCTCCATACAATGACTTCAAAGCGTGATGTTTGGTATGAATGCTATATTTACGTTATGATGCATAGGAGAAAAGTGTCCCTCCTGGCCTAATGGTAAAGCTCTCATACTGTTTTTTAGCAAGTTGGAGGTTCAAATATTGGTATCACATAGCAGTGCGTATGTTTTTTTACTTGTGTTTTGAGTGTTAAACATTGCTAGTGATGGAACAGTTGTGTCTTTTTCTCATCAATACTCTTTGTTTTGAATGTCATACATATGCATGTACAAAGCACAGCAAGAAGTTGCCAGTAGTCTAGTGGTTAAGGTCTCAGTTTTTGTTGTCATTTCTCAGATTTAAATTATTTTCAACTTTAAATATTTAAGGTACATACAGAAAGGTGATCTCACTCTTTTTATTTGTCAAATATTTTTTTAAAAATTTTTCAAAACATTTCACATTCTAAGTGGGGTAGTGTGGTCATAGGGTATTGGTCACAGGTCCTGGGTGTGACCAACACCTGTCCCGCACGTCCGAAGGCTGTGCTTGGCATGGGGGTGGGTGGTTATAGGGGGTTGACCGCATGGTCTGGCAGCCGCCAGGCTGTGCAACCAACCTCCACCGGACAGGGCCTAAGACCATGCGTGGCGGTGGTTGTATTCACATATTGTATTTAAAATTACTTTATGTTAAAAAACACAGAAATTCACTGAAAAAAACAAAGGCTGCAGGGAAATTATAGCTAGGAAATCGAGTTGTAAAAAACATAGAAATTCACTTAAAAAACAAAGGTTGCAGGGATGTTATAGTTAGGCTCGCATTTTAAACATACAAATCCATGAAACTTCAACTGTTATTTCAAGTAACTATAACTCGTGCCCTAAGGTAACTGTAGCTTGTGCCCTGACCATCCACTGCTAATTACCTCTGCAGCTAGTCCCTCTGGCCAAACCCTCTAATCAGCCAAACCCATGCTGCGCACGGCCTTTGGCCATGCACAATGGGAGTTGGCCACAGGACCTGTCTCTCTGGGTATGAGAATAGGTATGCGCGGGTGTCTCTGGGTGTGAGAGTGGCTGTGAGAGTGTGTGCCTGGGTGTGAGAGTGGGTGTGAGAGGGTTTATGTGGGTTGAGAGTAGGTGTGAGAGTGTCTGAATGTACTCCAATAGATGAATGATGCATTCACTTCTACAAAGGATTTCAGATCATTTTTCAATATGGAATCGCCAAGTAAGCACACTTGCTTTGCCTTCGCCAAGCCCAGGAGTTAGGGTAATTTGTCCTTTCTAGAAGTGCTGCTTATGCTGGGACTCCTGCTACATTTACATTTGTATGTGCTTCCAGTTGAGGTTTAATTTTGGTGAAATGAGTATCATGGCCAGAGCAGAAGCTCATCTGCTTGTTTATCTACCAAAAGTGCACAGTTTGCACAAAATGTCTACCCAACCAGAGCATTTTCTACTGGTTAGGTAGTAAGTGCTACCTCGTTGGGTGAATGTCCTGTGGGGGAGGCCTCTTTCAGCCCCGAGGACCCCATCCCCCAGGGCCCACTATAATTCAATGGGGGGAGCTGTGCGGTCTCTCGCCCCGGGCCGATCTTGTCCCCGGGAACCCAATCACATAGGGCCTGGCATTCAATAAATGGAGGAGGGGCTCATGAACCCCTTCGCGAGGCCAATGTTGGACCCAGAGGCCCCATCTCTCATGGCCCAGCCTTTTAATATTCATTTTGGGGGTAGAGGGGCCATGTAGCCCCCGCACCTATTTTGCTCCCGGGTACCCCATCTCCTGAGGCCCATTTTTATTTTTTGGTGTGGAGGGGGGCACGCTTCCTGTGCTTCCTTTTGAGATTTAATGTCTGTCCAACTGGACAACTTTCTACAGATTAGTTAGTAAGTGCTACCTCGTTGGGTTACTGGCCAGTGTGGAGGAGGAGAGCCAAGTGACCCCTCTCCCCTGGATGATTTTGGCCCCAGGGATCTCATCCCACGGGCCCACTACAATTCAAAGGGGGTCATGCAGCCCCCATCCCTGGGACGATCTCAGCCCTGGGACCCCATCCCATGGGGCTCGGCCTTAATTAAATGGGGAGAGGGCCACATGGCTCCTCTCCCCTAGCCAATTTCAGCCCAGGGACCCCATTCACTGGGGCCTGGCCTTATAATATATTTTTTTGTTTTGGGGAAGGGGGCTGTGCAGTCCCCCTCCCCCTGCCAATTTCATCCCTGTGGACCCCATCCCTTGGGGCCCACCCTTAACATTTTTTTGGGGGGAGGGTGGTGTGGCCCCCTCTCCCTGGGCCAATCTCAGGCTTGGGGATCATATCCCCGGGCCTGACCATCTGCCCTGGGTGCCCCGCAGTGTGGAATGAGACCGTGGGGTGAGCCTCAAGGCCCCTGCAGTCCTAGCCGGCTCCCCACATCCTGCCGGAGTCCTCATTTCTGTCACACACAGGGAGCTGCTAAACATGCAGCTCCTTGTCTACAATAGCAATCGTTTCCTCTGAGAACAGGGTAACAGAGGAAACCTCTGCTTCCAGCAAGGGAGCGCTGTTTTACAGCTCTTGCTGCTAGGAGCAGAGTTGTGTTTGCGCAGACTTGGCTGGAGCTATCAAAGCTCAAAACAAGTCAGAATAAACAGCCATGTCCCGTGTGGGCCCCCTGGGACATAGCAGACGCCTGCCCTGGGGGATTGGCAGTCCCCTGGGCTATGATTGGCTCCACAAGGAGGGCCGTGTGGCCACCCTACAATGCTAAACAGCCCCAGGGACCTGGCGATGTCTGGGTCTGTGGGTGGCCACGCAGCCCTCAAATATATAATTTAAACAGCCTCAAGGAGGTGGCAGTCCCTCGGGCACAGGTGGGTCGCAGGACCCCCCTTTATATATAAATGGCATTTTGCCCTCAGGAGGGGGTGGTCCCTGGGGCAAGCGGGGGTCCATAGAACCCCGTCTTATATAATTAAAGCATTTTGCCCCAGGAGGGTGGGGGTCCCTGGGGGATGGGGGGTCCCCCCGCAATCTATGTAAATTAAGACTCAGAAAGGTGGCGGTCCCCATGGCATAAATAAACCCTACAAGGGGGGATCCATGGGCCCTCCTCCTCACCAGGGGGCTTTAATAAAACAAGAGCAGGAGACCTCACTTGTTTTTTAAAAACTTTTTTGCAGCAGATTCACAACCCGGTTGTGAATTCACAGCAAAAAAAAATTCTAAGTACTGGACCCTCTGGGACCCCAGATCCAATGCTAAGGGGTCAGGGTGTCCCTACCCTGGCCCCTTTACTTATATTTTATCTTTTTTTCTGGGACTCGGCTACAGCTAAATTCCAAAATGTCTGCCACCACTTCGTTCTTGAAGTGTTGGCAGCCAATCAGATCTCAGCACGAGATCAGGAGGGTTCACACAGCCTCTGTATTCCTATATATACAAATTCGGTTTTGTTCCGTATTTCAAAAAGTACTGAGCAGACTTACATCAAATAACAAAAAGGGCTCTTTCTGGACCAAGAGCTGACTTTCTGCCAAATTTTTTAAGCATTTTATGTTTTTTTTTAGAAAATTTTGTGAAGATTCATCAACTGGTGGCAAAAATATAGACAAGTAAAAAATGCTTTTTCTATAGAAACTAGGTCCTAACTATAACTACCTAGTGGCGAGTGCCACTATGTTACATATATATATATATAGTTTATGGCAGGAAAGTGCCAGCTTTCTAAAAGTGGCATTTACACAATTGTAATCTAAAATTCAACGTAACTGTTAAAGAGAATTTTATATTACAATTCATTTGAGTCCAAGCAAGCTATTTTGACCTGCTGCCAATCAAAAGTTAGCACTTACCAACTGTAATAAGGTACCTCAAGAGCATGATTATCACTACCAAAACATGTAAAACTTAAAACCACGTATTGTACTTTTTAAACACAATCCATCCTGATCTTTGGGATGTTTAGGGACTATGTAAGAGATGATCTCTATGTTTTAAAACAAAAGTGCTGGGTGGCACAATGCGTGCTACTGTCCATTAGTAACACATAATTTACAGGCCCTGGTCACCTGTAGTTCCATGCATGTGGGACTTAGAAGTAAATTAAATGTACCACTCAGGTGTAAGCCAAGTGTACCACATTTTTTGGGGAGGAGAGCACAAGCACTTTAGCACTGATTAGCAATATTGAAGTGTATGTAATACTAAAAGGCAACAAACATGTTCAGGAAACAGGAAGGCTAACCCTGAGAAAAGGGCCAGGTCCTACCCAACCTCCCTCCAGTCAAAAGCATATGTAGACTAATCAACACCATGATGGCTTCCCTAATTAGGTAGAACCTGGACAAGGAGCCTCTTCTGCAGTGGCAATTGTCAGTTCCATGCAGCGCTGACATCAGTTGGATCTCTCTGTCAACAATCTCCTGATCAAATGGGCTGACCCTTTGGAAACTCTTCTACTCACCTGTGGACTCAATCTGTGAGGGTTATAACCTTACTTTGCTCAAAGATTTATCCCAGCAGATAGACAGTATCACCATTGCCACCAAAGTGATGTCCCACTTCTGCCTTTTCGATGAGAAGTCTGTCCCGAACCCAAATGTAACTCTGCCCCTAAGGACAGCAAACCATAGAGGCCACTGAAAGCTGTCAGTATCAACACCCAGGCCATCCACTGCCAGGTAAAGGTTCCAAGCAGGGGCATTGGGCAGGCCTCACTTCCATAATTGCATGTGAGGGTCCTCTGACCTCTGAGGATTCTTAGAGAGGGATGGGCAACTACCCCAGGTGATAAGCACCCTCCTTCAACTCTCCCACCTACAAGTTTAGGTGTGGTAGACTGAGGCTGGTTCTCCAGCTCAGATTCTGCACACTGAGGTAAAACAGGGGACAGAGGTGAGTCCATCCACCCCCTGACCCTGCATCTGGGCACCTATACCCTCTGCTTTGGAGTGGTACCTCTAGAAAAGTAAGCTTTCAGGACATCCTGGGTGGCCGCCCCTCCCAGATCCTCTAAAACCAGCCGCAATTCATTTTCCACCAAAAAGCAGAAGTATGCATGTTACACTGCTGGCACTGCAAATTAGTGCCAGCACCATGAGCAGCTCTGAAAAATCAGCACAAACGGCAGCATGTAGTATGCAAGAGTGTATGGTCATTTGAGTAGAGGTGGGTGGAGCTCACCGAGTTCTAGTCCATGGAATTCTGCAGAAATGGTTAACAACTTTGTGGAGTTCTGCTTGTGGCGGAGTGCTGCCTGCCCTGGCCTGGATGCACCCTATTTCGGAATCAGTAAGCATGGTCGGCCCTGCTTAGTGCTTCAGAGATCGGGTGCATTCAGGCAAGGACAGACGGCAGTGATTCTGCCGTTTTCAGGTCTCTTGAGCACTGGCTGCACACGGTGCAGGTTGGCACCCTAGAGACCTGAAACAGCAGCTTAGGCAACCAAAACTGCATTTTCAGTCCTCTTGTGCATCGGCCTGCCCGTTGTGCACTGCTTTCGCTGCTGTTTCAGGCCTCTTGTGCACCACTGTGCACAGAAAAAAAACAAGGATTTACATGGGTCCTCCTAGGGGTCCTCATTGCCAGCGGCCTGACTCTCTGCCTCCCTCTGCCCCTTGCTCCTGGGCTTCTGGCAGAGGGAGGCCTGGACCCCATGCTGGCACCGGCAAGCAGCTCCATCACTGACGCTAGGCCAAGAGTGCACTGAAGCCCAGTTTGGGGCCACACAGAGCAAGTGCAGACTGTTTGTGGTTGCGCTCTGTGGCCCATAACTGGGCTGCAATGTGCACACGGTGAGCTAGGCTCTGCTGGCGAGGCTAGCAGAGTTTGTTGTCAAACACTGCACTCCAACCAAAACTCTGTTAGCTCCACCAGCAGAGCAGAGTTCAACAGCCACCGCTACATTTGAGTTGATTTTACTGGCCCTCAAGTAGAAAATCTGCTTGAGTGGCAGCAAATCTACTTGAGAGGTAGCCCTCTCACCTCGACCACCTGTGAGAGACCGTACACATTAGAAAATAGCGCTAGGCGATAGGGAATAGCAATTCATGCTGGCATTTCTGGAACCTTGCTGGAACAAAATCTGCCATGAGGTGATTGGCAGAAATTGTTCAGAACTCTGCATTGCAAGAGTAATGAGTAATGAGGAGTCACCAAATTCTTCCAATTCTGCGGACAAAATGAAACATTTCACCCACTCCTATTTGTCACCCCATCCCAGGGGTACCAGAGCCATAGAACAGGCAACCTCTGCTTAAGAGTCTGGCTTACCCTTCACAGCTGTCCGGTGTACTGATCTGGGTAAAGAAATCAACCTTTCCACCACCATGGTCTGACTGGCACTGGTATCCCTCACAGGAATGCCGGGGATCCCATTCACTGTAATCTGATAGAAGTGACGACTCCCAATCTCAGGGATCACCAGCTGACCCTATGAGTCTATCTCCCAACTAAGGGAGCTCTTGGCACTATTTACCTTGGGCTCCTCGGGACATCTTACTCCTAAGGCCACATTAGCTACATTTTTAGAGTTTCCACCAATGGGTGGTTTCTTGGGATGGACAGAGTTCCCCTGATGCATCCTAAATAGAAACACTCAAAGCAATGGTTTTGAAATTAGGGCACCCAGTGCCATAGCCCACTAGAGGCTCCTCCCTGGTTCTCAGACGGGGCATGAAGACCCTTTCCTTCACCTTCCTCTGGGATCTGCCTGTGTCACTCTGGGCCTCCACCTCCACCTGCTGGTGGAACCTGAACCATCCTACGTGTGGTTCCTATTTGTGGACCCTAGAGCTAAACTAGTGGTCCTACTCCTTAGCAAACTCCCTGGGGTCAGGGAGCTAAATATATACTAGGTGTTGGTGCAGCTCTGTAAAACAATTACTGAACATATGTTGTTCGCAATCAAATTGGACAGCCCCTCATAATGACTTACATCACTAACCGTACAGTGCCTTTCAAATGTAACCCACAAAACACATCCAGGACCTTTAGGGCAACTTCTGTCAATAAATCTACCTATATCTGTCACGGGTGAGACTAAGGGCCCCATTTAAAACAAACTGGTGCATCTCTCACAATGCACCAGTTTGCTTGCCCCACCCTGTGTACCCCTAACAATACCTTGATTTGCAATACATTACACCATGTTGCTTGTTAGCTTAGCTGTGTCAGAATTTCTGACACAGTTGTGGCACTGTGCTAGACAAGTGCCAATAGGCCCATAGAAAAAAGCATGAGCCCTGAGCATTCATTAAAAAATTATACTAGAATGATGCAGTGAAATCTTGCAGATTTCTCTGTGCCATTCCTAAGTGCATCCTTGCAGCGGAAGACCTCCCTTGCATACATTATACTGGGCTCAGGTCTATTGTGGAGCAAGGGTTTACAAACTGGCACAATGGTACCATGGTAAATACGGCGCAGGGGTGGGGGTGTTCTGCACCGCCATAGTGTCAGAAAAAATGACGCTATGGCAGTGCAAGGGGCTTGTAAATGAGCCCCTATATGTCCTTCATGAGGGTATACTTTATACTGCGTGAGCTTCCTTTCGGCTTTCCTGTCCTCTAGCTTCTCTGTTGACGGTTTAGGAAGAACATACTGGTCACTCATGTGGGGCCTCCTCTCTCCTCTTGGGCTACAGTTAGGGGTTGCCATCCTCCCCTTCCATTTCCTCCTTCAGATCTTCCTTAAAGTCCACTTCCTCATCCTCTTGTGCTGTAAACTGTAACTAGTGGTCCTCCTCTTAGGCCCTGAGGGCCTTTGGGGATCCTATTTCTTGGTGTTCTTGTTTGCTGGAAGCCCTCTCTCCCTGCAGAATCCTTTGAGCTCAGCTACAGCATAGCTCTGCAGGTTGTTGAGTTCCAATTCCATGCAGGCTAAGTCACAGATGCACAAGGTCAGGTAGAATGAAAGTGAAATTAGAAAAAGCAAAAGAGGCAAATCAAGGAGAATTGAAAAAGAGGTCAAATTTGGTATTAAGTCATTTATAATGGATTTTGGTGTTACACAAAATCACTGAGTGGTACTGCTCAAACACCAGTGCTGGATCCTACCACTGAATGTCAATGTAAAAAAACATTGGTCAGGGGGAACTTGCTGTTTCAGATTTTGCTCTATGGAATTCTATGGCGTTCCAAAAAACTCTGCAAGAGTCCATGCAACTCCACAAACTGGTGAAAGAATGCTTGCACACATGCTCATGCTGCATTTTCAAGCCAGTAGCGCATTTCACACTGAAAAATCTGTTTGATTGGTACCGCACAGTTTGCATGGGTGCGGTCATTTTGTTGTACCTTCTCTCTGTCCTTTGTGTGGTGCTGATCTACTTTTTGAATTTACTATGAATCTTTTCCAATCTTTCACCTATTCCACTTATTCACTACTCATTTACCTTTTTATTATTAGTGTCCGACTTTCTGTTCGTATATTTTACATTTTTGTCATTTATATACTTTTTCTGTGACTTTTTGCACTTTTTTAGTTTCCCCTTTCTCCTTGTGTTCTACCTCATTTAGGACTTCCTTTTTACTTTGCTGTTTTCTATTTTTTCACCCCAGCGCCATGTCTTAACAACAGACCACATGCTGCGGCACCAGTGCGGCTGTAATAAGCCGCAAACCTTGCGGTCATAGGCACCACCTGGGGTAGCAGCACCTCCCCATTTTTGTGGAGGTGGAGGTGTCCTTGCTGTTTTGTGTAGCTTCATCTCCCCTGCATGCTGGCAGCAGGAGGCAGGCCTGGGAGAGGGTATGCCCTTTGGGAGGATGGTTCAGTTCAGCACCGCAGTGTTGGCTGTGCAATGTGTGTCTGCTTCAGTTAATGCAGCATTACAAAGTTTTGAATGCAAAACAAACCAAAATAAGGTGTGTTTCTCAGAGCCCACTCAGTCACCTCTTACTAGTACTTGACTCCATTACTCTTTCCTAAATTCTATCCCAGTCTACCAAAACATTGAAAAATTCATCCTTGGCATGTGCCACATTTTTCTGGCCAGTTGAATTCATGGCTTCCATAACAGATGTATGCCTGTTCCAATGTTTCTCCTTTGTCAATCAACAACTACGGTGACTGACTAAGCCAAAGTCTAGCACATGATGATCAGTGACACCCATTATTCTATAGCAACATCTCTGTCTAGCTCAATCCCTCTAACCTACCCTTCAGTAGAGTAACCTTTCTTACTGCCAAGGTATTTGTTGAAAATAATTTGTGGTGGAGGTCAAAGCCAGCATGTAAAGTGGGACTAAGTGCCTGATTTCGAGTTTGACGGATGAAATACTCTGTGATAAACATGTCAAAAATAACTGTACCCGGTCCCTTTTCCAGTACTGCAGTGCATCATTTTTTTCACTGTCTACTTATGGCAGATAGGATATTCACTTTTTAATGGACTGCTGCACTCCTGGTGGTCCAACTGCCAGATTGCGATCCTGGCAGTCGGATGGCCAGAAGATCACCATCTCCCCAGGGATTAGATATCCCTACCAGTTGGAGGCAGTCAAAGTCTTGGTCAGGCGGGATTCCTGCCATGAAAAGGCTGGTGGAAAGGCAGTGTTGAGGGCCACCATGTCATGGGCACCATGTTGTGGGCAGTGCAGGGGCCCCTCTGTCAGGTCCCTCCCCTGTCAGCACCCTCTTAATGCACTCTGTCTGCTATGGCAGAGTGCACATTCCGAGGGTGCTTAGTGATGGCATTGGCCTCAGCTCCCTGAGGGAGCCAAGGCGAATGCTGCTGCACTGTTTCCAATGGGCTGACTGGCAGAAAAGTCATAGTACAACGTTTCTGCTGGTCAGACCAGTGGAAACATCATGATATGACATGGATGAGGCTGCCGGCTTGATGGCCACTTCACCACCGTCATATTGGAGTTGTGGTGGTTTAACCGTACAACTCATAATCAGGCCCAAAGTGTCTGTTTATTTTTTTTTAAAACAAAGAAATCCTTTAAATGGAAAATAAATGATTATGTTTAATCTGATGGTATTCTGGCTCAATTCCTTGCAGCCAGACAGTGCTTTTATGGGATGCATGTGTGGGGAAAAGGTGGCCCTGTGACTAATCACTTCAAAAATTCCAATGGCCCTAGGGGACCAGCAATGTGCTGCTAATGTGCCACTATATAAACAAGTATTTGCTTTGAGCATTATTTACAATTTGTCTTTTTTACATAGCAACTTCTGCTGGTCCACCATCTCAGCAGGAGATAGCAGCCTGGCTGCGGTGACAACAGATGGAGGCAATCCAGGCCGAATATCGCCAGATGGTAGCTCTGATGGAGGACAAGGTACCTGCCACTGCCCTGAGCTACAATGCCTCCAACCAGCCACTAACGCCTCCATCCTGGTCACACCATTGGTTGCACTGCAAGGACTAGGATCCACTTCTGCTGCCCCCCTCCTCATCATTATACCCAGACTGATTCCAACGCTGCATCCTACGTGAGCTGTCACTGCTTTGCTGAGAAGTGGCACATGATGCCCTCTAATGCCCTTTTTTATTATTTGCTTTGGTGGGAGGGACTTTTGCTGTGGGTGGAAAGGGTGGGAACTGGGGAAGGCAGTTGGACTTTGGACTTTAGTTTCTTCTTTCTTTGGACATTGGTTGGAGTGATTTCTGCATTCCTTTGGTGAGAAGTACAGGCCTATTGTGGGTAGAGAGGGTGGGTTACTATTTTCTTTAAATAAAGGGACCTTGTTTATGTGGGATTTCTGTCTTTTGTGTTTTACTTTGCACTTCTGCCTTTTACACAGTCTGTTTCTTTAATCCTCTTATCAAAAGGTATACTAGTTAGTTATACCCCTGACCTACTACATTCTGGAACTATGTTGAGCACTATGGGGAAATGTCTATGCCTATACTGCTTAAAACAACCTATTCTAAATATCTTAATCTTCAGTTGAAGTTAGTTACTAACTAAACTAGTTCACTACACTCCATAGTTCTCTTACCTGAATAGATGAAGTGATGGCTGAAATCTCTCTTAATCTTCCAAAACCTCATTGCAGGGTCTCCCAAGATGCCTTCCTAACTATGGTGGTAATAGTAACAGGCTAGCACACTAAAAAGACATCGCAAGTGAGGTCCCTCTCCTACCTAGGTGAACTCCAACGGTAGGTTTCATCAGAAGGATTATCCATTACAAACAACTAGAAAGAAAACACAGAGTTAGCGGGTTATTTATTTATATTGTAACTTATCAAAGACTGAGGCCATACTCCCACCTGGACAGCAAAGAACACATGCAGGTCTATGGCAAAGCACACTTACAGGCTAAACAAAATGGCCATAGGTCACATGGTCAAACAACAACAGCAAGGAGGAATGGTGGACACAACAAAGAACGCATGCAGGTCTTGTGCAAAAGCACACTGGCTGGCTACACAAAATGGTCACCGGCCACATGGTCAAGCAACATTAACAGCAAGGAAGGAGGCATGGACAACAAAGAACGCATGCAGGCCCATGGTTAAAGCACGCTGACTGGCTACACAAAATGGCCACCAAACACATGGTCAAAGAACAACAACAGCAAGCAAAGAGGCCTGGGCAAAAAAAGAACACAGACAGGCCTATGGTAAGAGCACACTGACTGTCTACACAAAATGGCCACAGGCCACATGGTCAAACATCAACAAGCAAGAAGGCATGGTGGACACAACAAAGAACACATGGAGGCCTATGGCAAAAGCACACTGGCTGGCTACACAAAATGGTGGCTAGCCACATGGTCAAACAACAAGCAAGGATGCATGGACAACAAAGAAAACATGCAGGCCTATGGACACTGACTAACTACACAATATGGCCCCCAGCTACATGGCATTGAGAACAAAGACAAATGGTGGCCTATGGCAAGCACACACACACACACACTGGCCAGAAAAATGAGTCATGGCAAAGAATTAAAGAAATGCTACCATTAAATTAGCAATGCCAAAAATGAAAATTAACTGAGCTATAAACATTTTACAACACACAACCTTCTAAGGCATCAAAAATTATTCCACAAAAATACACTTTTTGCAGAAACAAAACATTACATACAAACAAAACAAATTTTTAATTTAATCCACTGCCATCTCTGGTCTAAGGGATGTTTTAAAACAAAATATACCACAGAAACTGTTGTTTCATATACTCTTGACCAGTACTGGCTGGATGGCCCGTGAGCAGTCTAGGTCACACAATAAAATAAATGAATAGTACAACTTTTACAAACATAGAGAAAATGTACTAAACTGTGCAACCTTTTTCACTTACAAAAGACAACACATTAAATGCAAAAAAATAACTATGCTCCTACAGAAGCTCCAGGCCACCTCCCACAACCACAATCAAATTTAAAATTCAAATAAAAGTACAAATAAATACTGGTGCATGTCCTCTATCAAACAAACAACACCCTTATTCAAATGTTTATCAACTTACTTGTGATATCACACACAAAAAAGTTCTTAAAATCCAATGGTATTTGTGCAGTAGGAATTGCAGACAAAGAGAGTGATCCTTCCACCTCAAAATTCAAATGAAAAATGACCAGGAAATGGACAATTCACTGGGATGAGCCTGCTGGACAGGAAGAGGAAGTTGGAGCCTCTCAGGCATTTCCTTCATGTTGGAAAAAAGTGAAATAAAAAAAACGCTTTTCACACTAAAAACAACCTGAACAGTAAGTGAGTAGAATACTCAAATGAAAATGTCTTTTTGAGTAGATTAAGCTGCTTCTCTAGTGGAGAATATGCTCTAGAAACAATCGCTCACTCTCACCATCCTCACAAAAATGGCGGTTGAAGGCTCTGTGGTGACGAGAAGTTGTTCTAGCGACCTGCAAATCTCAGGTCCACTCATCAGTGGCCCTCATATCTCATCACACTTGCCAGCACGTGCCAATGGAAATATAATTAAGCCATGCACTGGATGGTGTAATTCAGAGGGAACTCTGCATTACATGCATAGTGTGGAGTTCCTCCATCCTGCCAATTCTGCAAGAGGAATTATTTTTCCACCCAGGCCAACACAAAAGCAGTCAGGCTTTACTTAGTGCCATTGTGTAAAATATTTCTTCAGCACACAAATTACAATTATGTGAAAAATACCACACAACAAAAAGACCAAACCAATTTATAAAAAATAGAATACATTTTAATAAATGAAATGAGAACAAAAAGAGAAACATCAAATCAGTAGAACTAGAGATATGCAATGTTAACATTTTAGGTCAGTAGGCTCTTAAAAGCACAATGCGTCACTTGAAGTCATCTGGTCATACTAGACCAGGGGAAAGTCACAAGTTAAAGTTAAACACCATGTAGGCTGGGCTGGATTCAAGGCCCAGGTTAGACCTGCTAAAAAAGTTACCTTCACAAAGCCTAAGTGAAGAATCCAGAACTTCAGGTTTTCTCCTTTTCTTGGAGAAGAGTGCACCCTGATGCCAGTTTGGGCAGGAAAATATCAACTTTCTAAATGTGGCAGTTTCAAAATTGTAATCTTTCAAATTACAATTCATTTGAGTCCAAACATGACATTTCTACCTGCTTCCAATCAAAAGTTATCACTTATTAAATGTAATAAGGGGCCCCAGGTTATCCTATGGGAGTGGTAGGCCTTACAGAACTGGAAAATGAATTTAGGAGTTTTTCACTACTGGGACATGGAAACCTTGAAAGCACATTTTTAAATACAGTGCACCTTGACCTATGGGGTGACAAGGGACTATTTAATGGGTGACCTATATGTATTAAAAATGAATGTTTACATCTGCCCAGATTGAATTGGTAGGTTTAACTACACTACAGGAGCAGGGGCAGGCCTGAGACAAGTTTTGAAAGGTTGCTTTTAGTGGCTGACATCATAAGTGCTGCTGCTCACTAGCAGAATTTAATTTCCAGGCTCTGGGTACCCGTGGTACAATATACAAGGGACTTTTAAGTAAATTAAAACTACTAATAAGGTGTAAGCCAATTGTACTACATTTTATGGTGAGCACAAGCACTTTAGCACTGGTTAGCAGTGGTAAAGAGCACAGAGTCTGAAAAGCCAAGAAAAACGGATTCAGGGAACAGGAGGGAAGAAGTCAAAATGTTTGAGGGTGACCCTGCAAAGAGGGCCAAGTCTACAATCAGGCTGTACCTGTTAGCAACTCTGAATCAACAAATTCACATGCTTCAAAGTCATCTGGTGTTGCGATTTGTATATAACTTCTTTCCATTGTATTTTCACTTGCACCATGTGAACACTTGAGTGCTAGGCAATTTTTATAATGAGTCTAATAATTATTACAATTAAAGTAACATATCTCCAGTTGTTTTTGAATTTTTTTTTGTATGCTATGATGGAATAAACATGGCTGTAGCTGTAGCTGCTATTCAACACCAATCCTCTGAACAATATTTAATGTATATACATATACCACAGGAACCCCTTGTTCTTTTTACTATAAACTGAAATATAGCAATGTCATACAATGTTGGCTCCTTCTGCTTATTTCAGAGTCCTGACAGAAACAAGAAGTCCAACATGATGGTTTAATGAGATCTTTAGAGTTCAATCCATTAGAGTAGGTAAACAAGTCTGACATTAATGCTCTGCCAACTATCCTCACCATTTAGAAAATTAGACTTATAAAAGCTGCCCATTACTAGAACATTGGAAAGTTGGGAGTTCCATTGAAAACAATGGAGTACTCTGCTTCTAATGGCCAGTAGAAGTCCGGAGCACCAACATTCCAATGTTGTCTTTCACACCTGTTGCTATGAACAAAGGCCTCACAAAGGCGGGAGGATCTTCAATCCCCTCAGACTTCGTGAGGCCTTTGTTTTATTTATTAGACCATTCTGCCCCCTAGTGGTGGAATGTTCTATAGCTGTATAGCCCTCCGTAGCTTGTCTATACTAGCATTAAAGTCCCGGTCCCTTGTTAAAGGCCCCCACCTTCAGTTCGGAATTTAACGCTGGAGCAGGCCTTTAATGGCCGGTATTGCCCTCTATGGCAGACTATAAGGCTATATAACATCAGACAGCATTAACTTAGCAATATTTATTCATTTATTATGAAGGTTTTGGCAAAAAGACAATGCAAAGTTAAGAGTCTCGAGGTCCACTTCTAGGCATTTTCTAAACAGCAAGGTTTTATAATCAAATGTTAATAATTAATACGTTATAACTAATATAGCACCTTGGTCTGCTGCAATGGCTATACATTTGTTAAAGACCCTGAACCAGAGTTATAGGCCTGAGACACAGATGGCCTATAATGTGGGAGAGGCAGAATGGATATAAGGCTACTGGAACATTCGACCCATTAAGGGTAAAATGTTCTAAATTAAAGGCATGAGTTGTGACTGCACTTATTGTTACTCTTTGAATCCAAAATGTTTAGCCTGCAAATAGAGCAAGCAGGGTGATTCTGAAGAGGCAGACCTAGGAGAGATCTACATCAGGCCTGCACTTACTAATACCCCAAAAAGGCAAACTACTCTTGATATGATCTTTGCAGAGTTAGAAGGCAGAATCTTGGGAGACTCGTGGATGGTACATTAAATTATAAGCTTAAATCATGAGATGGCTAAGGAAACCTCAAACATATCAAGAACAGGTGAATTCTTCAAGGTGGGGTAATAGTCAAACCTCTGGGTTTCCTGAGGGGGCTAGAAAAGGAAACCCACTAAAGCTCTGCATTGTTTCGTGGTTGCTTTAGGCAACTCCTGACAAAAGCTTCTTATTTAATGTACTAGATATAATATGTGACTAGCTGAATGGGAGTGGGTGCAGGTGTTGAC
This sequence comes from Pleurodeles waltl, assembly GCF_031143425.1. Taxonomy (NCBI): domain Eukaryota; kingdom Metazoa; phylum Chordata; class Amphibia; order Caudata; family Salamandridae; genus Pleurodeles; species Pleurodeles waltl. The sequence continues at coordinate 1,372,792,870 of NC_090445.1, read as the reverse complement.
CCAATATGAATATTCCTTTCCACTTCCCTCCTTGTGATTTGGTGCATGAACTTCACCCAGATTTTTTCTGGAGTTATTCAGGGGGTGCTAATCATCTTGCAAAGAAGAGATATTCGTGCTTTGTTCCTTATGTTTTTTAATAGTATTTTTTCCCCAAAATATTTAAAAATGAAATGGCTTACCTATGATTTGTGTTTGTTTGTTTTTCAACTCTTTTTCCACAGTTTTAGATATTGCATTTTTGATGTGATAGCACCAAAATGAAAGTGTCCCAATTTGTGAATTAGATAGCTACAAAAGTGCTCATGTTTGAAAAGTGCAGCAGTTTTGAACATGTAAATATACGCTTTATAAGTGGTTTGCAAGGTATGCAAGGCTGCATTGATTTGACCTTGCTGCAGTCAATGTTTGTTTTAATATAAGGGAAATCAATAGTAAAAAATGGCCCAGCAGACCACAAAACAGGCTCACAATCTGCTAAAAACAGCCCACAAACTGACTTGTCAGACCAGCCGTTTGGGCAACCTTGATAGTGTGTTTGCAGAGTTTTAAGGCATGGCTGAGTATTCTATCTTTGAAGCGATCTCATATTAGAATATGCCAATTTTTCTTTTACAATTATATATGCAGACTTTATTTTGTGTTGTTTTAAAACAGCATTTTGTGTTGTTTTAAGATAGGTGGAGATTTTGAGATTAGGGGTCTATGACAAAGGTCTTTTGCACGCTTTGCAACTTTATGAAGGTTCCAACATTTTTCGCGCCACAACTTCCATGTCAAAATAGTGGCCTTTGCTACAAGTTATGTTACGCATACTTATTTAACACTAACAGCATGTTTCTCCAAAACATATAGTTCACAGAAAACAATACCCTTCTGGGCCTTGGTTGGCAGCGTGCATTTGCAAAAGGTAAAATTGCAAATGAAATCTTGCATACACTTACCATTTAGAATCGGATAAATCACGCCAAAAAATATTTTGCTGAGTGATGGAAATTATTTTTCATTGGAGACAAAAAAAACGTTGCTTATTCATAGGCAAAATAAAACTGGCACACCTTACGAACTTTGAGAAGTATTAAAATCAGAAACTTTGCAAGTCTTCTATCCCAAAAAAACACTGCACACTGCAACTTGACATAAATCAATTTGTATGTTTTGCTTTTCACATTATTTTTGTAAAAACAACTTTACAAACGGTCCATCTTATTTGTAGATCCATTTAATTACACTATCTATTGGATGAAACTCTGTAGAAAGATGGTAACTGTCACTTCTTACTTATGTGCCTTTATGTTCTGTTTGTTGCATCTTCGTGTGATCTCCACATTCACCGGGGTGGTAATGACAAATAGTGTTCGTGATAGAAGCACTTTTTGGGGTAAAATGTAATGTTTCCTCACTTCTTGGAAATTTAGACTACGCCCTGAGCACTAGAGTCTGCCACTTATACCACAAAGAAATACAACTAGTCATTATTCCTGAGTCGATTTATGCTCCTTAAAACTTAATCCACCCCTGAACATCTGACACACTACACTCACCTTCTACCCAACTCTCTGTATACTACGCTCCTACTGTCAGATTCTTCAGTCTAGAAGTGCAAGTAAAATTCAGAGAGATTAAGAATGCCCTTCCTATGGAGTGTTCCATGTTTAAACCAGCTAGAGGGTCTTGAACCAGAACCCTTGGCCTCATCACCCCCACTATTTTATTTCTTTGAAAACCCCTATTACTACCTCCACCTACTTAAATAGAACTATATTATTTCCCCAAGATTACTCATTGATACCTAAACACTTGTTTCCCTTAGTAGCTCTTAATTCTGTGCGTTGTGTTGTCCCTGCCTGTGAGACAGCCTCATCTAATGATATAATTTGTGTTGTTGAGTCCCTTGAGTTTCACCATCACCCCTTCTGGGCAAACCGCATTGATTCATACATTTTATTTTCAGGATCTCCTTGGCTTTCACCATAGCCTCTTAGTGGACCGATCGAGTTATATACTTTGGGGCATATTTATACTCTGTTTGCGCCGAATGTGCGTCAAAATTTTTGACGCACAATCGGGGCAAACCCTGCCCCATATTTATACTTTGACGTCCGACCCCGCGGGCGTCAAAATTCCACCATGTGCGTCATATTTTGGAAGGGGGAACCAGCCTTGCGTTAATTATATGCAAGGTAGGCGTTCCATTCCAAAAAATGACTTTAAGGCCTGTGCCCCTTATTTATACTCTGACGTCATTTTGACGCACAGGAGGGGGTGGGCCTTAAAAAACGGCGCACAGCCTGATGTGCGCCGTTTTTTAACGCCTGGGTCAGGGCAGGCGTTAAGGGAGCTGTGGGCTTGGAAGGAGCCGAGAGGTGCCCTCCCCTGCCCCCAGGGACACCCCCTGCCACCCTTGCCCACCCCAGGAGGACACCCAAGGATGGAGGGACCCATCCCAGGGAATTAAAGGTAAGTTCGGGTAAGTATTTTTTAATGATTTTTTTTGTGGCATAGGGGGGCCTGATTTGGGCCCCCCTACATGCCACTATGCCCAATGACCATGCCCAGGGGACATAAGTCCCCTGGGCATGGCCATTGGGCAAGGGGGCATGACTCCTGTCTTTGCTAAGACAGGAGTCATGTCAATCGAGGTTGGGCGTAAAAAAAAAATGGCGCAAATCTGGTTTGAGGCCTGTATTTTGCCTCAGACCTGACGTGCACCATTTTTTGACGCACAACCCCCATTTCCCATACGCCGGCGCTGCCTGGTGTGAGTCATTTTTTTTTACGCACACCAGTCCGCAGCGCCGGCTAACGTCATTCCATTAATAAGGCGCCCGCATGGTGCGTTGGAATGGCGTTAGCCGGCGGTAAAATTTTTGACACACAACTGCGTTGGCGCAGGTGTGCGTCAAAAAGTATAAATATGGGCCTTTGTATTTGTTAATTTTCTCAGGTTAAACCATCACCGCTTGTGAATGGTCTCAGTAAAATCAATCAATAAGAAACATAGGCACAGTACCAACTCACGTGTCCAGAAACTAGTCACAAAATATGCTGTTCAACTTACTTTCAGTGGCCCATACCCCTTCGCATTCTCTCACTCTGATCGCATTCACCCACATTAAATTCCTCCTCCTTCCCCCTACTTTCCCTCATTCACTAATTCAATCACACCATCGCAAGCTTGCCAGCTAATACTGTGTCCCAAACCCAAAAATCACGATACCCCCAAAATACATTTTTGGAGATAACTGCCTATACCTATTGACAATGACAAACGTCCGTGTAACTACCATGGCAAATAGGTTACCACACTCACTGCTGGACATTTGTATTTACACCAGCACCCTATACCTTCCAGACACCCTCCTCTCAGATTGACCACACCTACTTTCACAGAGCATTGAAGGACCAAAATAGCATCCTAATCAAGGCAAGAACTTCTTTGAAAATCAGGCATTACTTAAATAACTTAATTACAGACTGGCTATTTATAGATGAAACCTGGCTAGCCGATCACACAGCCTCAGTAGTATGTGCTACAATATCACCGCAATCCAAAATTAAGATGAGAAATTGCCTGAACAAATGGGCTAGAATGGAATTGCAAATGCGCATAAAGAGTCCCTGCATATCGTGCACCTACATAACCTCTCGGCATCTGAATACGAACGTCCCCTAATCAAACACAAGCCTCCCGTAATATCACACATTTCTTTTTACAGATTTACCACCTTTCTCCTCAGATAATCTATATTGTAACAGCCTTTAGGGCACTAGTTTCCACTCGCACTTCCTGGGGGATAAATAAAAAATAATAATAATAATTTTAAAAAGTACCTTTTACCCATTGTAGCTGCCTCCTGCTGCATTGCTCCTCTGGTCGTCTTGTGGTCACTGGGACACCAGCACAGGCTCCCCAGCAATCCTGGCGCTGCTTACCTGCTAAACATAAACAAACACAAATGATGGACGGAGTGCGGAACTAATCAAACATTCACCCCAATCACAGATCTTGGTTAAATTCATCAATTCTTTTGCTCACCATGCCACTCCAGTTTGGACCTAGCCATATGCAAATCAGTCTTGACCCTGTTCCCCATGTCAAAAGTCTAGCCCAAAATGCCAAGCCAGGTCCTCCCTGGACAGGAAACAAGCATCCTAGGACCAGTTTCAAGGTATCACCCTTCATCAGCCAGGCTAGCTTGGATCTAGTGGCATAGTGAGCCCCGGACCCACGTCTGGACACACCCGATGCACTTACGGTGACAAAAGCAAACAAACTCAAATAATGGACGGAATGCGGAACCAATCAAACACTCACTTCAAGTCACAGATCTGGGTTAAACCATCAATTATTTTGTTCACCATGCCACCCCAGTTTGAACCCAGCCATATGCAAATCACGCTTGACCCTGTTACCCATGGGAACAGTCTAACCCGAACTGCCAAGCCAGGTCCTCCCCGGACAGGAAACAAGCATCCTGGGGCTGGTTTCAGGGTATCACCCTTCATCAGCCAGGCTAGCTTGATTCCAGTGGCATAGTGAGCCAGATCTGTGACTAGGGGTGAATGTTTGATTGGTTCCGCATTCCAACCATCATTTTTGTTTGTTTACATGCTAAACATAGCATGTAAGCAGGGTCAGGATTGGTCTTAGTGGCTTGGAGTGCCGCTCAGACACAAACCTGTGATCTGTGCTATTTCTCCAGCCTGGCTGTGTATACAGCTGGGTTGGAGAAACCTAAGTGTGCATGTGTGCTTGACTGGCCTGAAACAACTGGCCGAACACACATGCACACATAAGTGCACTATCTCCTCCTCCCTCCTCCCCCCTCCCACCTCCCACAGCCCTGCCCCACCCAGAACACATTGATGGCTGAGCCAGCAGATGAAAGATAAAATGATAATTAAATATCGTTTTACCCTTCATCTCTTGGCTTAGACTGGGGGACGATGCTCCTTCGCCATTGCGAAAGAGCGGCAGCTGGTTGTGTGCTGGCTTGCGGGTAAAGGTATATTTATGTGAGAGTGTATGTTAGTGTGATTTTGTGTGTATATGTAAGCATGTGTGTGTGTGAGCGAAAGTGAAGGTCAAGGGGCATGTGATGTCACTTTCGCTACCCCTGGCATTTCGGTGAATTGACGCCCCATGATGCCAGGCTTAATAAATTTAAGTGTGCATTCATTACATCACTTCTAAAGAAGCCAGGTCTTGACCCAAGCAACCCTGCAAATTACGGACCAGCAGCAAATGGATGCTTTCTCGGCAAATCGATAGAAGAAGTGGCCTACACTAATGTGCTGCAATTTATCGAAAGTAATAACATCCTGTGTGATGCTGAGGCTGGCTTTCCTCTCTGCAGAGGAACTGAATCTATTCTAATTTATTTCATTTATTTTTATTTTATATAGTTATAGTACAACGTGCAATTACTCGCTGAAAGGCTGACCTGCTGCTAAGGCTGCAGCATTAACTCTGGCAGGATTCTGACTCTAGATACAAAATGGACTAAAGAGGTAAGTTTTCAAGTGTTTTCGAAAACCCTAGAGATCGTTTTTAACCGGTAAGGTCATCGGAAGAGAGTTCCATGCTTTGCCTGCGGTCACTGGGGTGGTTCTAGCTACCTTACGGGCACATTTAAAAACATGGTATGGTCATGAGAACACCCTCTGTATCCCACCAGGACCTCGAGGTTGGAGACTTGGGAAAGATCTTATGTAGCTAGATGGGCTAAGACCCATAGAGCACCTCATGACATATGGAAAAAGTTTTAAAGAAGTACCTTTCACAGACAGGCAACCAGAGGAAGGGAGACAAGTGACAGGAAACACCAGATCAGGCCAAGGACTAAACGATCCGCTGTCTGTCGGCACTGTAATCTGTTCATAAGGTAAACTAGGAGACTGCCATAAAGAGGGTTACAGTAGCCCATTCTAGAGTTGATAAGTGTCTAGACCACTGTTTTACGGAAACTAAATGGGAGACGGTGAATGCTTTTTCTATTTAGAGAATACAGAAGCAGGTACAGGAAAGTTAATTAGAAGGATGAATGTCAACTGTTCATCAAAGGTTATCACCAAATTACGGGTTGTGGATGAAGGAGTGGGGGAAGGGCTTAGTTTAGGAGGCCACCAGCTCTTGACCAGATTGGGGGCCAAAGATGATAATTTCAGGCCCGTCGTTATTCAGTTTCAGGGTGCAGAATTCATCCATCCGACTAGTGGACTCATGTAATATTTAAAGGTAGTTTTGATGGAGTTTCCTTTGGCATCCAGAAGTAATATAAATTGAGTATCATCTGCACAGACATAGAAATTCCCCCCAAAGCAGGTAAGAAACTTGGCCAGGCGATCAATAACGTGGGGCTAAGAAAAGAGTACTGAGCCACTCAATAGGACGTATGTTGGAAGTCAAAATAGAAAGGGGTAAAGGTGTGCCTTCTTTCAAAGACAAGGAGAGCCAAGTGATTGCAGTGTTTCCACGGATGCAGCTGCTGGAGACACTACCCAAATAAATGCATTCTTGGCTTGGTAGTTGGATCTCTAGAAAGAGAAGGATACACTCATGGGCAAGCCATGAATGTTTCTAACAAATGTAAAAAATGCCTGTCTATGCAGTAATATAATCTGATTTACTAAGGTGAAACGCTTTTGCATGTTAAAGAATTACACTTTTTTAAAACTTTTAAGTGATTGTGTCATATTTTTACATGATGTTTGTTGCAGGATATACATGCCAAAAGTTGTTATGGCTCAGCTCTTGCACATTGTTCGCACTATTGATAAAATGCCTGTGCGCCTTTCTCTATTTGACATTCATGTTTGGAACATGAAGATGTCAGTCACTTCACAAAATGATTCTTAAAAGGTGGGACATAGAAACATGGAGCCCTGACCACATGCACCGATTTTTGCCAGTCTGCCATTTAAACTTCCTATAGCAGGGAGGAAGAAGAGTGTCTCCAGTGAAAATACATTAAAAGAAAGTAATCCCAGGGCAGGAACTCCACACAGTTGTGTGGTATGTGACCGTAGTCATGAGTTTGCAGGGACAAGAACCGCGCTCAGGTGGGGTAGGGTTGTAGCCTCAGAGGAGATGTTAGGTGGTGTGACACCCCTGAAATGCATTGAAGGTTTGTAGTTAGGACCGTGGGCCCTGAGTCATGTCTGCCATGTTTATGGTGGTTTTTCTTGTCACTCTGATTTCACTGAAAAGTTTTCACATTTTCATTTATGGATCAGGATCTTAAATATATATTGTGACCGGTTTACCAAAAAAGAATTAAATCTGCACCAATAGGAGTACTCCTTGCTGGGTGCAAGTTTACTATTTTTACAAATTCACAAACATTGATAGTAGAAGTCTGGCAAGCTTTCCCAGTCTCAAGTGTCTAGGCATAGTACTATCTATCAAGCAAATGAAAGGTGATGAGGTGAATGCCTGCAACTAGTCTAACCAGTGGCTATCACTTGTGGTAGCATTCCAACCCATCACTTTTCACCTGCTGTGCCACTCTAGATAGAGGCTCACCCATTGCAAATTAGTACTGGTCCTCTTCCTAATGGAAACATTCTATCCTGAACCTTCGGCATATCACCCTTTCACCCTGTAATCCCCTGCTTTTTTAGTTGGGAAATATGAGATTGACACCGCCTAAATCTCTCCGACTAAGCTATTCCTCTCGGTGTCTCTCCCTCAGACAGAAACAAGATAGTGTGCTAAGGATGGTCTAATAAAATAATTTCGACTGGCTTCATTTATCTACCATCATTCACATATTCCTGATGGCTGGGATTACAACTGATTTGGTAGTGAAAGACTGGCAGAAGATCAATTGATGAAGAACTAGGACATTAGTGGATTCAATAAATGTTTAAAGGTAGGAGTTTAGGCTTTTATATTAGGATCAGCAGAGGTCTTTTACAAAAGTGGTATTATCAATGCTTTAATCCCCTAACTGATACCCTATTTGAACATAGGAAGATGTTGCACAGGTTAGTTAGGACCTACGTGATGGCTGGTGCTAGACTTTTTAGCCTTTTGATGGATCAGGGATCAAATGGGAAGCCTGAGTGAATACACTTTGGGCCTCACTACGACCCTGGCGGCCGGCGGTAAGCTGGCGGTAACACCGCCAACAAGCTGGCGGTGTTCCGCCAGCTATTATGACCGTGGTGCAATAGCCACGGCCATACCGCCAGCCCCTCCAACATACCGCCAAGCACAGCTGCCCTGGGGATTATAAGTACCCGACTGCCAGCCTGGCCACAGTGGTAAACACCGCCATGGAAAGGCTGGCGGTAAGGGGGACTCAGGGTGCCCCTGGGGCCCCTGCAGTGCCCATGCACTTGGCATGGGCAGTGCATGGGCCCCCAGGCACAGCCCCATCGCGCACCCGCTGCACATCAACATTGCCGTCGGCTCTATTACGAGCCAGCTGCAATGTTGATGTGACTTTTCCGCTGGTCCAGCAGAAAAGTCAAAATAGGGAGCCAGATATACCGCCAGCACTGGCGGTATACTGGCGCCCGGAGCTTCGGCGGTCTTTAACAAAGACCGCTGAAGTTGTAATGAGACCCTTAATTTTGGACAAGATAAATGTGTTGCATGCTTTAGGAAATGTGGAAAGGAGTGTGAAGAAATCTATACCCGCCTTACTTCTCTAGTTGGTGTGTTTTGTGTTTCTAAAAAGAGAATTGACAATTTTATAGTTTTTATCATAAAAATAGATAGACAGATTGGAGCAAAGATCATGTGAAAGAATGACCATGGAATCACAAGCTGCTGTATGAGATAAAGAGTTAAAGATTGGAAAATCCTCTTTGGTAGGAATGTATGCATATATAATATGCTGAGTGTAATAATTTTCTTACATCAGGCAAATGTCTTGCTTCTATGTGTAGAGCCCTAAAATATAGATTTTTTCGCTAGCCAGAGTTTCCTGTGCCCCAAGCATTCTTCAACGTCTTGCAGCATCTCTCGGCATCTGTGAGTTTGATCTTCTACCAGTGCTTTCATGCATACGATCAATGAGTTGTGGTGGTTCTAGGATCACATCTAAAGCTGTTTAATGAAACTGCAAAAGAAGTTCGATGCAGTCTTCATATTACTTTTGATTATAGGACTAGTAGAACTTACAACTTCACAGGTTATGTCTTTGTTAAGCATCTGACAATATTTGTTAGGCGAAGGGGAGGGGAGTATGGATTGAAGCTCAAGGAGGAAAAGTAATTGATAGTAAACGTGACAACTCTGTAATTGAACCACACAAAGTCATACATTGAAGTGAAATTTGTGAGGTTGGAGTTTGAAAATAGTAAACTTAGCATGTGTGCTACTTTATGTGTAGGGGGTTGAACAACTGAGGTAAATCCATAGCTGACCAACAAACCACACAATTGTGAGAGTCCTTAGAGCAGAGTCACGTACCTCTTCCATAAAAATTTCCTAGTAGAAGAATGTTAATGGATTTCAAAACTAAGGGTAATGTGTATTCTCCCTTGAAATTAGAAATGAAACCTAAGGAACCAGAGGCTGAATTATAGAAAGGGCCCTAAGTAAAGCAGGGTTCTCTGTGCCTGCTGGGTCTAAATTGGGGTGGCGTTGTGAGCAAATAAACAATGGATTATTCCCAGATCTTTGCGACTCTGGGTGAATGTTTGCATTGTTCAGCATCCCGTCCATCATCTGTCCTTTTTGCATTTGTCGCCCCAAGTGGGAATGGTATACCCAGACCTGGGTCTCGTGCGCACTGTGCCACTGGATTCAAGTTAGCCTAGCAGATGAAGGGTGATACCCTAAATCCAGTCCTAGGATGCTTGTTTCCGGTCCAGGGAGGACCTGGCTTGGCAGCTCGGGCTGGACTGTTCCTATGAGGAACAGGGTCAAGACTGAAACGCGATCTCAAGGGAGTATGCACCAAGGCCATGTTATTGACATGAGCACAAAGGCAAAGAAGCTATAGGAAGCACATTGACTCTGTGCCAGATAGAAGTGAAAACAAATAGTGTGCTCCCATATGGTGCATTTTCTGAGGTAGAAATGGTGGTCCCAGAGACCCTCTACAACACTCCCCTACATATGGGTACAGTCTCTCACTTGGACTGATTTATCAAAAAATTGTAAACGCTGGGGACCACATTCTACGACTTTGCCTGAATGTACTTTTACACTTTTTTTGCTGTTCATAAAACAGGGGTAATAATATATCTGTGAATGCCATCTTGTAGACGACCAGAAAATATGGTGGCGATTTGAACCCTTTCCCACCATAGTAGGGGAGTTAATCCAGCCTTTGGTTATTAAGTTTCAGACTATTTCACAGGTCGGAAAGGGCCAAATGTCAGTTTGTGATTGCCCACACACGTACATGAGGCATTTTAAGCTATACAAATATGTTTACAGCCCAAAATATCTTTATGAATGGGATCCTTTGTCATTAAGGTGCTCCCCTGACATTGATTGGCATGTGGAGGCTACCTGGCTCCTGCGGCAAATGCTGCTCATTAATAAGAAGGTGTTGCGAGTGGAAGGAATGGACAGCTGGTACCTCTTAAAACCAATTCAGGATTTACATCTCCATCTCACCGGTCAAATCCAGTATCCCTTAAGCCTATGGCAGATGGAAAAGCAGGGCCTAAGAGTTTGGAAGATGAAAGTGAATGGCAGAAGCTGAGGTCGTAGAAAGCACAGAACACTAACCACTTATGCATGTGGAAAAATAACTCAAATATGCTGCAGGCTTGTATCAAGAGTAGATGAAAGCTTTGTCTTTTTTTTCCCACGTGTAATTCATAGTAAAGAAATGGCTTTACCAAGGTGAACAATGGATTTATGTAGATTGAGTGGGAAAATGTTGAGTGATTAATGTGTACAGCATTGTAATGGCAAGTGTAACTGGGGGCATAAATTGCTCGCTTTCTGGGAGAAGTAGTAACGTAGGGTCATTGGTTTGAATGTGCATGTTTAATGACATTGCCAATTAATTTGTCCAGTAAGGATTTCTAAAAGCAGAATGCTCAAATGTCTTATCGTTTTCCTAAGGGTGTTGATATTCTCTGGAATAGTACGGTTGAATTTAGGCCCAGTTGTTGAGCTTCATCATTTGACGCCAATACCAGATCTATACTGGAACCATTACATTGTCACCAAATAAAATTTGAATGTATTGAAGGTTTTCATCCAGGGTTAAGAATCTGCTTCCCCTGATAATTGACAATTGACATAAAACTAGGCATATTCTGTTTTGTTATGTAAAAATATCATTGTTTCTTATGTTTTGGAGTTCATTGGCAATGCCTGCCTTAAAGTAGACCAGACAAAGGCCCTCATTCCTACTTTGGCGGGCGGCGCGGGAACCGCCAGAAGACCGTATCGCGGTCAAAAGACCGCGGCGGTCATTCTGACTTTCCTGCTGGGCTGGCGGGCGACCGCCAAAAGGCCGCCCGCCCGCCCAGCGGGAAAGCACCAGCAACGAGGAAGCCGGCTCCGAATGGAGCCGGCGGAGTTGCTGGTGTGCGACGGGTGCAGTTGCACCCGTCGCGATTTTCAGTGTCTGCCAAGCAGACACTGAAAATCAATGTGGGGCCCTGTTAGGGGGCCCCTGCAGTGCTCATGCCAGTGGCATGGGCACTGCAGGGGCCCCCAGGGGCCCCACGACACCCGTTCCCGCCAGCCTGGTTCTGGCAGTGAAAACCGCCAGAACCAGGCTGGCGGGAAGGGGGTCGGAAGCCCCATGGCGGCGCTGCTTGCAGCTCCGCCGTGGAGGATTCACCGGGGCAGCGGGAAACCGGCGGGAAACCGCCGGCTTCCCTTTTCTGACCGCGGCTTTACCGCCGCGGTCAGAATAGCCCCAGAAGCACCGCCAGCCTGTTGGCGGTGCTTCCTCCGTCCCCTACCCTGGCGGTCTCGGACCGCCAGGGTAGGAATGACCCCCAAAGTCTTGAGGATCTTCTAAGATTGCGATCAGGTAGAAATGTCATGCTACAATTCTTGGATAAGTAGGTGCTGTGTGACTCATGGTTATGCTAAAACAATAAAACGTTCAGAAGAGTGATATATTTGTGGAGAGAGGTGTGCTCAAGTGTTTTCCTTTGTCGCGTCCTACCTTTAATATTTACATGTAAACTTTAAAGCACTTTCTTATGACGCATAGATTCTTCTTCCAAATCTAAAATGTTTCCCAGAGGTATCTGCTTCTCAGCAGGACACATGACATTTCGCCTCCTGCTGAAGATTCTCCAGTTGGTAGTGAGCTGGAGGAATTACCATCGTGAGAAACTTAAAGGGTCAAAACCAAGGCACTCCTTCCAGACAATGCCATTAGCTAAATTCCTGTCAGTGTACACGAAGTCCTATGTGTCTTGGCCAAAAATGAGATTTTTTCAAAAAGTTGAAAAAATTGGCAGTGTGTTGTGACCCTATTCTGGGTATGAATTGTCACATATGAGTTGATGGACTTACTAATGTTTGGGACTGGGACTGCTTCATTTCTAGCCAGCAGAACACCACCAAATGCACCTATTTGGTTCTTCTGGGAGTCAATATTCAAATGTTTCTTTGAAGCAATGATCCCACTTGCCCGATACACTCCACAATCCAAGATGGCCTCTGCTGCCCGCTTCCTTAGGAGTGTGTACTAGCTTCTAGGTGGTAAGTGGATTAAATGCAGCTTTGTTTGTCTAACATATAGGTGGTCATTCTGACCCTGGCGGTCTTTGACCGCCAGGGCGGAGGACCGCGGGAGCACCGCCGACAGGCCGGCGGTGCTCCAATGGGGATTCCGACCGCGGCGGTAAAGCCGCGGTCGGACCGGCACCACTGGCGGGGTCCCGCCAGTGTACCGCCGCCCCATTGAATCCTCCGCGGCGGCGCAGCTTGCTGCACCGCCGCGGGGATTCCGAGCCCCCCTACCGCCATCCAGATCCCGGCGGTCGGACCGCCGGGATCCGGATGGCGGTAGGGGGGGTCGCGGGGCCCCTGGGGGCCCCTGCAGTGCCCATGCCACTGGCATGGGCATTGCAGGGGCCCCCGTAAGAGGGCCCCTACATGTATTTCACTGTCTGCTGCGCAGACAGTGAAATACGCGACGGGTGCCACTGCACCCGTCGCACAGCTTCCACTCCGCCGGCTCGATTCCGAGCCGGCTTCATCGTGGAAGCCTCTTTCCCGCTGGGCTGGCGGGCGGTCTGAAGGCGACCGCCCGCCAGCCCAGCGGGAAAGTCAGAATTACCGCCGCGGTCTTTCGACCGCGGAACGGTAATCTGACGGCGGGACTTTGGCGGGCGGCCTCCGCCGCCCGCCAAGGTCAGAATGAGGGCCATAATGTCTGAAGGTCAAGACAGCCCCGTGCTTACAGAAGAAAATTGTTTCTCACCTATCAGAAGGGACATTGTGTTGGGATGAGCAGATACTGGAGGAAATGCTTTAGTCTGACTCTAGAGTCAGGCTTATAGGACCACAAATTTGTTTCCGGTGCCAAAAGCTATGCAATGCGTAACCTATTACAATAAGGAAACCCCATCCCTTAGGCAATTTGAAAAGGATCTAAAAATGTTAAAATGTTTCTTTAATTCTGGGGCTATTGTGTTACCCTTTTATGTTATTAAAATCTCTGAAGGTTTACAAGACCTTGGTCTCTTTAGTCGCCTTAGACATATAAAGAATTAAAATTAAAATAAATGTCTGCCATGGTTCAGCTTTGTGTTAATTATTTGCTCCTGTGTTCAGTCACCCTATGGTGTTAATGGTCTCCATGGCTATTGATAATGAGTTATGCACACAGTACAATCACATTTGCACTTAAGCGCTTGCAGGAAAGTATATAGTGTCAGTGAGTGACAGAGAATCAGTGGTTTACATACAGCTCTGCAAGCATTCTCAAACACTGTAAAAGCTGCCGCTGATTGCAATAATGCGAATTCAGAAACTCGCAAGTACATTCGGATTGCATTTTTTAATAGAGATAATGGAGGCCATTTTAAAGTCCTAGGGCCGCCCACCAGCACGCCCCCTCTTTGGAGGCCATTGCTTCTGCTACCGTGGAGGAAGACCACTTTCTATATTGTGAGAGTCCCACCTGTCTTCTGGGGATCTCATTGACTTCTGTGCATCTACTAGGGCAGCAGTTACACAGAATTCCGAATATGCGCCATGTTGTTTGGACTCTGCATTTTTCGTAAACGAACTCCCAAAGTACGGGCATGGATGTCAATTCACCGAAATGCCAGGGGTAGCGGGAGTGACATCACAGGCCCTTTGACCTCCATTTTCACTTACACACAGACACACTCTTACACATACACACAAATTCACACTTACATACACTCTCTCTCACACAATCACACTCTTCCCTGCAAGCACACACACAACATACATTTAAAAGCATTTTTTACTTACCACAGCTGCCATGTAAGGGCATATTCCAGCTAATTGTAATCTATTTGTATTACACTAAGAGTGAATAATATATTGCCATTCACTATTAAGGTAATAAGAAAATGACAGAAAACAGAGATTGGAGTCCCAACTGACATTCATAAGGGCGAGCTGTCACCCTGTTCCTGGCAATGCAATTGTCACCTCTGGTGCCAGGGGTCACAAAGAGCAAGCTAGGGTTGGCAGCTGCAACCCCTTAATGACGTCAATGAGTACGGGTATTTTTCTGAAAAACAAAAAATCAACATCTGTGCTAGGCTGGCAGATTTCTCCCAGTGTACGTGGGTCATTTGTATTATTTCCTATTCAGGACTACTGGGCTTTTCTTGTCAGTCCGGAACAAGAAAAATGTTTGAGAAATAATGTGACAGACCTTCTGACATGCATTCACCCATGGGCCTGTGATGGACAGGTCATCAGTCATATTTCTGACAGTGTTACCTGCTGAGTCTTTACTGGAGGAGAGCTGGCCCTGCATTGACCACAAGCCCGGTTCCACAAATGTAAATCTGGTTGGGCCAAGGGTGTGCTCAGGTGGGCCAAATGCAGGCACAATTTTTGACAATTCTGCAGGTAGCCTATAAGCGCTAATCTTACATAACATTTTCTTCCAAAATAGTCATACAGAGCACATGGAGAGTTATTTGAGAGTAAAAGCTGATATCTACACTCATCAGGCCCAACTCTTGTTATTCCACGAGGCCAGGTTTCAATAAAAGCACCTATAAATCAAATCGAACATAATAGTTGTTGAAGTTTAAGGAGGTCCTTGTAAACACACCCAAGCCTTTGCATCTTTGCACTAGGTAAACTGGCTATTTACTCCTTGCAATTTGCCCAACAACTATTTCTTTGCACACTGTGATCTTTGTAACAGTTTTTTCATGTTGTTCTTTTGCTTTCAGTGATTAAAGTGTGTAGAAAACAGCAGCACAGTTGGAAGAAACAAAAGCAGTATTCTTGATACCTGAGAGCAGTTTTCATGCCTGGCAATTGTAAAACTGGTAATTACAGTTAAAGAGGTAAACATCTAAGACATATCACAAAGAGAGCCGCAGGGGCTCAATGGTCCGCTTTGTGCACACCAAGGCACTATGGTATTACAGAAGGGGGATCGCTTGTGCAGCCCTGGCTCCTGCTATGATACTGATAGCACTGGTCCACAAGTAGAGCCAAGGCTATCTTCAGAGAGAATACCCTCATTTTCATAGGAGCAAGGCCCTATGCAAATGAAGGACTGGCGTTACTTCTGTGCCCACCCCATATCATTGTTGCAGGCGAGGGGTAAAAAGACCCTCAGGATGTGCAATGACAATATGCAACAAAACAGTGGTGCACAGTCTGTGTGCCACCTTAAGCCAGCCTTCTGGAGGGTGCCAAGGGGCTACCATGGAACCCCCAGATATCGCCCCTTAGGCAGGTGCAGACACTAAGAGCACCTGCTTGCAATGGGATCTCTCTCCCCTCTTTACATTGCAGGAAGCAAGATTCTTGCACTGTGAAACACATGATTTCTATACTTATGAACATCCATTCCATATTTGACGGAAAGCGCTGTCCCCAGTGCCAGGGGAGGCATTACTTGTAACAGGGTACACTGTCTATGTTTGCGCCCAGTGCAGCTTTTTAAAGGTGAGCAGTGACGAAAAGAGCAACAGTGCTCCCTATCTGTAACCTAGGCACTGTTGTTCTTTGAAAACTTCTTACAAACTGACTCATACATAAGTTTCTGTGAGCTCCATCTCTTGTGCTAACATGGTCAAATTCTGTTTCCACTCATTGTGCGATGGAAAGGGGTGAGGAGATGAGATAGTGTTTAATTTTAGGCAGCTGGACTTCATTCATCATTCATTGGTCATTGTGATGTATATATTCTAGGCAGATTGAGCTAAGGGGAGGGAAAACCTTAGAGCTTGTAGGGCTTGCTGTTTTTTGAGGCCCTGTTTATGAATAGTAAAAGTCTTGCTTGTGTCTAGCATATAGGATCTACATATGTACAAGTGCAGGTTGAGTGAGTACTGTATGGGGGTGTGTGCCTGTGTTTTTTTTGCACATGTGTGTGGCATGGCCATTCTGGTGTAGGCGTTTCTGTGCACAGAGTTCGTTTGAGCCTTGTGTGCGTGTGCTTATGTGTTGTGCGTATGGGTATAAACATGGTGTTTATGCATGTGGCAGGTGCTTGTAGGTGGTGTGTTTTGCAATCATCAAACACTGAATGGGTGTGCAAAATAATACTGATAGAATGACACAATAACTTATTTGAGGCAAGCAAACAGCATGTATTTTCTGAATGTGTATGTGTGTTGCAGCTTTGGGTACTGAAGGCCGAATGACAACATGCTCTGCAGCTTCTGTGCATGAATTATCAGTTGTGCGACCTCTCACTGTAACAGTGAACCTTATCAAACCTAGTGCTATGCAGTGAAATATAAAAAGTAACCAAACACTAGTTAGGAAATGTGATCAAATAAAACAGATGGAATTTTGTCTTACAAATTATATATATTTAATTTTAACATAGCTGTATAAAGAATATGATGCAATGTACACAGAGAGTATCCATTGATTGGAAACCCATACTGTGTGGCAGAAGTTTAGCAATGTCAATTTTCAAATATGCCTAGAGAATGAATTATTTAGTTGTGAGGCAAGTTCGGATGATTAACATTAATGCTAACATGTGTATATTATACCATATTTCATAACTCTTGGTAGCTCTTTATTGAACTGAATTGTGATCAGTGCCATTGTTAGAACATGTGAAGAGTAAGACCACTGAAATTATGCTACAGGGGAGGACCAAATTATGCAGCAGGGTTGACTAGATTGTGAAGCAAGGACAGACAAATAATGCAGCATGATGAGGCACATTTTGCGATAGTAATACTTCATTATTTCATCATGTTTTCACTTGTTATCACTATCTAAGCATAGGTTGCACCTCACTAGTAATGTTTACTACCCAATTATTGTAATAAGCAACAGAAAAATGACCAGGCAGCCTTCGCAAAGGGCCTTCAACTGTGTGGCAACACATGTTGCAGACATTTTAGCAACTTTTGAACCATTTGAGCTATTTGAGATTTGTTTCAAATCTGCAGAGTATGCATCATATAATAGATTATGTGGGAAATCCACAATTATGCGGAAAACACCACAGCAGCAAAATTGCATAATTCTAGTGACATTGACTGTAACATGTGAATATGCAATGCCCTGTGACAAGATATCAGAATATGAAATGTGCACATTGATAACCTAGCCACAATGGTGAGAATAAATCCAGCCCAGCACAACTTCTTACTTGAGATAAAACAGTTATTTACTTGTCTACATTATTTGGCAGAGAACTGACAGGTGCACATACTCCAGTATGCATTGTTATTCAACATTATGGCTGTGCATCCAATAAGGCATGAACTGCCACTAACCAACTAAAATAATGCGAGCACAATTCTACAGTATATTACTGCTCGCATCCTGTACAGACTAAACTATACAACACTCTCAGAACGCCCCCACAGAAACAGCCATAATTGAGGTGCAGAAGGCTGTTCATAGCCTTGATGCCACTGCACCTGCTCATTCACATCTATGAGGCCATGCAAAGCAACCCTGTGTGGCTCTGCATAGCCTCATAGATATGGAGTAAGGCAAAGCAGCACTTTTGCCTTACTTTCTGTCATGGAGGTGTTCCATGGGCGCTGCAACACCTATGGGTTTTGACAAATTCTCAGATTTACAAAGATCTGTAAACTTGGGAATGCCTCAGCACTGTGTGCTTTATTTCTCCTCTTTTTTCCTCTTTCTATGTGTGGTGCATTTTTTAGCACACTTAGAAAGAGGAAATTGCCTCCATTGATTGTTTTTGTGCAGGAAGGTGTCCGTATCCGCACAAAAATATTGTGCCAACACTGCAGACACCCTTGCACCATGGTGCAAGTGTACCTGTGTGGCGCTAGACACCAATGTATGCACTGACAGAAAGGATAGGAATGTGCCGTTATTTTATTAATAAAGTGCATTCCAGTCCTTTCCCTTGCTGTGCTGTCCTGTAGCATAAACTCATAAATGAGGCCCCCATGTAATTATTTCTTTATTGATTTCCTTAGAGGTTTTATTAGTCTTACACTTTGCCTCTCTGCCTCCTCAGAGCACTTGTCACTAGCTAGAAGTAAAGATGGAACTTCGGCCCATTGCTTGATTTGCCATGGTGATTATTAGTTGGCCAGTGACTACATAGTTAGTAGCCAAAGTAGCAGTGCTTAATTTGTAACAAAATATTGCCAGGGCCTTCGCCAGATGGCCACTGCAGCATGCACCCATTGCCCCTGCCAGCGCTGCCAATGATACTACCAACATTACTTCAAACTATCACACTCCTACAAGTGTGATGATTCAGACTACTCCAGGCCCCCAAAGCCATAAATATGGCTGGGCGGTCAGGTATTACTCATTTACTAATGTATATTGAATTAATAAACAACTGTTATTGTGCTCATCTCTAAATTAGACAAACAGTGCCACTATGTGACAGACTGTCATAAGAGCCGGTGTTGACAATAAAGTGACTGTACTGTGCACCAGAAACTACCAGCACAAATTAAGCTCTGACAAGCAGGAATGAATGACCAGTGTTCTCCAATGGTGCATAGGTACCAAGTTCTTATGAAAATACAGAGCTCATTGGCTTGCAAGCACCAGATAGCAACTGGACTTAATTTGCACATGAAACCATTCAAACAGATACGGAGATCTGCTCCATTGCCCAATCGCTACTGTTCATGCTCAGTATCGCCCACGGGTTTATGAGCTCTTCATACTCCTCATACATATGTGTCTGAAAGAATGTCATAAACACAGACAGTTTAGGGTCTCATTTTCTATAATGGAGTAGTTGCAATCAGAATTCAGTAGGGTGTAGGAGGCCAACATGGGTACTGTTCTGTCGTTTCCTTCTCTCTTCATTAGCACTCTTTATATCTGAGCACTCACAAAGGTGACAACAGCACTTTGAAAAAGAAACAGTGCTTGTTGAATCTCTTTTCAAAGGCCAAGAGCTGGTACAAATGAATGTCAGCGTGCAGAATACCAAAGCTGGTCATTTGAACTCCACCTCATTCCCTTCAATCCACGATCAAACACTCGCTGCACCTTTGTCTCATTCTTGCACTCTTGCAGGTTACAGCTTTTCCTTTTTTTTGGCAGATTTTCCTCTTACTCTTCCTCCACCTTTCAGATTTGTGTGTTTTCCATTACTTGCGCTCTGTAAATATCTGATGCAGACAAATAAATGTCGGTGTCCCCCGCCGGCAACCATCGGCTGAAATTAAGCCCTGGGTAACACATACAGCTTCAAGGCCAACAGCACATGCATGCCATGCAGACTGGCGACACATTTTCCCCTCTTTATACCACAGGATGCACCTTCTCTCCTTTTTGAAAAAATCTCCCTCTGCTATCATTAACTATCAGGGGGAAGGATCGCAAGATTCATTTCAAATAATGTTCTGCCAGTTAATGCAGAATGTATTGCATCATGCTGAATAATTATGGGTTTTAACTTTTAACCCCCATTGACTTCTATCACTTAGTCCCAGGACCAACTCTCATTGACAAAAAGCAAACAGCAGGCACCAGTCCTGATGACATCTTTACTTTGAAAAGGTTAGTATTAGTCGCATGAAAATACCTGCGAACCTGAAGCAATCACTACTCATTCAGCATATCTTTAACTTCTTAAGAATGGTACCACCAAAATATACTGCTACATTTATGATTACTAAAGCATGGAAGAGACTTAACCTAAGCTTATTGCAGGCACAACTAACTACTACCACATCTCTTAATCTTGCAATGCCCCCCCTCTGGTTCGCAAAGGGCTTCCATGCATTGGGACTCACCAAAACAACTACCCAATTACCGGCAGAAGGGATGGTTCAACTTTTATTTAAAACTATGTGAAAGCAAAACTGGAAGCCTGAAAAACAATGGAAGAAAGCATCCAACTGGAATGATAAACTTAGGCCAAAGGAAAGCACATAGCAAATAGAACATTTGTCAAAAAAGCCAAGGAATACAACTATTTTCATCATATTTCAGGGACCTTATGCCTAGTAAAGAACTCTTTAACATTATCTCTCAATTTTGTAACCTGCATGCATTACGTATAGAGCAGTACACAATCAAGAGTTCAGTATATTGTTGTCAGAGCACTCTTCATCAGCTGAAATTTTGGAACTCATCTTCTAGAAAAAGAAAAAAAAACAGTAAAAGCCCAGAATCAAACCTTGCCAAATCAAACTGCCTTCAAACAACAATCAAGACTATGGTCCTTCAACCTATTAACACTAAAAGATAACAATAATAAAATCAAAGCAGAAACATAAGGATCCTCAGTTGACCATTGCTCTCCAAAAAATATAGAAAATGCATTGTTCAAGAAATCTCTGCTTCTGAACCTGTCTGAGATATCATTAAAATGTGCCTGTCAACTGTATAAATCAAGACTGACCTATAAATATCTCACATTAAAGTGTCTGGATGACTATACAACAACATCCAACTACATGTTGCTTGGTAATCATGTTGAGATTGCAGCATTTCCCCAGCTTCAATAAGCACAACAAACTCCTCTCTGATTTTAAGGCAGGATTCATACTAGGAAGTACGAAATCAGATTACCCTTCATTTGGGGTGATCCAAAGAACACCTTATACCTGAATTGAATTACAGCTGAACTCTGAACCTGTCATTAGAATTTGTCACTGTGGACAACCAACAACTCTTACAAAAATAGCAATTCAAAAGCCATCCTCAACGAAATACATTGCCTAATAGCTGGCAGAGCCCAAATGGTTATATTAACACCATTTTTCTAGGTGTCATTACCTCTATTGTTGGTGTCCCAGAGGGCCCAACAATGCTCCATTCCTCTTTAACATATACCTCTCTCCACTTGCTGACCTTGTCAACTCTATTCTCACCTGCTATAACTACACTGAGGCTATCCATATCATGTTGAAAATCAACCAGATGTGAGACCTCAAGTCTGAACCCATGTTTACAGTGGATGGAAGGCTAAATAAGTAATGAATAAAGGAAACAAACTCTTGATAAATCTGTGTCCACGGAGGTGTTTCCCCCAGCATGACTATGAGGACCTGATATCTCCTAGTTGGGGTCTTTGGATCCAACAAAACTTGGTAGCATACCATCTCCCCTTTCATCATCATCATTCATTACTTTATTTGGTGCAAAAAGACCATAAAAGACATCAAATAAATTAAACATACAAATTTCTTAATCATAAAAATTCCTAAAAGACGTTATTAATACATTTTCCGAATACCGTGAGCAGCATATATGAAATTTAACACTGCCTGAATTATGTCCATATTTCCCAAATCATGTAAGTGGGAATAAGCAAGCTGGCTAGTTCTAATACTGTTAGACAGGAATAACGGACGTAAAAACCTTTTTCTTGGAACAGCGTATAAAGTGCAAAAAAGCATAAAATGTAGTGTACTTTGAGATGTCCTTCCATCGCAACAACAAGGAGGGAGGTTCTTGAACCAGGTTCCACATACTGGGAATGCTACCAAGTAGTGTAAAGTATTTAAACGTAGCCTTGTAAGTAAAAACCTTTGTCGCTCGTGATTAATAATGGTCAAATACAATTTTGGTTGAAGTTGTTGTGTCTCATGTCTCATCCATAGTCTCATTACACCAGAGGGTGGCTCCGTGGCCTGATTTTTCTGCCAGAATATATCTTCAACCTTCTTGATGTCCTGTCTTGTTAGAGTATCAGGTTTAAGAACAAATTCTCCTAATCCTAATGATAGGAGAGAGAGATAAACATATCTAAGCCAGGGTATATCCAGAAAACGTGACAAAAGGAGACAGTCCTGTATCACCTTTCTACATAAAAACGCTTCTGGCTTAGTCCAGATTTTTACCCACAATATTACAGGTTGAAGTTTTATATAGCTAGATATGTATCTCAAACCTACTTCTTTATGACAGAACATTACTGGTGTAGATTGAGGGACTGCTAATAACCTTCTTAAAAATTTATTTTCTATCGTCTGAAGTCCTGTACATTCTGCATGCCCCCAAACCCCAACTCCAAATGTCGCAATAGAAAGACACTTAGAAGAGAAAACAGTCATCATTTCCTTAACAGGTTTATGTCGGAATCTTTTCGCAAACCTAAAAACAGCTTCAATGGCTTTTTGGAATTGTATTGAACGTATATTAACTAAAAATTTCCAATTAAAATCTACATCAATGGGGACCCCCAGGTACGTAAAATGTGGGACCTTAAGTATCTCATACCCATCTAAAATGATTTTTTTTGTTTTTGCTAATTTGGGTCCGGTCTTCATCAGAAATGACTTAGTTCTATTAATTTTAAGACCGAGGTTCCCCATAAAAAAAATTAAAAGCGTTTAATAAAATCTGGAGGCCATTTGCTGTCCTTGAGATGAGCACTGCATCGTCCGCATACAAGAGTACAGGGATTGGAGAATTGTTGATGACTGGGGAATCCTTCCCTGATTCACAAAGAAATTTCTCTAACCCATTTATATACAAGAGAAAAAGAAAAGGGGCAAGGACACATCCCTGTCTGACCCCCTTTAATGAGGGAAATTTCTCTGTTATACATCCCTCCCGGGAGTAGCGAACCCGCGCCTCTGTACAGGCGTGAAGTTTGCTAAGTAATATAACTATATCTTTATCCACGCCCATACCCAGCATGACCCTCCACAATTTCTCCCTGTTAACTGTGTCAAACCACAGGACAGATCCATAAATGCTAGATGTATGCAACCCCTTTTGGCTTTAGTATAGTTCTGAACTATAAGAGTCAAGTTAAGAGTTTGTTCTACTGTGCCCACACCTGGGCGAAAGCCAAATTGTATTTCTGAAAGGGAGTGAGATTCAATCGCCCATTCTTCTAGCTTGTTTAGGATCACCCGACCTAAAATTTTGACTGAACTATCCAATAAAGAAATTGGGCGATAGCACAAGGGATCTGCCCTATCTCCCTTCTTAAAAATCGGGACGATGATTGCCTCTTTCCAAAAATCTACTAGAGGGCCTACCACAGCCGATCTCAAAACATTGGTAAGCAGTGGTCCCCAGAAATCTGGAAGTGCTTTATATAAATCGGCAGGGATTATGTCTGGGCCAGGGGCTTTTTCAGAGGGGCAATCTTGAATGGCTTGTTTAATATCATCCACACTTATAGTATTGCTAAAAGCCAGACTTAGCTGATCATTTCCTGCAAACTTCAGACAGTTTAACATTTCCGATTAAACATTTAACTCTATGTCGAAAGTTTTTTAAAAATAGTCCACCCAAGTCTTTGCTGGAATAACAGTGTCCATGGGCGTCTCATGTTTATCATTCAGCAATGAAGAGTTAACCACACGCCAAAATGCAGTTGTGTCTTTGATTTTACTTGCAACCATCAA
Source organism: Pleurodeles waltl (assembly GCF_031143425.1). Classification (NCBI taxonomy): domain Eukaryota; kingdom Metazoa; phylum Chordata; class Amphibia; order Caudata; family Salamandridae; genus Pleurodeles; species Pleurodeles waltl. Next base: position 1,372,768,957 of record NC_090445.1, on the reverse strand, counting down.
TTCCTCCCACGCAGATTCACTTAGTTCGACTTTCCTTTTGGCAAGTGCTTCTTTCTAATTTTTCCTAGCAATCTTAATTGCTTGTCGATCTTTGGGAGATGCATTGATTGTTTTCTTTAACTTGCTTAAGGATGTCGTACATGCGTGGTTAAACCATCTTGAGCCATGGACTTTGTTAGCGTGAGAGGGCTGTAATTTCTCCGCCATATACTTTGTCAGAGAGGAAAATGCACGGACGATTTCATGGGGGGCGCCATCTTCGTCCAGGGATGTCATAACATCTAACCATTTGTTCAGGAATAAATCTTTAAAAAAGGTATTACTATTTATCTTTCCCCATTTAATTGTGAGTCCTTTTTGGGATGAGAGCTTCATAGCAGGGTGTCGCTTCCCTCTTCTTGAATCGCTCGTCAGATCTAAATTAATCACGATAGATAAGGGGTTATGGTCACTAATACAAGTCGGGGTCACCCTGAATTGTCCTGCAAGAGAGGATACCTCTCTAGAATAAACAATATAGTCAATAGTAGTGTGAGTATCCCC